>NC_090284.1:1147500-1464583 GCF_037392515.1 Haliotis asinina | reverse complement strand
TAGGCATCAGCATCAGGCACAGGTATGATGGATCACCCTTCAACCTCAGCGGGCTCCAAGCTAAAACCAAAGTCTCAACAGATACTATCACCGACGTCCTGTATGCTGATGATAGCGCCCTCAGCGCTGCCTCAGAAGCGGACATGCAACAATTTTGGACTCACAATCAGAAGAAGAGAGGGGTGATGCATGAACCTGCTGTAGGGAAGCCTTAGGTTGATCCCAACATCTCCGTCAGCGGACAAACACTCAAAGTAGCGGTAAAGTTCACATATCTTGGCAGCACACTCTCTCGCATAGTTCTTATCGACGACGAGGCCAACACCAGACTCTCCAAAGCAGACTCCACACACATGTGTGGAACAGAGGAGGCATCACGATGGAGGCAAGATCTACAAAGCGGTAGTGCTCACCACTCTGCTCTATGGCTGTGAGTCATCCCCACATCAATGCCATCCTGACGCAGAACCAGCTACGTTGAGCATTCCAGGTAGTTCGCATGTCAGACCATCGGCTCCCCATGAAACTCGGCCAGAAAAAAACACTGCAAAGACACTCAAAGTGTCGGTGAAAGCCTTCGGCATCAGTCACAACTCGTGGGGCAAGCAGCTATTGACAGACTAAAGTGACGGGGCAGCTATTGATAGACTAAAGTGACGGGGCAGCTATTGACAGACTAAAGTGACGGGACAGCTACTGACAGAGTAAAGTGACGGGGCAGCTATTCGTAGCGTCGAAGTCCACAGAATTGCTGCCGCTAACCAACGCAGGCAACAGAGGAAAAGTAGCATCTCCAAATCTCCGACAGCAGTCACCATTCCCTGTCCATACTGCACCAGAGCCTTTCGAGCGCGGACTGGCCTCAGAAGACAAACTCCCCCAGCCCCAGGATGAATAGATGGTCCTCGTCGAACTGACGGACGAACAACATATTTACCTGTGGTTGCAGTGGCCTCAAAACTGACAACAGGACATACGACTTTCCTTACACCGGTGGACATCATCCATTTGTGTCCACTCACTCAAGTCGACATTCTGTGTAACTGAAGAACAATATCAATGTAACAAATGTAAAGTTAACATAACACTTTCTCTGTAAAGTACAGATTGGAATCCATGATGCCAGAAGTCCTGTGATTTGTATTTTAAGGAGAGTAGAATTAACAGTTTGTCTCAAACCTTACATTTATAATATGTTACCATTTTCTAAAGGGCAAAGCGTATTCATATTCCTATACGACTCACAGTTGTGAACACTGCGTCGATCAGGACACTGGACACGACTGGTTGACGTCGGGGGACGATACTCGAGTGCAACTGATGGACCCATGGCCCAGGGGATGTACAGATGCCGTTTAACATCCATCTATATAACTCATGACTTGCTCCTCATTTGCTGGACGTCAGTTACTAGGATTCTCCATGTATGAAACAGTTCAGAGTGGCATGTTTAAGTAGCATGTTTAGAAGTTGAAAGTTCAGAATGTTAAACAGTTGAACAGTGGCAGGAAATTCATCATTTATCCAGCTGACCTTATTCCTTGATGGATGTATTCACCCAGGGTGGTTAGTTGCCTTCATCGTGTGTTAATCCGGAGACTCAGTATTCCATTTCGTTATTAAACACGGGAACAATGGAATCCGTTGTATATAATCATTTCTTATTCATTATTCATGACGTCGTGTGTGCACATGTCCGTATGAAACACTCTATCTCCCAGTGCTGACGCATTCAGAAAAATACGACATGTTACTACAACTCAGCACTATGTTGGTTCGTTGGTAATTGAATGTTAACTGCGCAGTTTTTCGGACCAATCACTCATACTTTATCTCTAGCCTGTTTCATCTGAATATCATTACTCACTTCTGCTCCATTTGTTGACGTCACACCTGAAATATTAGAGAAATTGTTGTGATTTTGTGTATCACCTTTCCAGGTACATATTTTCATTTCAAATAGTGATGAAATGTAAATGTATGATTTTCCTATAAAATAAATCAAATTACAAATAAAAGTGCTAAAATTAAAACCGGTGCATTTAGATGAAGGGCGACACTCATCAAGACTACTGGTAACTAAGTGTCATACAATGAACACGTGTTAAAACGCATTTGAATCCTTCGGGCAAACTCATATCGAAACAATATACCGTACGTCAATTATACAGAATGCAGTCATTGCTTGTTTATAATTTTGTAGATGTTCAGCGAAGATCATTCTTTAGGAAACTGTTTTTACTGACAATGGTTGAATGCATATGATTCGTGCGCATCAAAGTCTACATTTGGTAAGGCGTGTTATTTTCGTTTAAGATAAGAAGAAACTTTGTGACTAAACAACTTCTTGTTTTTATCATAGAGACGTTGCTTATCCATGAAGGTTCTCCTTACCTGATTCACAACTTGTTAATATGTCACTCAAAGAAGGTATTATTTTCGTATTGAACTTTTATTGTGCTTTACAGTCGTAGTATCTTTGTAACTTAAAATATCTCAGTGAACAGATTTTTTTGTAAAATAACTCTGTCATTGTGGCTTCTTTGAACATGATTTTAAGACCCATACCTGTCACATTGCGTGACGTTTCCCTGTTGGCTGTGACGTCCTATAATGATGATTTATCATGCTTTCCTTCTTTCTCGACGCACTTAGCGTTCAACCTTGTCATTTTGCTACCGACGGAAAGTATTTCTACGACTCATACAGTCCGGTAAGTTGACAGAGATACAAAGGCCTTCACCTGTAAGTATTTCTACTAATCATACAGTCCGGTACGTTGACAGAGATACAAAGGCCTTCACCTGTAAGTATTTCTACTAATCATGCAGTCCGGTACGTTGACAGAGATACAAAGGCCTTCACCTGTAAGTATTTCTACTAATCATACAGTCCGGTACGTTGACAGAGATACAAAGGCCTTCACCTGTAAGTATTTCTACTAATCATACAGTCCGGTACGTTGACAGAGATAGAAAGGCCTTCACCCGTAAGTATTTCTACGACTCATACAGTCCAGGACGTTGACAGAGATACAAAGGCCTTTACCTGTAAGTATTTCTACGACTCATAGAGTCCGGTAAGTTGACAGAGATACAAAGGCCTTCACCTGTAAGTATTTCTACTAATCATACAGTCCGGTACGTTGACAGAGATACAAAGGCCTTCACCTGTAAGTATTTCTACGACTCATACAGTCCGGTAAGTTGACAGAGATACAAAGGCCTTCACCTGTAAGTATTTCTACTAATCATACAGTCCGGTACGTTGACAGAGATACAAAGGCCTTCACCTGTAAGTATTTCTACGACTCATACAGTCCAGGACGTTGACAGAGATACAAAGGCCTTCACCTGTAAGTATTTCTACTAATCATACAGTCCGGTAAGTTGACAGAGATACAAAGGCCTTCACCTGTAAGTATTTCTACTAATCATACAGTCCAGGACGTTGACAGAGATACAAAGGCCTTCACCTGTAAGTATTTCTACTAATCATACAGTCCGGTAAGTTGACAGAGATACAAAGGCCTTCACCTGTAAGTATTTCTACTAATCATACAGTCCGGTAAGTTGACAGAGATACAAAGGCCTTCACCTGTAAGTATTTCTACTAATCATACAGTCCGGTACGTTGACAGAGATACAAAGGCCTTCACCTGTAAGTATTTCTACTAATCATACAGTCCGGTACGTTGACAGAGATACAAAGGCCTTCACCTGTAAGTATTTCGAGCAGTAGTTTGCTCAAATTATGTACATGAAGCAGTGGTGACGCACACTTTCTATACTGACTACAACTGATTGTTCTTCCGAGTAAATATCAAGGTGGTCTTCATACCTCTTGAACGGCAACTAATCAATATGTTTCTCAGTTCCATGTGATCTATTGCAGCATAGATGTAGTTGGCACGTATGTTGTGTTCTATTCCAGCATAGATCTAGTTAATACGTATGTTGTAATCTATTCCAGTGTAGATCTACTTGGCACGTATGTTATGTTCTGTTCCAGCGTAGATGTAGTAAGTACACATGTTGCGGGTAACGTTTTGACAGAATAACTACCGACTACCTTACCGTGACAGTCGACAGAGTGAAGTGACATCCCACACAACGTAGGAGTGCCAGTAATTATAAGTTTTCATTTTGGAAGTGTTGCAACTATTTTTGAAAGCAATGATGTTAGTATTGCACACGTTACTGCTAGGAAATCGCTGACAAATATCTAAAATGTACATACCAGTCAGCAGTACTGACATGCTTTAATAACCTACTGATACACAGCTGAAACAATCGCACATAAAATCCCATCCTGAGCACCCTTCGCAAATACTATCTCTAGCAAAATGGCATATGAGGTGAATTCGAAATGCATTCTAAGCATTATTAATGCATTCGAGAAAAGAATAGAAAAGACAGGCCACATTCAATCCGGTCAGAATATCTCTAATGCGCCTGGAATGAGTCGGAATGTTTTTCGATTCCTGTTGGACTTCATGTGGAATATGCTTCAAATGTATCGGAATATTTCGACTGAATTTGGAATACAGCTCGAACGTACCTCGAATACACCTGGAATACACCTAGAATACATTCAGAACGTCCCGGATGTTCTTCAAATGACCTCTGACGCCACTAAAACGCCGTCGAATCGCACAAAAACGTATCCACATGTCACTGAAACATCTGATAGCATTTGGAAGTAGCATTCTTATAAAGCTTGAAAAAACATGTTTTTTTTTTAAAATGCTGGAAAGTTTGGAAATATCTTTCTCTGCCACGTGAAATATGGTATAGAGGTGTATCGAGATAGGATCAAAGAAAAAGTGTAAATGACTGGCAAAAATGCAATCACCATAAGAGACTGCTAACTTGCCCGTGTTCTCACAGACCTTCCCCTAAGTTCTAATTTCATGAAGGTTCGCAACAGCACTGAAACCATACACAAAGGCAAAAATTTAAAAAGTAGTCTGACACTACACGCAGTGTAGAGATGAGACAGGGATCCCCGAGAGGATCCAGGTAATAGCACTACCTTGTACAGGTGAACTGAAAACATCAAAAATAACATTGGTGGTCCTCTGGAAGAACTCAAATAAAGAGACATGCTTTGTATGGTTAACTTCTGAATGTGTTACTTGATATTTCTTGACTTTCTCCGTTATTAAACCACTTTGTAATTCTGCGAAGGAAGATATTGAATAATACAGATCGGTACAAACACATGTGTCCTTAATTGGGTGGGTAGTTTACACAGAACAGCGCGTGGTATTTATATAAGGAATGATGGCAAGGTAACATTGAAATACGAAGAACATAAATTCGATAACTGGGGTCCCAATTCAAAAGCTGTATCGGTAAAATCTTCTGATATCTTCGTCAGCAAATGGTCAAAGTAACTCTACCGAGACAATTTCGACTCCACCGACTAGCAAGTAACCAAGTCGAGCTTGGAAAGTTAAAGAATGTATGTGTTGGGGCTGTACAAAGAGCTAGAGTTGCGTCACCTCAAGAGAGTAATGCGTGGACTGTGTCTACTGTTGGTACTCAAGTCGAGCAGAGGTCAGGATGACCACCATGTACTTCGACTTCACAATGACCTCATCAACAACAACAACCCAAAGGTGAGACCTGTCAAGAACAGCAGTGATACAATCACGGTCTCTTTAGAACTTCATCTTCTCAGCATGTCCGATTTTGATGAAGTAACTCAGACAGTGACGGCTAACGGGTTTTTCTTAGTTTCTTGGAAAGATGAGTTTCTAACCTGGAACGCCAGCGAGTACGGAGGAGTCCGTGAAATAACTCCTGACTATGGGAAGGTTTGGAGACCTTACATCATTGTTCGCAACGTGGTGGATCGGGTTCAGCCTCTGGGTCTCGACTTTGGGGTCATTAAAGTGACATCCCAAGGAATTGTATCCTGGTCACCTGGCGATAACTATAAGACATTCTGCCAAATGGATGTTACCAACTTTCCTTTGGATGAGCAGGAGTGTAGTTATATCATGTTTGTGTGGGCAAGTAATCTGAAAGAAGTTGAGTTAAAACCCTCTAGAAACTCTTTAGGATTATATTTATTTAACTCTAACAGCGAGTGGGACATAGTTGACTCATCATCTGGTAAAGTTCCTATTGACATCACCGACACACCTTTTGGCTTCGTATACTTCAACATGACACTGAGGAGAAAGCCATATCTGGCTATACTGACAATTCTCCTCCCTGTCTTGGTGCTGGGGTTAGTGAATGTGATGGTGTTCCTCATTCCTGGGGAGTCTGGCGAGAAGGTGTCCTTTGCCATCACTGTGTTGCTGTCTTTCACTGTATCTCTGTCCTTCGTCACTGGACTGCTGCCACAGAATGGTGACTGTATACCTGTGTTTACTGTGTTAATTGTTGGCCTGTTTATTATGAGCTCTACTTACGTGTTCCTGGCCATCTGGATCGTGCACATGTTCCATCGAGATACCACCATTAGACCTGTACCCGCGTGGATGGGACGTATGACAAAGTCCTGGGAGAGATGCTTCTGTGGCACTCCTGCTGTGGGACACCAGGAGACCTCGACTCAAGAAAAGATGTCGAAGGAAACATCGGACCCCTCATCAATAACATGGGTGCAGGTCAGCAGAATGGCTGACAGGATTTTCTTTTATTTCTTTTTGATGCTTTTCACCATAACAGCGATATGTGGGTATTTGAAGATAGCATGTTTCTAACGCATTTCTTTTATGGCTTAACCTGTAACGGAGGCGGCATGTTTATATATGCTCCACACACTATTGCCTGAAACTTCATTCCCCTTACACTCGTGTACAACACGTGAAACAACCCGTGTGAGTCGCGTTGGTCACTCATGTGGAACCCATTGAGCACACGTGTGAGACCCGTGGGACACGGGTGTGAGTCGCATTGTGCAACCCGTGACACACAATGAACAAACGGCATAAACAAACTTTTGACCAAAGGAGGACCCATAATACCCTAAATTGTTTGAGGGACCAAAGAAAAGAACACAAATTGAAACCTCTGGTAATATTGAAAACATATCATGATCCAAAAATTTCTTCGCCAATGATAGAATCCACAATATATTCTTTTCACCCAAAAGTGAAACTAGAGGCTGTCAGGCTGACACCGGTGAACAGTCAGATGGCTTCGATGGATTCGAATCAGCGGTAGGTCGGCAGCATACATTCACATTACAGTGTTGTGTATACAATAACATTTACTTTACAGTAGTAGCCGTATTTTAAGTATAGTAGGTGCTGTTTGATTTAAACAATATCTAGAAGACATGATTTCAAACTCATACATTGGCAGTGAGAGAGCTGGTTTTATCATGCAGAACAAACACATCTTATCTATTATATGCAGTTTAGAGACATTTCTCACAGCCAAACCCAGGCTGCCCAAAGGGGGAAATGGATATTTTGCAAAACACACTCATTACATTGGGTTCAACGTAGTTTCCAAAATTTTGCTTACCTGAGCTAATTTGCTCAAGTTTGAGCCGTGTGTGTGTGTGTGTGTGTGTGTGTGTGTGTGTGTGTGTGTGTGTGTGTGTGTTGAGGTTAGACTCACGCTTTGTGTGTTTCTTCATTATGTATGTACACTGTAATTTCTTTAGCTAGCGGCCTTGATATCTGTTTATAATTTCTTGTTGAATTGTTTTCATTTGCTTGATGACATATATTTCTTATTTTCTAAAACTATTTGCTACTTGCATATAAGTTTATGTAGTATTTAAGGTCATTATATTATAAAGCAATAACATTTATCGTGTCGTGTAACATTTCTTGTCTTTAATCCTATTTTCGCATTAATATCTAACCTGGGTTTGAGTGGTTGGATTGCTCTATTGTCAAGGACGAGGCCATTCAATCGTTAGGGAGCTTGAAGTTGGGCAAATCGCTAGGAACTGATAAAGATTTGGCAGAAATGTTTTTGTATGGTAACACATTTACCACTGACTATATGGTCAAGCTGTTAAATAATATTTATGCTTCAGGTATTTCCCTTCGCAGTGGTCAGAAGGTATTATTGTCCCGTCGTGATTGTCCAGATAATCATAGAGGCAAAACGCTGTTGTCAGTCTTTGGTAGGGTGTATATCAATAATGTTATCAGTAGAATAACTAACTTACTCAATGTTCACTTGTGCAAAATATTTATCAAAGAGGAAAAGTAAATTCTATGTTACTTTTGTTGATTTAAAGAGGACCTTTGATAGTGGTAATAGAAATAAGTTGCTGTTATGTCTTCACAGAAATGGTTTGAGGGAAAGCTGTTACGTCGCGTTAATAGTAGGTATGAGGTTTTATAAATCTTGTGTCAGGGTGAGTGACACTATTTTCCCTGTTCATTACTGAGTTGGCGAATGAAGGGATTGATTCAAACAGTAGAGGTATCCAGTTGTATCGTGACATCATTGAAGTCTTTCCGCTACGTTTCCCAGATGACGTCGTTAGTGTTGTATAGAGTGTAAATGGTCTGCAGAATCGTCTTGATGTTCGCCAAAGTTATTGTGAATTGTGGGATTTGACGGTTAACTACTAAAATAATGGTTTTCGGAAAAGGTGGAAAATTATCACGTTTTGAAAATTGGACCTGCTGTGTGAATAATATGGATGTAGAATCTAACTGTCTGGGTCTAGTTCTTGCACGCCAGTTAAGGTTTTCACAGAGCTGCAATGTCAAGAAAGCCATATTTGAAATTTTAAGAACGAGATATTCCTATGGACAGTTTAGGTTTTGTTTACAATAGTTGATTCTCATATTAAGCCAATGCTGTTATACGGTTCCGAGTTGTGGGACTTTCAGCGGCTAGAGCGTATAGAGAGGATACAGCACCTAACGATTAAACGGTTTCTTATCATTTGTACTTGAGCTCCGAATGTTTGGGCTTTTGGCGAATGTGGCAGATTCCCGGTTTCTTTGTCTTCTTTGTTGAGGTGTGTTAAAGTCTGGCTTAGAGCTACTCGTATACCTAATTATGGGTATCCATGTAAAGTATATGAGATGTTGTACTCTTTGGATAATGTTGATCGCCATACGTGGGCTTCATCTCGTAAGAAATGTTATTTAGCTATGGATTTGGTTACGTCTGGCCGTTCCAGGGTGTAGGCAGTGTAGACATACTTTTGTCAGAATCTAAGCAACGAGTTACAGATATCTCAAGAATGGAAATCTAGCTTGCTATGTAGCAGCAGATATGACTCCTATTCTTCATTCAAATAGAACTTACAACGGGAATTGTATTTAACTCATGACGATTGTTCTTTATATCGTCGTAACTAGACGAAACTGTGTTACAGCGTGATCAGAGGTTAACTAGGACGGTATTTAGAAGCTAAAACCACAGCATAAAGGCTGCGAAATAGCCGGGTATGAGACCTCCTCTGTACATTGCTGGCCATGCTGCCGTGATTACTTGCAGTATGATTTTAAACTTTAAACTCCATTCCAACACAGGGTAGCAGGGCGATGGCCGTTGTGAGGGGGCAGTGATTAGTGTATGTGTGGGCGCTGTGCATTCTTGGAGATTTTTTTCGTACGGTGAGGTGCACCAAACAGGTTCGCAGACTATCGACGACAGTTTTAGCATGTTGAAAGAACGATTCATTATTGGGATTCATGTGGGACTTGTAGGATTTAAAGGATGAAACCGGACACAAAAGGTAAGATTTCAACAAGCTTCGGCTTGTGTCAGTGAAATTTCCTGGACCGAGTTAGTACCTTATAGTCCGGAGTACTGGGATCGGTGTCGTTTGGAGGATCATATTCCAGTGAGAAGTCATCATTAACTTACTCCTTGGCTGAATAATAATCTTTAAACTTGGAATATTTTAAATACACGAACGCTTGAGATTTGCAGAAGAGGTCATTTGTGAATAAACCGTCCTTTTTAGACAAGATTTGCCTATCTTGAATTCCAGTGAATCCCGGAAACTGAACAAACTAAACTATTTATCTTTGTTCACTGTGCAACTTGGTCTGAGATAGGAAAGTCTGTATCATGTGAATGCCAGTCTGATGTATTATCTGTAGGTGGACCGGCCATACATGCGGAATAAACAGATTGAACTGAATTGAATGTAGACTGAAGGAAGTTTGGTCATTATATATATATATATCTATATATATATATATATATATATATATATATATGTGTGTGTGTGTGTGTGTGTGAATATGTATATGTATATGTATGTGTGTGTGTGTGTGTGTATGTGTGTGTGTGTATATATATGTGTGTGTGTGTGTGTGTGTGTGTGTGTGTGTGTGTGTGTGTGTGTGTGTGTGTGTGTGTGTGTGTGTGTGTGTGTGTGTGTGTATATATATATATATATATATATATATATATATATATATATATATACACACACACACATACACTTCTTTATTGTATACTTAATGGCCCAGGAGCGTTGTGTATACAAGTTGGTATTCAAGACAAATGTTATGGATGCCAACTTATTCTTTATTGTATACTTAATGGCCCAGGAGCGTTGTGTATACAATGAAAAAGTTGACATCCATAACGTAATATTTTATACTTATATACACACACATTATATATATATGCTAACCAGTATGGCTGAAGACTCTGACAAAAGATAATGTAACTCTCACATCTCTTAATTACTGATATCAAAGTGTTTAAGCTGATGATATTTAAAGTATCGCATATTCTACATGACTCGATAACATACAAGTATACGACAATACGTTGTGGATGTCAACTTTTTCATTGTATACACAACGCTCCTGGGCCATTATGTATACAATAAAGAAGAAGTTGGCATCCATAACATTTGAGTGAGTGAGTTAATATTTGACGTCCCATCGGCAATATCTCAGCCATATCGTGACGAGAACATTTAATACTAAAATGAAATATATATCTATTATAAAATCTGTCAGCGAAGGACAGTAAAACAACTAGGATATCACAGATTAGAATATAAAACTAGTAACTATACCTAAAACAATGTATCTATACAGGACAATACAATGTAAAACTGGGCTATATATTGCTAACAACTGAAGGTAGATCACCATACTAGGGACCATGGGGACTTACAGTACTTTTGCTACCTGCATGGACCCTAGCTGGATTTACATCATTCCCCCAGCCGTCAGCAATTTGTGAAATCTAGCCATACAATAAAAAGACATTTATTTTACGATTAAAAACCTGGAAATTTAGAATTTACTGTCACTGTTTGCGGACTTACGTACCCTCTCAGGAGGACAATAATTTTACAATACTTCAACCCCCTTTGAGGGTACAGCCACTAACAATTCTAGTTACAAATCTAAACAACCAATAATTAAAATGCATCTATTTACAGAACATGTTATTAAAAATTCAACCAAATAATTAATTTCTTTTTAAAAACCTATAATTACATGAGAATTAATGTTTGTAAAAAGATCCTTGACAGTTTTGACATTGAAATATTTATCCCTTGTGATGGAGAATTCAACACAGTCAAGCAGAATATGCTTGACCGTGACTCTCTCATCACAAGGGATACAAAATGGAGGATCCTCACCTTTTAAAAGATATGAATGAGTATATCTAGTATGGCCAATACGACATCGTCTTAAAATAACCTCTTCAAATCTGGACTGACAGCCCAAGTAGGTGTAACCAATATATGGTTTTATTTCGTGTAATTTATTTATACCTACTTGGGTGTCCCACTTCTTCTGCATAGGATCACGGATGTAAGTTCTAATGCTAGCTTTGTAATCAGTGTATGGAATACGAAGTGGTGTCACAGATTTGTTGAGTGCTGCCCTAGCAGCAAGATCAGCCATTGTGTTACCGGAAATGGCTACGTGGCTTGGTAACAAACAGAATACGATGTCGTATTGGCCAGTAGCAAGATTATTATACAATTCAATAATTTCAATTAAAGGTGGATGTTTACAAGAAATATTTTTAATCGCTTGAAGACAAGAAAGAGAGTCTGAATAGATTATATATTGTTTACGTTTCGTGTGTCTTTGAAACTATTTAAGAACTGTTAATATGGCGTTTGCTTCTGCAGTAAAAATAGAGCTGTTATCTGGAATTCTAGAAGATATAGTTCTGGTTCCAATGACAATGGCACTAGCTACTGCACCACCGTCCTTGGATCCTTCTGTAAATAAGGGTTTGTAATTGCTATATTTATGTTTTAATTGATGATATTCTTGTTTATATTGTATGTCATTTGTTTCTGATTTCTTAAATGATGTTAATGTTAGGTCAACTTGTGGCCTAACCAATTGCCAAGGAGGAGAAGAAAGAAGACGGGAAGGCGATATACTTTCCAGCTCTATACCGGCAGCAGAAAGAAATGGTTTAATTCTGTGCCCAAGAGGTGGTACAAGAGAAGACTTTTTGTTATACAAATCCTCATAAAGCGGATTGAATGCACAGTTATAGGCAGGGTTAGATTCATTAGAATATAATTTAGTAATGTATTTTAAAGACAATTTTATACGACGTTGAGTAAGAGATGGTTCATCGGCCTCAACGTAGAGACTATCAATAGGTGAAGTTCTGAAAGACCCAAGACAAAGTCTTAAGCCTTGATGGTGGACAGAGTCAAGAAGTTTAAGGTTGCTTTTGCAGGCTCCACCATATACGATGGAGCCATAATCGAGTTTCGAACGCACGAGTGGTCGATATAGATGTAAGAGGGTTGTTTGATCCCCTCCCCACTTTGAGTTCAACAAGTCAAGAGTCTTCAGGCATTTAGTTTTAAGGGACTTAATATGAGGCAGAAATGTTAAGTGAGAGTCAAAGATTAGGCCCAATAACTGGGCCTCCTTTACAACTTTGATGGGAGTGCCATCTAGAGATAGTTCAGGGTCCTTATGTGGCTCATATTTTCTGCAAAAATGTATACAATTAGTTTTGGATTTAGAAAATTTAAAGCCGTTTTCAAGACACCATTTATTTATTTTGTTTAAACACAACTGCAGTTGCCGTTCAATAGTATGCATGTTTTTACCACGACAAGAAATATTAAAATCATCCACAAATAACGATCCATCAATTAAATCGTTTAAAACTTTTGATAAACTGTTGATCTTGATGCTAAAAAGTGTAACAGACAAAATACTGCCTTGTGGAACACCCTGATCCTGATTGTAATGATCAGACAGGGTAGAACCCACTCGAACTTGAAACTGTCTATCATTTAAAAAGTTGGCTATAAATTGAGGTAAACGACCTCGCAAACCGAAGTCATGTAAATCTCTCAGAATACCATATTTCCAGGTTGTGTTATATGCTTTTTCAAGATCAAAAAAGATAGACACAGCGTGTTGTTTATTAATTTTTAACAAATGATTCTAAACGCACTAAGTGATCGACAGTAATTCTGTTTTTGCGGAAACCACACTGTATATCAGTTATAAGGTTATTTGTTTCCAAGTACCAAACAAGTCGATTATTTATCATGCGTTCCATGGTCTTGCAAACACTGCTAGTTAATGAAATCGGACGATAATTGGATGGATCGGTATGGTCACGTCCAGGTTTAGGTATTGGTACTACTATGGCGTCACGCCATGAAGGAGGAAAGTTACCCGATGTCCAAATACCATCAAAAATATTTAGGAGAGTTTCCAGACAGGATTCTGGTAAATGTTTCAGGAGTTGATAATGTATGTTATCAGCTCCTGTAGCAGTATCATGAGCTTGATCAATTGCAGTATGGAGTTCATGAATAGAAAACGTTTCATTATAATTTTCCCCATTATCAGAATTGAAATTAATACTTTTCTTTTCTTGTTGTTTTTGATATTGCTGGAATTTTGGTACATAATTTGAAGAGGAAGAGTGTTTAGCAAGGGTTTCACCCAGTTTATTAGCAATATCTGATTTATCAGTAAGCAATTGATCTCCCTGTTTAAGATGATGGACACTAGATTTAGTACCTTTACCTTTGATTTATTTTTTGGGGATCTACCCCGCACTCTTTTGGAGGGCGACAAGCTATGTGCCCTGGGATGGATGTGATCCGATGCATCCATTTCCTCCAGTGATCCAAACTTGTTAAACAATTTGATTTTATTATCTGACCCCTTTGGTGCTCGATTTGATTTCGAAGTTTCTGGCCTTGTCTTGAATTTCGATTTTACAGTTTGTTTATCATGTCTATCAGACTGTGAAGGAGTTGTAGTCGAAGGAGTTATAGTCTTTTGCGTAGACTGAGCTGTATCTGTCTGAGTAGACTGTTCTGAGATAGACTGTGGAAGATCAGGTGAGATAGACTCAGGAATATCTGAATGTACCCATGTTAGGTCAGTCTGACATGAGCTTGACGAAGTTAGTACTGGCGTGGTTGTTCCTTTTGTTAAGGTTTCAGATGTTTTTGTGACAGAGGCGTACGTTTCAGTGTGCTCAGTAGATTGTACAATCTTTCTTGCTTCAGCAAAACTGACGTTCCTGGAGAATTTGACTTCATTAATTTTCATTTGCTTTTTCCAGATGGGACATTCTTTCGAAAAGGATGAATGATTTCCTGAACAGTTTGCACATTTTTTGTGAATACTGTCACAATCTTCGGTTACATGTGTATTCTCAGCACAGTGAGCACATGTAACAGACAGTGTGCAAGTATTAACACCATGTCCGTACGTTTGACACTTAAAGCAGCGCAGGGGATTTGGAATATATATGTCAACATTGAGATTGCAGTAACCTGCTTTGATTGACTTTGGAGGTGTTGGAGCTGAAAATGAAAACAAATATGTATTGGTTTGGACAGTCTCATTATTTCTCCGTGTTGTGAAACGTTTGACGAAAGATACTCCTTGATCTTTCATCTCGGACATTATATCGAGCTCAGTCATGTCTGCTAGAAGACGCTCACGGTCTCGAACTATACCTTTGCTTGTATTCAGTGTTCTGAATCAGTTGATAACAGGTTGGTAGCTTGTTGTTTTCTGCTACATTCAATCAGCAGTGAACCTGATCGTAAACGTTTGATATCTTTCACCTCACCTGCAATGCCAGAGATGCCTTTTGAAATTGCAAAGGGATTTAATTTCAAAGGAGTCTTGTCAAGTGTTTCAGTAATCAAAAAACGCGGCCAGTGATCAATTTGTACAGAGGGTCGATGCTGATCGTCATTTTCCAATTGACGTTTGGTCTTTTTGTTAGGAGTTTGGTAATCCATGATTACTGGTATATTGGTTCATCATCCGAGCTCCCCACCCACCACGGAGTATCACAAGGACAATGCATAACATTTGTCTTGAATACCAACTTCTACATGCCTCTCAGGAACCCAGTGGTAAGATACATTATTAGATATTGCTATGTCGCTATTTGTGGTAATTAAATAACGAAGCATGCGAAATTATGAGCGACAGTTTCATATTTATGGCATAGACCGTAATTGGTCAGGAAAAAACAGCAAAGCAATCACGTAACCTCGGCCGACGAAAGTGTTAACAAAGACTGTGACTCAATCAACTATCAGTTAGCATCCGATCAGCATTGTTTACAGTTAAATCCTCTCTATATATTGACTTCACGACTTGTGCTCTGTACGTGCGTTAGCCACTCGTCGTTAGCCACTAGCCGTTAGCGATTTCTTTATTACCAATATCTGCAGAGATTATTGATACAACAACATCGTTGGTGGTATTGGTACAACAACATCGGTGGTGGTATTGGTACAACAACATCGGTGGTGGTATTGGTACAACAACATCGGTAGTGGTATTGGTACCACAACATCGGTAGTGGTATTGGTACAACAACATCGGTGGTGGTATTTTTGCAACAACATCGGTGGTGGTATTGGTACAACAACATCGGTGGTGGTATTGGTACAACAACATCGGTGGTGGTATTGGTACAACAACATCGGTGGTGGTATTGGTACAACAACATCGGTGGTGGTATTGGTACTGGTTTGCAGACGCGGTGACGGTGGGAAAAGATAAGGGTAAAGGACGGTGTACAATTACTGTTTCCAAATTAATTCCTTTCTCAATAAACAGGCCTGACATAAATATTCCCACATTTTAACATTATTAATTCTAAGTAGATGAATAAGTTTTATATACTGATGGGCGTTTAAAATGACATGGCTTAATGCACACTATTCTATATTTAGCATATGATAGACATTTTAATCTAAAATGTAGTTCATCTTCAATATCAGCTTTACTCATTTGACATTTTCGATTTGCAAGATTTATGTTTTTATACCTACCAGTGTCTACTGCAGAATCATGAGAATTGCGACTGAATTTAGATATGTACTTCCTATAATGATATGGGATAGATTTACATAAGTAACTCCAGATTCAGAGAAAACTATCTGATGTTACTGTAAACTGGAAAAAGGCCACCCTACCTTAGTCAGCCAACGACTATTCCTAAATATGTAAACGTATTAGTAACCTCTAGGACACAACCATTATATAACCAATGTTCTGACGACTTAACCGCATATTCCGACAACCATTATATAACCAATGTTCTGACGACTTAACCGCCTATTCCGACAACCATTATATAACCAATGTTCTGACGACTTAACCGCATATTCCGACAACCATTATATATAACCAATGTTCTGACGACTTAACCGCATATTCCGACAACCATTATATATAACCAATGTTCTGACGACTTAACCGCATATTCCGACAACCATTATATAACCAATGTTCTGACGACTTAACCGCATATTCCGACAACCATTATATAACCAACGTTCTGACGACTTAACCGCATACTCCGACAACCATTATATAAACAATGTTCTGACGACTTAACCGCATATTCCGACAACCATTATATAACCAATGTTCTGACGACTTAACCGCATATTCCGACAACCATTATATAACCAATGTTCTGACGACTTAACCGCATATTCCGACAACCATTATCTTTATTGTAGCAACATTTACGTGCCGCAGTTTGGAATAATCTGGCAAAGAATTCAACTGACTAGTTTCAGTGGCATATTTAGAAGTTGGAAGTCAGATAGAACAAGTATATATGGATGATAACTTTTTTAATTCTAAAGAGCGACGTTCGATATCTCGATAGAGGTTTTTGCACACCCGCGTGACACGGTACTTGCACGCGATACACACCTGTGTGACACGGTACTTACACGCGATACACACCTGTGTGACACGGTACTTACACGCGATACACACCCGTGTGACACGGTACTTACACGCGATACACACCTGTGTGACACGGTACTTGCACGCGATACACACCTGTGTGACACGGTACTTACACGCGACACACACCTGTGTGACACGGTACTTACACGCGATACACACCCGTGTGACACGGTACTTACACGTGATACACACCCGTGTGACACGGTACTTACACGCGATACACACCTGTGTGACACGGTACTTGCACGCGATACACACCTGTGTGACACGGTACTTACACGCGATACACACCTGTGTGACACGGTACTTACACGCGATACACACCTGTGTGACACGGTACTTGCACGCGATACACACCTGTGTGACACGGTACTTCCACGCGATACACACCTGTGTGACACGGTACTTACACGCGATACACACCCGTGTGACACGGTACTTACACGCGATACACACCTGTGTGACACGGTACTTGCACGCGATACACACCTGTGTGACACGGTACTTACACGCGATACACACCTGTGTGACACGGTACTTGCACGCGATACACACCTGTGTGACACGGTACTTGCACGCGATACACACCTGTGTGACACGGTACTTACACGCGATACACACCTGTGTGACACGGTACTTACACGCGACACACACCTGTGTGACACGGTACTTACACGCGATACACACCTGTGTGACACGGTACTTACACGCGATACACACCCGTGTGACACGGTACTTGCACGCGATACACACCTGTGTGACACGGTGCTTGCACGCGATACACACCTGTGTGACACGGTACTTACACGCGATACACACCCGTGTGACACGGTACTTACACGCGATACACACCTGTGTGACACGGTACTTGCACGCGATACACACCCGTGTGACACGGTACTTACACGCGATACACACCTGTGTGACACGGTACTTACACGCGATACACACCCGTGTGACACGGTACTTACACGCGATACACACCTGTGTGACACGGTGCTTGCACGCGATACACACCTGTGTGACACGGTATTTACACGCGATACACACCTGTGTGACACGGTACTTACACGCGATACACACCTGTGTGACACTGTACTTGCACGCGATACACACCTGTGTGACACGGTGCTTACACGCGATACACACCTGTGTGACACGGTGCTTACACGCGATACACACCTGTGTGACACGGTGCTTACACGCGATACACACCCGTGTCACATGCGTATTATATGCTTTCTCAACGTTTTTAATGGGAATGAACTTTTAGCGGGAATACTCTACAGCAGTTATGTCTTGTAAAAACTAATGGTGAAATGAGCACTCGGTAACACGACAATAAATCCATCGACACCCCCATCCTTTCAAAATTAACATATTACAAGTTTCAGCAAAACCAGTAATGTGCGCTATAGAGTCATTCGGCCCATCATATGACTGGACGTGGGTTGTAGCTTCCATGACATTGGTGTGTGGCAGATGAACTGCTGGTAGGCAACCGACACTTTCATTTGATGAAAATAGTACAACCGGCAGGGGAGGAGATATTCCGAGTGTCGTGGACGTCAGTGATGTATGCACATGGAAGTACTCCCGTCTAGCCCTTTACACTCAAGGTTCTTTGTCTCGTGGATTATTCTCTGGCGCCTGAATTTCATACTTTGGAGTAGCCAACATCCACTCATGGTATTGCCCTGGAAGCCACTCACCTAGGAATTGGTAGCTTGGCGCTACAAGTTACCTTTGCATCATTTGTTGATAGTGAGAGAGAAAATCCAAAACTCCAAACATACAATACATGGACTTGTCAAATTTATTAATGTTTCTGAAATAACAAAACCGGAAACAGTTGTACATCGTACCAGTGCATGGCTTATTGCGACAGAGTATTTATGGACAATCCATTTACATATAGAATCAAACTAATTCATCTTAAAGAATCGGACGGAAAATCCCTGAATGTTCTATGTACCTCAAGTAAATGACCCACAGCGATTGTTTGCTGACGTCATCAATCTCTTCCTCATTGTCTAAATCTCCGTATTCCGTCCCTACAGTGTCTGTTAACTCAGCTCGAAAAAATAATCTGTGTTTGGATGAATTCTCACACCAAATCTGTCCTAGATTACTCTGTGTTGCACGCCATTGCGACATTCATGTCTGTATAAAAACACACGGAAAGGCCAGCATAATCAACTATTATACGTCCATGACATCAGAATAGATACTTTGCTGGTACAAAGTGAGAAGATAAAATGACCGGACAAAATTTACATTGAATAGTTAGGACGACGAGAAATTAAAATGATAACACTGTGATTTACACATCGTAATGTTTAGAGATGAAATGACTGGTTATTTTGTGATTTATGAGAAACAGACGGTGCATAATCATGTCGGCCATTTGCTGCTCTGAGCACAAGGCTTTGGTGTACGGATCAGATGGCGGTGCTCGTCTAGGCAGTCAAAGCGCACTGAATGCAGGTAAGAGGCCATACTTAAGGAATTACGTATCTAAGGAACACGATCGCGAGGTAAAGAGTCACCATTATGTCGCGCTGTGATGACGAAGGACAGTTTCTCATGAGATTTGACAGGAATCTGGAAACTATCCACCACATTCATCAATCCCAGGGTCAGAACAGGCGAGCACCCCAAGTATACGCAGGCACTCAGGCACGCAGACACGCAGGCACGCAGACACGCAGGCACATACACTCAGAGTGTGGCACGCTGCCCACTGGCATTCCATCTTATGTCTCACATCACATCACTTCATGGCAAATATGTGCCTGAAGATGATTTTGCCGCCAGGTGAACATTATCATTCAAATCTTCATTGGTATTAGAGAGTGAGTGAGTTTAGTTTTACGCCACACTCTGCAACATTCCAGCTGTATGGAGGCAGTCCATAGTTGAGTCTGGACCAGATAGTCCAGTGAACAACGGCATGAGCATTGATCTGCGCAACTGAAAACCGACGACGTGTCAAGAAAATCAGCGAGGCTGACCACCCGATCCCGATAGTCGCATCTTACGACAAGCATGGATTACTGAAGGCCAGTATTCTAACCCGAACCTTCACGGGTCTCATTGGTGTTATCACTGTTTTAAATACTACATCGCTTTTGTATTTGTACTGCCACTCTGGTTTGTATTGTCATTACAATTGCTTTTCCAGCAACCTGTATTGACTTGTGAAGGTAGCTGCTATTAGAATACTATTGTGTGGTATACAACATGTCTTTGTTGGTTTCACATCGAATCCTTTTAGTACAGATTTTCGCTTCAACTAGGAAAATGACACGCAACAGTACCTCCCTACACCGTTAGAGTCTATCTACACAGGCTCTCCTTGCACTGAGAACTCGTGTTCAGTATTTGTCTGTGGACAATTACAGTTAATGGCAAATGTGATTAATATGTGTGATAACTGATCCCTTCCCAAGTGAGTAAATAGAGGTTTTTCTCTAAGCGGGTACAGTGATATCTAACCAATATTAACAGTGGTCATTACTTGCCGATAATTGATCACCTGACTATGTGCTTTGTTATGGTTAGCAGTATGCCTGCTATAACCGAACAAAGTATTCTCCAGGGGGTATATTTGTATTTGCCTGTAACCAAAACACGGTATCAAACAACAGAGAGTGTCCGTCTACTCCACTTTAACCTGCACTATCCTAAATTCATCAGCCGTTTGATTTATCGTCAATATGCAGTATGGCCTAAACATGTAAATCAGTATAATTGTGGAGTAGAGAGTAGTATACCGGAAAAATAATAAAAAGAACCCCACAACCATACAACCCACAACTGGATGTATAGCTTTTCAACCATTATTGTGTAATGCAACAAACACGGTCAATATCTGTTTGCTTGAGACACAGATGTTTCATATCTCAAGTCCAGTAGGTGGAGCACTGTTCACCGTCTGTTCTGCAGGTCAGACAATCAACCCAAATGCTACCCCTGCAGGTCAGGCAATCAACCCAAGTGTTACCCCTGCAGGTCAGACAGTCAACCCAAGTGTTACCCCTGCAGGTCAGACAGTCAACCCAAGTGTTACCCCTGCAGGTCAGACAGTCAACCCAAGTGTTACCCCTGCAGGTCAGACAGTCAACCCAAGTGTTACCCCTGCAGGTCAGACAGTCAACCCAAATGTTACCCCTGCAGGTCAGACAGTCAACCAAAGTGTTACCCCTGCAGGTCAGACAGTCAACCAAAGTGTTACCCGAGCTATGTTAATATACGCCATGATGAAAGGTCAACTGGAAAGATCATTGATAAGTTAAAGGAGCACATATACATGCATTCCCATACACTAAAATAGAGCAAAACGTGAAAATTTCCGACAATACACTTTGAAGAGATAAAAAATGAACACGATATTGCAATGCAAGTTTCGGAGCTTAGACACAGGTATCCGAAGTATAACATTCACAGCGGAGAAGCCGTATGTCTATATTTATAAAAACTAGCGGCAAAAGGAAAACGCCACCAAAGTAAAAAGTGTCAAATCAATTGTCAGTCTATTTGAAAATAGCTAAAAATACAAATCTCGAACACAATATGTCTATTCCCAGTGAACATTTGCACTTGCATTTCGTATTTTGTGAAAAAAGCCGGGAATTGACACGAATAAAACGGAAACTGTGCACAAAGTTACCCGTATAAAATATGGGTATAAAAGCTAACCAGGTTTATCTTCTTACATCATTTTAATCGATTGACATCCAGGAACATGCCTCGTTTACCACCAGAGCAGAGGGAGAGAGCAATAGGTACGTTACAGATGGAACAGACACAAGAGCATGTGGCTTGGACCATGGGATGCTGCAAATCCACCATGGGAAGTCTACGACGGACTGGCAGTACTGCAGACAGTACCAGGACTGTGAAACACTGGCGGCAGCGAAATTGGCGAAGAGTGAACTTTGGTGACAAATGCAGCTCTTCAAGGTCTGTCCCCAATTGAGCACATTCCATTTGGGAATAACTGGGACATCGTATTCGGAAACGCCAAAATCAGCCATTGACGAGGAACGGTTTGGTATCTGCTCTGCTAAAGGAATAGCATCGGATCCCTAATCAAGACGTCAGAAGACTCAATTACTTAGTTCGACGTCGAGTTCGGGCCTGCATCAGTGCTAGAAGTGGCCACAGCTGACAATGAACAGTTTGTGCTGCCCAGAAAGTTGTAAATGTTCCCAGTCGATTCTGCATTGGTGTTCGAATACTGGATACTACACCCCAGTGTTATTCATGTGATCTTAAATGACGAGCTGAGTCTTTTTCTTCTTGATATCCATTAATTAATGTTGCTGAATGATTGATTTTGGCAATAAAACCTTTAATGTTACCATATTTAGCGTAAGTTTTTTTAGACCAAAAATGTATTTGGTGGCGTTTCTTTTGGAAGCTCGTTTAGTACTTCATCTACGTGCTAGCTAATGGCTGCCAGTTGTGCTGGGGTGTCAGTGGGGTCTCAGTGCTTTGTGTATTATATTTCTACATTTCTATTCGTATGACATGACAGCTTGTAAAACTGCATACACTAACGAGAAAATGGAGCTTTACACTTGAAGGAACGAATTACGTTGAAAGGAGGTTGTACACGGTAGTTGATATGAGTGGATACCTTAATGGGCCATTAATGGTCAGGTCTAACCTGACGCACCTGCCAGTTTCAGCCGTGGTAAGCCACATTCACCAGCTAGCTGCATACAGCAAGCTCACTGTGAAACGTCACTGGACCACAATTTTATTGGCTAACTAAGTAGTATTGACAAAACACGTTAACAATCCGTGAGAGCAAACTAACTCTGATGTCAGGTGTTACAAATGTTAGACCTGAACTGGCGTTGGCACCCTGGACATACTGTGGTAGGTGTGATGAGGTGACGGGATAATTTACAAACTGATTAAACGTGTGCAGCGATCAAATGGATACAGCATCCGATCGCCTCTGACAAAGACGTCACATAAACATAGCAACCAACTTCGACTACGTCAGATTTGTATTTTTTTACGGCTGTAATGTCAAACAATAACGTGATGGTCGCCCAAAACACTACAAACCACTTGCGAGCCGTCACCGTCGTGTCGAAAGTCCAAAGTTAAGCCCACTGCTAAAACACAGGTAAACCGTACCTTGTGTCTGCGCTGGGCAGAGGAGCTCCTGTAGATGACTAAATTTCCTGCAAAATACGGCTATTGACGTCATGGGGTGCCCACCCAGATAACCTGTCTTCAGTCCCATCGAAATGAAACGCCAAACATTTATCACATGAGTGAAATCCTTATATCTTTCAGAATGAATGTTGACATCCATAACATAACCTTCTATTTTCAGTTTTTATACGTTAGAAATACGCTATCTTCAGAAATGCAATAATCGTGGCCGTGATATAAAGAACGAAAAACAGGCAGAACAAAATTCTATCGACCATTCTACTAACTCTTATCCAGCACACTAATGGGTTTTTGGAAGATGCCGGTGTCAGCTTCTCCTTACTTCCAACAGCAGGAGTGCCACAGAAGCATTTCTCCCAGGACATTGTCATCCGTCCCATCCACGACGGAACAGGCCTGATGGCAGCGTCTCGATGGAACACTTGCACGATCCAGATGGCCAGGAACACGTAGATAGAGCTCATCACAAAGAGGCCAACAATGAAAATAGTGAATATAGGAAGCGAGTCACCATTCTGTGGCAGCAGTCCAGTGACGAAGGACAGGGATACAGTGAAAGACAGCAACACCGTGATGGCAAAGGACACCTTCTCTCCAGACTCCACAGGAATGAGGAACACCATCACATTTACCAGTCCTAGCACCAAGACAGGCAGGAGAGTTGTCAGTATCACCAGAGATGGCTTTCTCCTCAGTGTCATGTTGAAGGAGACCATTGCGTAAGAAAACCCAATGGTCTCAACAATGTAACTTCGAGAAGATGAGTTAATGATATTCCATTGGCTGTTCGAGTTATACAAGGTCAGGTCAATAGAGTTATTTATGGGTTTTAAATCTACTTCTTCCAGAATATTTCCCCAAACGAACGTGTCATAAGAACACTCCTGTTCATCCAAAGGAAAGTTGGTAACATCCATTTGGCAGAAAGTCTTGAAGGTATCACCAGGTGCCCAAGTCACATTTCCTTCGGCAGTAACTTGCATGATCCCAAAGTCGAGACCTAGAGGTTCAAAACTATCCACCCGATTTCGAACAGTGATGTAAGGTCTCCAAACCTTCAAATAGTCAGGATGTATTGAACTGACTCCTCCGTACTCGCTGGTGTTCCAGGTTAGAAACTCATCTTTCCAAGAAACTAGAAAAAACCCGTTAGCTGTCACTGTCTGGGTAACTTCATCAAAATCAGACATGCTGAGGAGATGAAACTGTAAACGGACTGTGACAGTGTCACTGTTGTTCTTGACTGGTCTGGCGTTTGGGTTGTTGTTGTTGATGAGGTCATTGTGTAGTTGAAGTACGTGGTGGTCATCCTGACCTCTGCTCGACGTCATTAACAACAGTAAACATAGTCCACAAGTCACTCCTTTGAGATGACGCACCTCTAGCTCCGTGAACAGCCCCAACACATACATTCTCTGCCTTGTACTGACTTCTCTGTCATGGCAATATGCATCCACTAATGAAACTGCTTACCGCTACACCAATAACAATTTGAAATCAGGCATTCCTTTTTGGCATTAATGGAAAGGATCGTGTGTACCTTTGGTTTAGCTTCACGTGATAAAACACATTGTGACATATATAGAACAAAATGTTTGCCTAACACACTAGTACTCTGTGCAATTTACATCCCACCGATCAGTATCATCCCATTTGGTGCTGATGTTGACATTCATGAGAAGTTAGTTTAACGCCAACTTGGCTAAACAGTTTCAGTGATATAACAGTGTACGTTAATGTGTGTATCGTACTCGTAGAGTTGATGGAAACTACTGTACCATGCCAGTCTGAACACACTTCCTTCGCTGAATAAAATCATTTTGTATCGTCATTTGCTGTACATTGTGTTAGACATCTTGGCCAAAACATATTTGTGTTGTATTTTTAAACAAAATATTGTCTGCAATATGTCTTATTTTGTTTTCTTTATGTTTATAGTATCAATAAAATCTTACTTGGCGGCTTTCATTGCCTGCAGTTATGTAAAATACCTTATTGCCAATTCGTTGCATGAATTACGTCGGTGACAATGTGGCCTGGTGACTATTTACCCTTTTCCATTGGAGATACCGTGATTCGGTTTGTAAAGGATATAATCACACAGCACTCAAAAACATGGTGTAGGTGTAAAACGGGGAATCAATTGAAACCAGACATTAGAAGAAAACTACCTTAATCTGTATTTAATCTGTATTTAATCTGTATTTAATCTGTCTGCCATTGTATGGAAGACATGATGATGTTGTTTTCGTCCGGGGTCATGTAACATTATTCTAACAACACATATATGTGTCAGGATTATATAACTATCTAATATAAGAAAGGGTGTTGAAGTTATTGTATTATAATTCTTTGGAGTTTCTCATTGGGGTTATTGTCCATTTCTATCATATATTGTGTACCGAAGTTCTTTGTCCTGCTTCTGACCAAGTTCTTATGTCGACCCATTCTGGCACAAGTGAAAGTTCACTCGCTCTTAAGGAGTTCTCAGGATGATACATCGGGAAATAATAGTGCTTTTCTACACATCGTTCTAACAATTAGGTCTGACAATTCGTTGACAAAAAGTTGAGTTCTACGCACATGGTTCTAAGGATCCTTTTGGATATTCGTCACAACCTGCACATGGATTTTGCAGTACGCGAGTTTAGGAAGCTCCCTGACCTTCGTATGAATATCTGTTCTTTTACATCTTCCGTGGTAAGGATTTTGTAATCAGACAGAGGAGGTGGTTTTGGGTGAGACAGATGCACATCTCTTTTGCAACATTCTGAGGAGTTATCTCTACCGTGGTTATTTTGGCGGGTATTTTCCTACAACACACCTCCATATTGTAAATTTTTTGAGAGGTTTGGTGTCTGGGTTGGTTATGGTGGGTGTGTCTAGACACCCAGAGAGACCAGTGTCCAAAACTTATCCGGCATGTTTCCATACGTATTTTGGTGTACAATGACTCCACTTTGACTGGTGTCAGACGGGTGGTACAATGGGCCCAATTCCATAAAACAAAAGAGACATAAATAGAGTGCTTACAATGCACCTGCTTACAATATCCCTGTATGATCTATTTTGTCTGTAATTGCAAGAACAGTTGAGTAATAATTAAATTTAAACAAAACCACTTGAGGATGGCTAAATGACCTCAGACGAAGGCAGATTTGTTATGGTCTGTTCTTTTGTCTGAATTCTCAGCGGGGATACAACATAGATTTAGGAATACCATTGATAATGATTGTGATGATAGTATATCATGCAAACACAATTCATAAATGCCCACTGTCACGTGTCCCTAAAACTACAGCAAGATGTGATGAATATCCCCTCTTCATAGTTACATATACAATTTATGAAAGCTCTAGTAATCTTTGGACAATCCTTTTTAAAGTATTTTAAAACTACATATTTACATCTCCTTTCGGAGAAACTGATTTTGAAAATTGAATTAATTGTATGTAAGCGTGGATTTTTATACATGTTCAGCATCGTCTAAGTGTCCTACATTTTAACACTGGTTTCATAGGCGTATATGAGACCCGGTAGTGACCGAGAGAGCAGAACACTAAAGGTGTTGAGAAAGCGACAAATCACAACTCATGTAGGAAAACTGAAACGTAATGTGCTAGCAAAAGGGAACATTTTCAATGAAATAAAGAGTATGTCAGCATCAAACAAAAGCTTCGTTAAACAGAGATATTTTATGTTTATAGTGAGGATTTTGTTTATAGTTATGATTTTGCTGTAATTTTCATCTAGATCTGTCTAGATGAGACAACCCACGCCATGTGATTTTCTCCATGATTCGAAGCACTGCTGGCTCACAGCCTCACGGGATATGCACAACACTGCTGAAAAGCAAGGCAGAGAATGTATGTGATGGGGTTGTTCACAGAGTTAGGGGTGTGTCACCTCAAGGACGTAACATGTGGACTGTTTCTACAGTTGTTCCTGGGGGCATCTAAAGGTCAAGATGATCACATGCAAGTCGACAGCACAATGACCTCATCAGCAACAACACCCAGAACGTAAGGCCAGTCAAGAACAACAGTGAGAGTATCACGGTCTCGATGGAACTTCATGTTCTCAGCATGTCTGATTTTGATGGGGTTACTCAGACAGTCACAGTTAATGGGTTTTTCTTAGTTTCTTGGAAAGATGAGTTTCTGACCTGGAACGCCAGCGAGTATGGAGAAGTCCGTGAAATAACTCCTGGCCATGGGAAGATTTGGAGACCATACATCACAATACGCAACCAGGTGGTTAATGTAAACCTTTGAGACTCGGCTGTGGGGTCATCACGTGACAGCTCAAGGAATTTTGACATGGCCACCTGGCGATACCTTCCAGACTGTGTACCAAATGATTGTTACCAACCTCCCCTTAGATAAGCAGGAGTGTACTGATTCCAGCAACGTACAATGACTGCTGATTGGAGAAATGGTCTGAAAGAAGTTGATTTAAGACCGAATAGTAACTCTATGGGATTTAATTTGTTTAACGCCAACAGCCAGTGGGATAACACAGGCACATCTGCTTCAAGACTTGTTCTTGGAAACAATGGCAGATATTCCTGTGTGGTGGTATTCGTCATTCCTGTGGAGTCTGGCGAGAAGATGTCCTTTGCCATCACGGTGTTGCTGTCTTTCACTGTATCTCTGTCCTTCGTCACTGGACCGCTGCCACAGAACGGTGACTCGTTACCATTGTTTACTATCTTTCTTGTCGGTATGTTTATTATGAACTCTATCTACGTGTTGTTGATCATCTGGATCGTACAAGCGTTCCATCTAGATGCAGCCATCAGACCTGTTCCTTCGTGGATGGGACGTATAACAGGATCTTGGGAGAGATGCGTCTTTGGCACTCCTGCTGTTGGAAGTACGGAGATCCTGTCACTGGACAAGAAGCCGCATGAACCATGGACTCCACTACCAATTACCTGGAAACATAAGGATGAAGTCAGCAGAATGATGAGCAGGATTTTCTTCTTTTTACTTTTTATGCTCTTACCATCGCAACGGTGGTAGCCTTTCTTAAGATAGCATATGTGTAATGTAACGGAAACGTTAATTACTGTAAATATAAACTGTCTAACATAAGCGACCGAATGACACAGAGACAATTCTATAGCATGTCATCATCATTCTATGACTCTAACTGTTCTATGGTTTGCCTATTGATGTGTCAGTCGTCCAGCTCACATTGTCAAGCCTTATTGTTATAATGTTTGTCTGTTGATGTTTGGCACCCGTGAACGGCCACCTCCTCGTGGTGGATGTTGGGTAACGCCAAGAGCCGTTCACCTCCGTTGTGGACCCGGGGGGATATTTGGTCCACCAACCCGTTGGCCGTGGGTTGCGGCCCAGTGTCGGCGGAGGAGGGAATCCGGTGGTTGAGGGCAATAGGGGCCTGCAACCGTGTTCCTGTTGCTCAATACACCACTTTGGCCCTGACTTCACCTAGACGGGTGGTTGAATGGGCCCGGTTCAACCAATCGGCTGATCATGCCGAGCCCTGAGCATTACATTTCATTGCTCAATAACTATTTGACTTGGTTTCACTGTAGACGATATTGACATAATTGGTTTTGAGTATATATTGTATGATATATGAATTTTCTAACTTGATAAAATTTGCCTAGATGCTGATGCCAGAAGGCGATGGCTCATGGGCCAATCTGGTAGACTGATGACTTGTTTAATCCTTCTGCTGGAGTATATCATCCCAGTATCCTTGGTGCTGCAAGTCGGAGATCCACTTGTATACAGCATTGTCTGTATGATACTCCGTGGTGGATGGGGAGCTGGGATGATGAATCTATAATATTTCAACATGGGTCTGGAAACCCGAATGAAAAAGAAGCGTCAACTTGACAATGATCATGATGTTAATGAAGGCTGTTTACCTCTTAATCAAGTTTAATACTGGCCAAGACTTCTGGTTTTAGAATCTCCGGACAAGCAACCTATCACACTGAATCCATTTGCGATTTCAAAAGGAGTGTATGGTATAGCAGGAGATGTTAAGAATATCAAGCGTATGAGATCTGGATCACTTCTAACTGAATGTGCCAAAAGACAGCAAGCCACCAATGTACTGTCTGTTGATACCTTGGCTGGACTCCCTGTTTCAGTGTCGGTCCACAGGTCACTGAATTCTAGCAAAGGCATTGTAAAGGACCGTGATCACCTCCTAGAGTGAGTGAATGAGTTAGTATTTAACATCACATCGGCAATATTGCAGCCATATCGTGACGTGAACATACGTGACAAAAAGAATATATATGTATATCATGAAGAACCTGTCGACGAAGGACAGTAAAACCACTAGACTGTCACAGTTATTATTAAAACTAGTGTGGAAACTTAAAAAATAATAGTATCACTATTTGGACAGTACAATATAAAAACAGGCCATAGATCGCCAACAACAGAGGGTAGATCACCATACTAGAGGTCATGGGGACTTACAGTACCTCACCTACCTGCATGGTCCCTAGCTGGATTTACACCATCCCTCAGCTGCTGGCGACTGTATGCAAGATTAGCCACAAATTACAATGACACATATACTACAGCTAAAAAATGTGGAAGATTAAATCTGATTCCAAATGTTTACGTACCTTCTCAGGAGGACAATAAGTTTACGGTACTTCAACCCCCTTCGAGGATACAGCCACTAACATTGTTATCTGCTAATTCAACTTCCAATCATAAAATGTTTATCTATTTACAAGTCCTGAAACAGATCTAATTCTTAAAAAACGGAATGATTAAATGACAGCTAACGTTACTAAAAAGATCCTTCATACTTCGTGATGTAAAATAGTTATCCCTTGTGATGGAATATTCAACACAGTCAAGCAAAACATGCTTGACTGTAATTCTTTCATCACAAGGGATACAAAACGGAGGATCCTCACCTTTTAACAAGTACTCATGTGTATACCGCGTATGGCCAATGCGACATCGTCGCATAATGACCTCCTCAAATCTAGACTGACAACCCAAGTAGGTGTAACCAATATACGGTTTTATTTCATGTAATTTATTGATACCTACTTGAGTGTCCCACTTCTGCATTAGATCACAGATATAAGATCTAATTGTAGCTTTGTGATCTGAATATGGGTGAGTGAGTGAGTTATCATTTAACGTCACGTCGGCAATATTGCAGCCATATTGTGACGAGAACATATGCGACATAAAAAGGAATATGTAAGCATATTATGAAGAACCTGTCGACGAAGGACAGTAAAACCACTAGACCATCACAGTTAGTATTTAAAACTAGCGTAGAAACTTAAAAGCTAATATTATCACTATTTGGACATTACAATATAAAAACAGGCCATAGATCGCCAACACCTGAAGGTAGATCACCATACTAGGGACCATGGGGACTTACAGTACCACAGCTACCTGCATGGTTCCTAGTTGGATTTACACCATCCCCTCAGCTGCTGGCGACTGTATGCAAGATTAGCCACAATTTAAAATTACACATATTCTACGACTAAAAATGTGGAACATTAAATCTGACTTCAACTGTTTGGGACTTACGTACCCTCTCAGGAGGACAATAATTTTACGGTACTTCAACCCCCTTCGAGGATACAGCCACTAACAATCTTAGTTGCTAATTCAACTTCCAATCATAAAATATTTAGCTATTTACAAGTCATGTAACAGGTCTAATTCCTTTAAAAATGCAATGATTAAATGATAACTAACATTACTAAAAAGATCATTCATAGTTCTTGATTTGAAATACTTATCCCATGTGATGGAATATTCAACACAGTCAAGCAAGACATGCTTGACTGTGATTCTTTCATCACAAGGGATACAAAAAGGAGGATCCTCACCTTTAAGCTCATATTCATGTGTATATCTAGTGTGGCCAATACGACATCGTCGCATAATGACCTCTTCAAATCTTGACTGACAACCCAAGTAGGTGTATCCAATATACGGCTTTATTTCATGTAATTTATTGATACCTACTTGAGTGTCCCACTTCTGCATTAGATCACGGATATAAGATCTAATTGTAGCTTTGTGATCTGAATATGGAATAAGAAGTGGAGTCACAGATTTGTTGAGTGCTGCCTTGGCAGCAAGATCAGCAAGTGTATTCCCTGAAATGCCTACGTGGCTGGATAACCAACAGAAGACGATGTCGTATTGGCCAGTAGCAAGATCATTATACAATTCAATAATTTCAATTAAAAGTGGATGTTTACAAGAAACATTTTTAATAGCCCGAAGGCAAGAAAGAAAGTAGGAATAGATTATGTATTGTTTACGTTTAGGGTGTCTTTGAATATATCTGAGAGCAGTTAATATGACGTTTGCTTCTGCAGTTACAATAGAGCTGTTATCTGGAATTCTAGAAGATATTGTTCTGGATCCAATGACAATGGCACAAGCCACTGCGCCACCGTCCTTGGATCCATCTGTAAATAAGGGTTTGTAATTGCTGCATTTAGTTTTTAATTGATTATATTCTTGTTTATATTGTAATTCATTAGTTTCTGATTTTTTAAAAGAAGTTAATGTGAGGTCAACTTGTGACCTAACCAACTGCCAAGGAGGAGAAGAAAGGAGACGAGAGGGAGCTATCTTTTCCAGTTCAATGCCGGCCGAAGAAAGAAAGGGTTTCATTCTGTGCCCTAAAGGTGGAACGAGAGAAGACCTCTTGTCATACAAATCTTCATAAAGTGGGTTGAACACACAGTTACATGCAGGATTAGAATCATTAGAGTATAATTTAGTAATGTATTACGGATTATTAGGATACTTTTATACGACGTTGTGTAAGAGATGGTTCATCGGCTTCAACGTAAAGACTGTCAATAGGTGAAGTTCGGGAAAGACCCAAGACAAAGTCTTAAACCTTGGTGGTGTACAGAATCAAGAAGTTTAAAGGTCACATGCAACGTAAAACACAACTTTGCAGATTCTGATACCTTTCGGTATGCACTTACCGAAACAAATCATAAAAAATGCCAATTCAACCTATAAAGTTGAAAAACACGCGATGAAAAAAGAGCTCGCGAAATCGGAGTTCAAGCGTTTCACTAAATTCCCCCCAGCGCTGGGGGGAAAACTGGTTTCAATAGCTGTGCTGAGCTGCGTCCACAACGCATGCGCAGTGAATAGGTTCGCGGAGCTTGAAACAGTGTGCATGCCCAGCGTCTGAGGTCGTGAGCAGTAGTCTAATCTTGGTTGTGTACACAAACAAGTACATAATCTACTCGTTACGTAAACAACCTTGTTGATTGTGGTAAGCAGTCTCTGTCACAGAGAAAGCTCAGTGTCTGGTTTATTCACACCTATATGTCTGCCTGCCTGTCTCCTAAAGACAACATGCAATACACAGCTTCAATCATTGACCACATGCAATTTAAACTTAACACCTATCAGACTATACGACATAACGGAAATAAGATGATTTATGACTCTTGCACCCGAGTGCCGTGTCTGCCACATTATGGACCTAGGCACGTGTGATACACATGACATGTTTTTATGTCTGTGGGTTGCAAACAAACTACATTCATTTTTTTCGGATGACTGGATCTGACGGAAACTGGTGCAAACTCTTGTCAGCTTCAAGTCCTGCTTTGTACTTGGACGAACGACAGTTTCCAGTTCACCATCTCTGCTGAGATAATTTTTGATTGGATCGAACGAAAATTCAGAGAACATGTATTTTCCAAACCCAACATCTCTATATACATTCTTCATGGATAACGACTTCTTTTAGTGTGTATGATTTTGTTTGACAACAGTATATGAATCCATACTGAAACGACGCATCAAGTACACAAAAAGAAGTTGTTATCCACAAAGAATCTTACTTTCTTGTGACTGGCTATACTTCTAACATGCCCATCAAACAGATCATCTTTCTGTACATACAATGAACCCTCAGTGTATCAGCAAATGAAACAGCCAATCGGAAGCCGTCGTTACACTTGAGTGCATATCCACCCGCTATGACTGGGTTCAAGTCCAAAATATTGCACTTTTGAATCGCGATTGTACGCTTATAATTTTGTTTATTTGTTTTTTTAAAAGCAGCATTGTATATTATATGTCATGAATAAGTGATAAATGTGTTTTAATTATGTTTGATTTTTTGGTTGCATGTGACCTTTAAGGTTGCTTTTGCAGGCTCCACCGTATACGATGGAACCGTAATCAAGTTTCGAACCGACCAGTGATCGATAAAGTTGTAGGAGGGTAGCTTGGTCCCCTCCCCACTTACAATTAGAAATGACTTTCAACAGCTCAAGTGCCTTCAGGCATTTAGCTTTAAGGGATTTGATATGGGGGAGAAACGTTAAATGCGAGTCAAAAATCAATCCCAAGAACTTGGCCTCTTTTACAACTTTAATAGCAGTGCCATTTAGAAACAGTTCAGGATCTTTATGTGGTTTATATCGTCTGTATAAATGTATACAATTAGTTTTTGATTTAGAAAATCTGAAACCGTTCTCAAGACACCATTTATTAATTTTGTTTAAACACAACTGCAATTGCCGTTCGATAGTATGCATATTGTTACCTCGACAAGAAATATTAAAATCATCCACAAATAATGATCCATCAACTGAATCATTTAAAACCTTGGATAAACTGTTTATCTTGATGCTAAAAGTGTCACAGACAAAATGCTGCCTTGTGGAACACCCTGATCCTGATTATAATGGTCAGACAGGGTAGAACCCAATAGTATGCATATTTTTACCACGACAAGACATATTAAAATCATCCACAAAAAGTGATCCGTCAATCGAATCATTTGACCCGTGAAGGTCCCGGGGTAGAATAGGCCTTCAGCAACCCATGCTTGCCATAAAAGGTGACAATGCTTGTCGTAAGAGGCGACTAACGGGATCGAGTGGTCAGACTAGCTGACTTGGTTGACACATGTCATCGGTTCCCCATTGCGCAGATCGATGCTCATGTTATTGATCACTGGATTGTCTGGTCCAGACTCGATTATTTACAGACCGTCGCCATATAGCTGGAATATTGCTAAGTGCGACGTAAAACTAAACTCACCCACTCACCCAATCGAATCATTTAAAACTTTTGATAAACTGTTGATTTTAATGCTAAATAAAGTAACAGACAAAATACTTCCTTGTGGAACACCTTGATCCTGATTATAATGATCAGAAAGGGTAGAACCCACCCGGACTTGAAATTGCCTGTCATTTAAAAAGTTGGATATAAATAGAGGCAATCGGCCTCGCAATCCAAAGTCATGTAAAACTTTTAAAATGCCGTATTTCCATGTAATGTCATACGCTTTTTCTAAATAAAAAAAAGACAGACACTGCATGTTGTTTATTAATTATAGCGTTTTTGACAAAAGATTCTAAACGCACTAGGTGATCAGTGGTACTTCTGTTTTCACGAAAGCCACACTGAATATCTGTTATTGGTTTCTAAATTCCAAAATAGTCTATTGTTTATCATGCTTTCCATGGTTTTGCAAACGCAGCTTGTGAGAGAAATTGGGCGATAATTTGAAGGATCGGTATGGTCACGTCCAGGTTTAGGTATTGGGACTACTATAGCATCTCGCCATGATGACGGAAATTTCCCTGTCGTCCAACTATCATCAAAAATATTTAGAAGAGTTTCTAAACAACATTCTGGTAAGTGCTTCAGAAGTTGATAATGTATGCTATCAGCTCCTGTAGCAGTATCGTGGGTCTGGTCAAGAGCAGTATAGAGTTCATGAATAGAAAACGTTTCATTATAATCTTCCCCGTTATCTGAAGTGAAATTTATAGATTTCTTTTCTTGCTGTTGTTGATACCTTTGGAACTCAGGTACATAATTTGTGGAAGAAGAATGTTGTGCCAGTGTGTCACCAAGTTTATTAGCAATATCAGATGTATTAGTTAATAACTGGTCTCCATCTTTGAGATGGCGAATGCTAGATCTAGAGCCCTTACCTTCGATTTTCTGGATCATATTCCATGCTTTAGAAATCGGCGTGCGTGAATTTATTTTAGATACATAGTTTTACCAAGACTGACGTTTATTTTGTTTAAAAATACGCCGTGCTTTAGCGTTTAAGATTTTACATTTGTTCAAGTTATGGACCATAGGATGACGACGGAAATAATGTTCAGCTTTTTTCCGTGCCTTGCGATTCTGTTTGCATTCAACATTAAACCATGATTTTCGTATGTGCGGAATTACTGAGGACTTTGGGATACACTGATCAGCTATGTCGTTCAGTTTATCAGAAAAACATTTAATAGCATCAGGAACATCAATGAAAAGTTCAGGTTTAAGTTTGGCAATGCAGAGAGTTTCATATAAACTCCAGTTGGCCTTATTAAAATTCCATCTAGATGATGGAGGGACATCAGATGGGTTCAGGGGTTTTAAGATTGTTGGAAAATGGTCACTTCCACAAAGGTCGTCGTGGACTGACCATTCAAACTCACTCAACAGACCAGAATCAGTAAGTGACAAATCAAGAGCTGAATAGGTTCCTGTGCCAGGATGTAAATATGTATTTGAACAATCATTATATATGCATAAAGCATTGTTTGTAATAAACTCCTCCAGTACTTTCCCTTTAGTATTAATAGTTGTACCACACCAGAGTGGGTTGTGGCCATTAAAATCACCCATAATAATACAGAGTTTCGGGAGTTGATTGTAAAGGGTTTGAATATCAGCCTGCTGAAGAACTGAAGATGGTGGAATATATAGCGAGCAGAGAGTAAAAGTAACATGCAAAGTAAGTCGTACTGCAACAGTTTGAAGATTAGTTTTAAGGATAACAGGGCTTTGGAGTACAGTATGTCTCATAAGGATGGATGATCCTCCCGTGGCCCTATCACCCGGAGGAGAAAAAGAATGATATGCATTGAGCTGACGCAAGCTGAAATTATCTGTCTGCTTTAAATCTGTTTCTTGAAGACAGAATGCTGATGGACTAATGTCCTGGACCAATACCAGTAAGTCGTTAAAGCTGGTCTTCTGTCCTCGGCAATTCCACTGTATAATATTGTTTTGAGAATTTATCTTTTGGGAGGTATGACTGGGGATCTACCCGTACCTTTTTAGAGGGCGATACGCTTTAGGCCCGTGGCTGGATGGTTTCAGCCACATGCATTCTTTCAAGAGATCTAAACCTATTAAATAGTTGGATCGAATTATCTGACCCCTTTGAAATCCTATCACTTTGTCCTTTCGAAGATTCAGTTCTTGATTTGCTTTGTTTCACATTTCTTTGAGATATTTGTGGTTTTTGTGCTTGAGACTTCTGAGTGAGAGATGATGATGATGTGACCTTGAGAAAGAGTCTGTATGTCAGAGCGTGAATCAGATGTTTGAGTTGACTGTTCATTTGAATATATTTGAGGCGCTTCAGAGTTCAACCATGTCAAGTCTGTCTGGCAGTCAACAGATAATGTTGTTATTTCAGGGGTTGTCTGGAGGACAGACGCATAAATTTCCGTGCCTTCCTCAAACTGAACAAGTTTCTTTGCTTCAGAAAAACTGATGTTTCTGGAAAATTTAATTCTATTTATTCTATCAGCAAAGAACCTGACCGTAATCTTCGGACGTTTTTAACTTCACCAGCTATGCCTTGAATACCCTTAGATATGGCAAAAGGGTTAAGTTTGAGAGGTGTTTTGTCAACTGTCTCAAGCACTAAAAATCGTGGCCAATGTTCTACAGATTTTAATGGTCTTTGCTCATCTTCATTATCCAGTGGACGTTTTGTTTTTTGGAAGGGGTTTGGTATTCCATGTTGATTGGTTATATGGTTCATCATCCGAGCTCCCCACTCCCCACTCCCCACGGAGTATCAAAAGGACAATGCTAAATACAAGTGGGTCTCCAACTTGCAGCACCAAGGATACCCGGATGATATACTCCAGCAGAAACATTAAAAGATTAACAATTCTAACAGATTGGCCCACGAGCCGCCGCCGTCTGGGCATAAGACTCTAGGCAAAGTTCAAAACATCATATTGAAAAATCGTTGACATTTGATATGAACAAATGTGCCAAGTCCACAAGTAAACTTTTTCAAATTACATTTGTGTAATGACATACAAGTCCATACACAGGGCTTGGCGTGACCAGGCCGATTCCTGCACACACACTACTACTGAACCTTCTTCAGGTAAACAGACACTTGCATCACTTGAAGAGATGGATGTTTCAGAGAGCATCCCTCAGAGAAAAAGTTTGTCGCCGAAACGTAGTGGGCGAGCAAGATCTCCAGTTCACCCACCAAAGAGATGAATAGTTCTCAGCCTTTGATTCAGTGGAATTGCAGAGGACTAAAGAATAACGAAATACAGCTACTCATACAGGATCTTAAACCGTCAGCACTATGTCTTCAAGAGACATACCTTAAAATACAGATAACTTCAATCAGAGACAGTATAGTGATTATCACTCTTTTTCTCCTGCAGGAGAGAAAGCTACTGGTGGCGCTTCTACTTTGGTTCATCACAGCATCATATATAGCACTGTCGCTCTAAATACACAATTGCAAATTGTTGCTGTTCGTCTTACCCTGCTCATCGTGCTGAACTTGTGCAGCTTGTATATATCTCCCTCTTCAAAAATTCAACAATTAGACCTTCAAAATCTATATGATCAACTTCCGAAGCCATGTCTCATCATGGGCGATCTTAAGGGACACAACCCACTTTGGGGAAGTGTCAACAGAAATACTAAAGGTAAAACCATCGAGGATTTTATATCCGATAATAATTTATGTATTTTTAAAGACGATTCAGTCACTTATTTACATCCAGCTACGGGAACATATTCTTCCCCGGATATATCGTTTGCTAATTCTAATTTATGTAATGAGTTTGAATGGGAGGTCCATGATGACCTATGTGGGAGTGATCACTTTCCCACCAATATCAAAAGCATTACCCCTGGGGATGATCCACCTTTATCCAGATGAAACTTCACCAAGGCCTACTGGTCATTATATAAAACACTTTGCACTGATCACTTAAAAGCTGACGTTTTTGTGAATATCGAAGATCCTATACAGCTGTTTTCAGATATAATCAATGACATTGCTGACCAAACTATACCAAAGTCCTCTGTAACTCCACATATTCGTAAACCATGGTTTATTAATGACTGTAAACAGGTCAGAAAGGATAGGAAGAAGGCGGAAACGTATTTACGCCGCCATCCTACAGTTCATAATTTAGATAAAGTGAAAAGTTTAAATGCCAAGGCTCGACGCACTTTTAAACAGAACAGGCGTCAGTCTTATTATGTTTCCAAAACTAACTCCCGTACACCTATTACAAGTGAGTGAGAAGTGAGTTAATATTTATCGTCACATCGGCAATCTTGCAGCCATATCGGGACGAGAACAAGTAATATTGACATTGTAGAATGAATATACGAAAATAAAACCCTGTTGACAACGAACAGTAAAAACACTAGTAAATATCACAGATATACATTTAAGACTAGTGATTACATCTAAAACAGTTTAACTATAGTGAACAAGACAATATGAAAACGGGCTATGGATTGCTAACAACTGAAGGTAGATCACCATACAGGGGACCATGGGGACTTACATTACTTTTGCTACCTGCATGGACCCCAGCTGGATTTACACCATCCCCTCAGTCGCTAGCAATTTAGACACATACAGCCATACATTTAAAAGAACGCATGTACTACGATTAAAAGAGCGGAGTGTTTAAATTTACTCAGGAGGACAATAATTTTACAGTACTTTAACCCCCCTCGAGGATACAGCCATGAACAATCTTAGTTACTAATTCAAAATTCCAATCATAAAATATTTATCTATTTACAATTCATTTAACAAATCTAATTCTTTTAAAAATGCAATAATTAAATGACCACTGTTAATGTTAAAAAGATCCTTCATAGTTCGGGATTTAAAATAGTTATCCCTTGTGATGGAATATTCAACACAGTCAAGCAAAACATGCTTGACCGTGATTATTTCATCACAAGGGATGCAGAACGGAGGATCCTCACCTTTCAATAAGTATTCATGAGTATATCTCGTATGGCCAATACGACATCGTCGCAAGATGACCTCTTAAAACCTGGACTGACGACCCAAGTAGGTGTAACCAATATAGGGTTTTATTGCATGTAATTTTTTGATACCCACTTGGGTGTCCCACTTCCTCTGCATCAGATCACGGATATACGCTCTAATTGCAGCTTTATAATCAGAGTATGGAATATGAAGTGGTGTCACAGATTTGTTGAGTGCTGCCTTGGCAGCAAGATCGGCCATTGTGTTGCAAGAAATGCCCACGTGGCTTGGTAACCAACAGAAGACGATGTCGTATTGGCCAGTGGCAAGATCATTATACAATTCAATAATTTCAATTAAAAGTGGATGTTTACAAGAAATAGTTTTAATCGCCTGAAGACAAGAAAGGGAGTCTGAATAGATTATATATTGTTTACGTTTAGGGTGTCTATGAATATATTTAAGAGCTGTTAATATGGCGTTAGCTTCAGCTGTAAAAATAGAACTGTTGTCTGGTAATCTAGAAGATATTGTTCTGGATCGAATGACAGTGGCACAAGCCACTGCGCCACCGTCCTTGGACCCGTTGGTAAATAAGGATTTATATTTGCTATATTTATGTTTTAATTGATTATATTCTTGTTTATATTGTAATTCATTAGTTTCTGATTTTTTAAATGTAGTTAATGTGAGGTCAACTTGTGGCCTAACCATCTGCCAAGGAGGAGAAGAAAGAAGACGGGAGGGGGCTATGTTTTCCAGCTGAATGCCGGCTGAAGAAAGAAAGGGTTTCATTCTGTGCCCTAGAGGTGGAACCAGAGCAGATTTCTTGTTGTATAAATCTTCATAAAGGGGATTGAAGACACAATTATATGCAGGGTTAGATTCATTAGAGTATAATTTGGTAATGTACTGTAAAGTTAATTTTATACGGCGCTGATCAAGAGATGGTTCATCAGCCTCAACGTAGAGACTGTCGATAGGTGCTGTTCTAAAAGACCCAAGACAAAGTCTTAGACCTTGGTGATGGACAGAATCAAGAAGTTTCAGGTTGCTTTTGCAAGCTCCACCATATACGATGGAGCCATAATCGAGTTTTGAACGGACAAGTGATCTGTATAAATGTAGGAGAGTTGCTTGATCCCCTCCCCACTTTGAGTTGGATACCACTTTTAATACATCGAGTGCCTTCAAGCATTTTGTTTTTAGTGATTTGATATGCGGCAAAAAGGTTAAGTGGGAATCGAAAATTAGACCCAAGAACTTGGCCTCCTTGACAACTTTGATGGGAGTGCCATTTATAAGTAGTTCTGGGTCCTTATGCGGCTTATATTTTCTACAAAAGTGTATACAATTAGTGTTCGATTTAGAAAATTTAAAGCCATTTTCTAGACACCATTTATTTATTTTGTTCAAACACAATTGCAATTGCCGTTCGATAGTATGCATATTGTTACCTCGACAAGAAATATTAAAATCATCCACAAATAATGATCCATCAACTGAATCATTTAAAACCTTGGATAAACTGTTTATCTTGATGCTAAAAGTGTCACAGACAAAATGCTGCCTTGTGGAACACCCTGATCCTGATTATAATGGTCAGACAGGGTAGAACCCACTAGGACTTGAAACTGCCTGTCTTTTAAAAATTGTGAGATAAAAAGAGGTAAACGACCCCTTAAACCGAAGTCATGTAAATCCTTTAAAATGCCATACTTCCAAGTGGTATCGTATGCTTTCTCCAAATCAAAGAATATCGATACTGCATGTTGTTTATTTACTAAAGCGTTTTTGACAAAGGATTCCAGACGTGCCAAATGGTCAATGGTACTACGATTTTTCCTGAAACCACATTGAATATTTGTTATAAAATTATTGGTTTCAAGATACCAAGTCAATCTATTGTTCACCATTCGTTCCATGGTTTTACAGACACAACTCGTTAAAGAGATTGGCCTGTAATTCGAAGGATCGGTATGATCCCGGCCAGGCTTTAGTATGGGAACTACAATGGGATTTCACCATGAATCTGGGAAGGTCCCTGTAGTCCATATCGTGTCAAATATTTTTAGCAGTGTTTCCAGGCATGATTCAGGTAAATGTTTCAGAAGTTGATAATGAATACCATCAGAACCTGTTGCTGTATCATGAGCTTGCTCAAGGGCTGTATATAGCTCATGTGATGAAAATAGTTCATTATAGTTTTCACCATTGTCTGAGTTAAAATTGATCTTTTTCTTCTCCTGCTGTTTCTGGTATTTCTGAAACTCAGAGACGTAATTTGATGAAGACGAATGTTTGGCGAGAGTTACACCAATCTTATGGGCAATATCACCCTTATCTGTCAATACATCGTCACCATCCTTCAGATGGTGCACAGTTGATTTGCAACCTTTACCCTTTATTCGTTGAATCATATTCCACACTTTTGAAATTGGTGTGCGGGAATTTATCTTGGAAACATAATTTCGCCAAGATTGACGCTTATTCTGCTTGAAGGCACGGCGAGCCTTAGCATTTAGAATTTTAACTTTGTCTAAATTATGGACTGTAGGATGTCGCCGAAAATACTTCTAGGCCTTCTTCCTGTTCTTTCTGGCCTGTTTGCATTCATCATTAAACCATGGTTTACGAACGTGTGGGGTTGCAGAGGACTTAGGTATAGTTTCATTAGCTATATTCTTCAGTTTATCAGAGAATACCTGAATCGGATCCAGACTATTGACAAAAACGTCATTATTTAAGTTTTCAGTGCAGAGTGTCTGAAAAAGTGGCCAGTTGGCCTTACTAAAATTCCACCTAGTTGCAGGTGGGTTATCAGTAGGATTTATAGCTGTGAGAATTGTTGGAAAATGGTCACTTCCACAAAGGTCATCATGGACTGACCATTCAAACTCATTGTATATATCGGGATCTGAGAGTGACAAATCAAGTGCAGAATACGTTCCTGTACCAGGATGTTAATAAGTGGCTGATCCATCATTAAATATGCATACGTTGTTATTAGATATGAAGTCTTCAAGTATTTTCCCTTTATTGTTAGTAGCAGTACTTCCCCATAAAGGGTTATGTCCATTAAGATCACCCATGATAATACAGGGTTTGGGAAGTTGGTCGTATAGCTCCTGAAGATCAGACGGCTGAACAGCTGAAGATGGTGAAATGTACAGGGAACAAAGCGTGAACGTTATTTGTAAAGAAAGCCGTATAGCAACGGCCTGAAGATTGCTTTTAAGTGGAACAGGGCTATGAATAACACCCTGCCTCTCCAAAATAGAAGCACCACCAGTGGCTTTATCACCTGGAGGTGAAAACGAATGAAATGAGTTATACTGGCGCAAGTCAAATCTATCTGTACTTTTCAGGTATGTCTCTTGTAAACTAAAAGCTGATGGTTTAAAATCTTGTGATTATAGTTGAAGATCATTAAAATTGTTTCTAAGGCCTCTGCAATTCCACTGGATAACATCATGAGAGCAACTCAATAGGTATGGGGGCTCAATAGGAGAGCGTGCACGAGACGAAGTCCCTTTAAGCTGAGATGGCTGAGAAGGGCTTTTCTCCATAGCTAGCGGTTCATAGGTGTTTTGAACCTCTACAGGCACTTTTAATGGTAAAGGCACCTCAATATGTTTAAGGGCTCTGGCTTCCTTTCGTCGTTGTTGTTTCTGTTCTTTTTTGGACAATGTTTTCTTTTCAGGTTCATGATGATTGTTGTGCTCAGACGTCATATTAGGTAGTGGTAAAGTATTTGTTGTAAGAGTAGTTTGTGATGATGCTGGCGACAAGCTGGTATGTTCAGCACTGACTTGGTATAAAATAACTTGGTCATCCGAGGTCCAGTTTATAGCAGTTTGACAACCAGAATCAACTTTGAGAGGGGATGAGGAGACTGCAGCAGAATAGGTGAGAGTAGTAGATGAAGCAGATAATTCATTATCAACCAGTTTCCTTGCATCAGCAAAGGAAATGTCATTTGTGTGTTTGACTTTCAAAATTTTTGTCTGTCTCACGAAAGAAGGACATGCCTTTGACGAGCTCATGTGCTCACCCTTACAATTTGCGCACTGGATGTTGTCAGTGCTGTCTGTGCCATCATGGTTTTTACTACACCGGAAGCATACCTGGGTGTTTTGGCAAGATCTTGCACCATGACCAAATTGTTGGCATTTGAAACAACGGAGTGGATTTGGTATGTACACATCCACACCGATGTTGAAATATCCTGCTTTAACAGAAGGTGGAATCTTTGTAAGGGCAAAAGTGAAAAGGTAGGTGTTTGTTTTTATGGTTTTGTTACCTTCTCTCCTTGTAAACCGTTTTACAGACAGTACTCCTTGAGACTTCATTTCGGACACAATCTCTTCTTCAGACATATCTGAGAGGCACATTGCACGATCACGTACAATGCCTCTGCATGAATTTAGGGTCTTGTGGATTGATACGACAATCTCAGTGTTGGCAAAATGATGAGCTTTGAGAAGATTTTGAGACTGTTGCCTCCTTGCACATTCAACTAGAAGAGAACTGGACCGGAGACGTGTAACATTTCAACAGTTCCACAAATGCCTTCAATAGATTTTGAAATAACGAAAGGATTAACTTTGAGGGGTGTACCATCACTTCCATCGACAACAAGAAATCGTGGCCATGAATCAATACTATTTATGCATTCCTCATCAGAAGATGTTACAGCATCACTATCAATGTGCCTTCTTTTAGTTTTTGATCTGGAACCAGTAGGTAGTTGGGTAGCCATAATGAAAAATATATTCGACACCCTTGCTCCCCACCCACCATGGAGTGTCAACATGGACGGAATTGCAGCGGAAGCCAACTACAAAACCAGGGCTACAAGGATGCTATACTCCAGCAAGAAGGACGCAGGTAGCTATAATAGTCAAACAGAGTAAAAGGTCAGGCTGGTCCGGCCTTAGACAATTACCTGATGACAAACAGAACCCGGAGGTCATTAATGCCAGATTGGCCCATGAGCCACCGCCTTCTGGCATAGGACTCTAGGCAAAAGTGTGATACAGTAATAGTTTCATGGTTTCCATAGTAACCACATGAAATATCAATATGAACACTCACGTATAATTATCCATGCTCAGGGCATGGCGTGACCAGCCGATTGATAGAATCGGGCCGATTCTACCACCCGTCTAGATGAAGTAAGGGCCGAAGTGGTGTGTTGAGCAAAAAGGAACAATGTTCAAGCTCCCACTGCCCTCAACCACCAGGATCCCGTCCTCCACCGACACGGGACGCAACCCACGGCAAACAGGTTGCCCAATTTAGTCGCCTCTTACGACAAGCAATGGGGTGCTGTGGACACATTCTGTCCCGGGTCCACACGGAACACCTATTACAAAGGTGTGGAATATGATTCGAAGAATTAAGCGCAAAGGTTCCAAATCTACTGTCCGCCATCTCAAGGATGGTCATAATATATTAACTGATAAGTCTGATATTGCCAATAAACTTGGTGAAATGCTCGCTAAACATTACTCTTCATCAAATTACGTGGCAGAATTTCAACGACACCAGAAACAACAGGAGAAGAAGAGAGTCTATTTTAACTCGGACAGTGGCGAAGACTATAATGAATTATTCTCATTAGATGAACTACACACTGCCCTTGAGCAAGCTCACGATACAGCAACAGGTGCTGATAACATACACTATCAGCTCTTGAAAAACGTACCGGAACCATGCTTGGAAACACTTCTAAATATTTTTGATTCAATATGGACTTCAGGGAATTTCCCAACTTCCTGGCGTCATGCCATTGTAGTCCCCATTCCAAAACCTGGCAGGGATCATACGGATCCATCTAATTCCATTCTCTTTAACGAGTTGTGTGTGTAAAACCATGAACGAATGGTAAACAATCGATTAACATGGTATCTTGAAACTAATAATGTGAGTGAGTGAGTTAATATTTAACGTCACATCGGCAATATCTCAGCCATATTGTGACGAGAACATTTAACAAAGAAAAGCACTATTTGTACATTATAAAATCTGTCGGCGAAGGACAGTAAAACAACTAGGATATCACAATTTAAATTAAAACTAGCGTGGAAAGTTAAAACTAATATCACTATTCGGACAATACAACATAAAATCAGGCTATAGATTGCCAACACCTGAAGGTAGATCACCATACTAGGGACCAAGGGGACTTACAGTACCTTTGCTACCTGCATGGACCCTAGTTGGATTTACACCGTCCCCTAAGCCGTTAACAATGTAGTCCCATCTAGCCATAAATTAAAAATACACATATGCTACGATTAAAAACAGTGGAAGTCTAAACGTACAGGAAAGGTTTTGGGACTTACGTACCCTCTCAGGAGGACAATACTTTTACGGTACTTCGACCTCCTTTGAGGGTACAGTCACTAACATTTCAAGTTACTAATCTAAACTACCATGAATTAAAATACAGCTATCTACACAACATAATAATCAAAATTCAACGATGAAATAAGTTTCTTTTAAAAATCCAAGAATTAAATGAGAACTTACGGTGTTAAAAAGGTCCTTCATTGTTTTCACATTGAAATATTTATCCCTTGTTCCGCCTCTTGGGCTCAGAATTAAGCCATTTCTTGCTGCTTCAAGTATTGAGCTGGAAAATATAGCTCCTGTCCGTCTTCTTTCTTCTCTTCCTTGGCAGTTGGTTAGGCCTCAAGTTGACCTAACATTGACCACATTTAAAAACTCAGAAACCATTGAACTACAATATAAACAAGAATATAATCAGTTAAAACCTAAATATAGCAATTACAAAACTCTTATTTACAGATGTTTCAAAGGACGCTGGCGCAGTGGCTTGTGCCATTGTCAATCCAGAACAACATCTTCTAGAATTCCAGACAACAGCTCTATTTTTACTGCAGAAGCAAACGCCATATTAACGTCTCTTAAATATTTTCAAAGACACACTAAACACAAACAGTATATATTCTATTCAGACTCTCTTACTTGCCTTCAGGCTATTAAAAATTTGTCTTGTAAACATCCACTTTTAATTGAAAGTATTGCAATGTATAATGATCTTGCTACTGGCCAATCTTCTATTGGTTACCCAGCCACGTAGGCATTTCAGGCAATACACTGGCTGATCTTGCTGCCAAGGCTGCACTCAACAAGTCTGTGACTATACTTCTTCTTCCGTACTCAGACTATAAAACTGCTATTAGATCTTATATCAGTGATCTGATGCAAAAGAAGTGGGACACCCAAGTGGGTATCAATAAATTACATGAAATAAAACCTTACATTGGTTACACCCACTTGGGTTGTCAGTCCAGATTTGAAGACGTCATACTACGACGATGTCGTATTGGTCATACAAGGTATACGCATGCATATCTGTTGAAAAGTGACGATCCTCCGTTTTGCATCCCTTAAGCTTGTGATGAGAGAACCACGGTCAAGCATATCCTGCTTGGCTGTATTGAATTTTCCATCGTAAGGGATAAATATTTCAATGTCAAAACACTTTCGGACCTTTTTAACACTGTTAATTCTTATATAATCTTTGGTTTTTTAAAGGAAATTGATTTTTTGGTTGAATTGTGAGTAGTATGTGCTGTAGATTGATGTATTTTAATGATTGGTAGTTTATGTTAGTAACTAGAATTGTTAGTGGCCGCACCCTCAAAGGGGGTTGAAGCACTGTAAAATTAAAAAAAAGTCCTCCAGAGAGGGTAGGTAAGTCCCAAAACATTCGATGTAAATTTAACTCTACCTGGTTTTTAATCGTAGTAGTCATGTTGCTTTAATTTTGGCTAGCATTTTGTACACTCGCCAGCGGCTGAAGAGATGGTGTAAATCCAGCTAGGGTCCATGCAGGTAGCAAAAGCACTGTCCCCAGTATGGTGATCTACCTTCTGTTGTTGGCGATCTATAGCCTGTTTTTATATTGTATTGTCTAAACAGTGATATTAGTTTTAACTTTTCATGATAGTTTTAATTGAAATTGTGATATTCTAGTTGTTTTACTGTCCTTCGTTGACAGATTTTTACAATATGCATATTTATTTCATTTAAATGTTCATTTAAGTGTTCTCGTCACGATATGGCTGAGATATTGCCGATGTGACGTTAAATATTAACTCACTCACTCACTGTTGATGTTTGTTTTAAGTGGTATTTCAATTGAAGTAACACAAGTATGGCATTGTTATGCGTCTCCTGTTTTCACACGCAATTATATGTTTATTGTCGTTTACTAATAGCATAGACACTGCAACTCATGACTCCATGTGGTAGAAGTAGCTTGGAAGTCCCGGTTCGTACATACGTATTAAGGTTAATATAACCTTTTCTCAACAAATTCTGTTTATTGAAACACGCACGCGTATAAGTGACGACCTGGCAGTTGAGCCCGTACAACTAGAATGAAGTATTAGAACACAAGTAACAGTTATGTGCTTCCATGAGGCTGGGTCGCCAGAAACAAAATACCGTTTCCATCTTCATGTGTAAACGGGGTTTTATTTCTAAGAATTTGGTACGAAATTTAAGTTCATTATAATGCAAACGTTGCATTTTTTGACTGGCAATACCGTTGTCAGGTTTGGAGGTGGATAAGACTCGATCAGATCATAAGCAGATTTTCATGGACTGTAAACAGGCGCTATATGAATAAATAGTGATGCGTGATTTAAAGAATGAGTTAAGGTACGGAAGGTCAAGGTGCGAAAAGTAATCGGGTGGTCATCTTGACATGTTGGTCAGTAATGTGCAGTATATTTTTTCACTATTTTTCTGTCTGCAATAAAATTACTGGAGTGACTAAACCAAGCCTTGTTGTTGAAACACTGGTTGACAAAACTTTAATGTAAACAAAGTATTTGTGTCTATGAAATTTGAATAATTTGGACGTTTTTTCAGCATCCAATTAATCTAAGAGCATTACAACACCCCACACGCATGTTTTTGTTTTTGTTTAAATGTTTCATAGATCCAGAAACACCATTTAATATGGTTTCTGACTGACTTTATTGAAAACAGATACATGGTCTTCATGCGTAAGCCGAACTTGGCATTGTTCCATGTCTTTGATGTCACCAAAGTAGCGAAAATACCAAGGGTATCCTATTATCTGTGACATGGACACGGCGGGAAGCCATGAGGTGTCCTTATCTTGTATTATATACTATCCGTTACAAGTCCCAAAACCTTCTTTCAAATTTAGATTTCAGCCTACCCGATATTTAAACGTAGTATTTTCGACCATTAAAAAGGTGGCAAAATGTTTTCAACAATTGCCAGCTGCTGAAGGAATGGTGTAAATCCAACTGGGGTCCATGCAGGTAGCAAAGAGACTGTAAGTCCCCATGGTCCCAGTAATGGTGATCTACCCTCAGTTGTTGGTGATCAAAAGCCCGTTTTATGCTGTAGTGTCCTAACTTGACATTCAATTTTAGGGAGAGCTGCTAGTTATGTTTCTTGATACTGTGATATACTTATTGGTTTTTCGTCGACAAGTTTTTATAATTTACATGAATCCAAACCTTGCTTTGGTCATGATGTGGCTGAAAGAATGATGTGACTGTGGCCTAACCATGCTTGATGAACTGCTTGATAATATGGCGTGGTCATGCTTGATGACTTGTTTGATAGTGTATCATGGCCAAGTTTGCTGACTTTAGTTTATATTTTATTATGGTATCCGGTTATTCTTTCGTCCATCCACCGACTGTAGCGGCGCAACGAGAACACCGTCGATTACAAGCAAATCCACAATACAGACTTTTCCATGATAAGTTGGAGTAGCATTTCCCTTTAATGACATGTCTGACATGAATTTGTTGGAGTATGTTTCTCCATCTTATGCTAGTTGAAGATAAGTGCTTGACCGGTCTTGAAATGTTATTGATAATGATTAATGCTTTTTATGCAGACGAATGTTAGAGATGCACACCGTTATGGTTATCTACAAAGATCAGATCACTTTAAAGTTACACTTAACTCTCCCCAGAGCGCCAGCACTCCTTTGACAAGAAGATTGGAACCCTTTATAAGATATTATAATATACTAAGCAACTGTGATTGCTCTCGATCAAAATATTTTATATATTAAATACAATGCTTATAAGGCTATGTTATCGTCAACAAATATAACCGCAACTAAATACTACTATATTTAAGCGAAAATATAAGTGCTTTACCACTGCTTTCACAGGTCTACATGTTGACCAAGAGGGGGTGCAAATTACTGCGATACAGTGATAACGCAGGGCGAGAAAGCAAGACCGATGAAACATATGAGAAAATGCAAGCAGTAAGAAATGGTGCTTGCGGAAAAGGAAATAGTTTGAAATGCCTTTCATTGTAATTATTGGTCGGCTTCGTACAATCTCTTTTAACAGGAATGTTTCAGTATTATGGAAAGGATATTGCTGCCTCTAATTTATTATCTCGTCAGACAACTGTAAAATGTGATATTGTACAGACTGCTGTGCGGAGATGTAGGCAGGATAGCTCACATCTGAGGTGGAGGTACAATGTCCATGATCAATGAATAATGTAAACAGTGTGTGGGCAAAGCACTAAAAATGTAAATAAAGAGACATGCTGTCTATCTTTACTTGCTTATTTCAGTTAGTGAGTTTTAATTATAACAGTTACATGTTCAACAATTTGTAAACGGTTTATTCGTCTATATCAGTTATTGTTTATTCTCCAGGCACCAACGCATTAATGTTTCACTGAAAAGTTTCTGTTTGCAATTCTTTGTTGGTATTAATGAATCACATTTCGCATTATGTTCAATGCGATAAAACGATTCAGCCCTTAATTGTCCCATCAGGCTGAGTTGGTGCATGGGTAGGCATGACGGTTGGTGATAGAATAACTCTGACTAGAAGCACTGATTCAAAGCGCAGCTCCAACAATGTACAATGTAAACGCTAGAATCGACGACAAATCAGAAAGCCCTGTTTATCCGATTTACATCACGACGCGTAGCACTACTGCCTTACAGAACAACGGGACACGCACATTCACGTTGAAGTATAGGCAGAGAATGTATGTGTTAGGGCTGTTCACAGAGATAGGGGTGCGATGCTTCAAGGTATTGGCATGTGGACTTTGTCTGCTGTTGTCCTTGGGGGCATCCAGAGGCCAGGATGACCACCACGTACTTCGACTACACAGTGACCTCATCCGAAATAACAACCCAAATGTCAGACCAGTCAAGAACAGCAGTCATGCTATCACAGTTTGTTTAGAATTTCATCTTCTCAGCATATCTGATTTTGATGAGGTTACGCAGACGGTGACAGCTAATGGTTTTTTTTTTAGTTTCTTGGAAAGATGAGTTTCTATCCTGGAACACCAGCGAGTATGGAGGAATCAGTGAAATAACTCCTGACTATGGGAACGTTTGGAGACCATATATCACGGTGTGGAACCAAGTGGTTGACGCCGAGCCTCTTGGACTCGACTTTGGGATCATGCAAGTGACCGCCGAAGGAAATGTGACTTGGGTACCTGGCGATACCTTCAAGACTTTCTGTCAAATGGATGTTACCAACTTTCCTTTGGATGAACAGCAATGTTCTTATGAGACGTTTGCTTGGGGAAGTGATCTGAAAGAAGTTGATCTAAGACCGTTTAAAAACTCTATAGGATTAAATTTGTTTAATGCCAATAGCCAGTGGGATGTCACAGGCACATCTGCTTCAAGACTTGTTCTTGGAAACAATGGCAATTATTTTCCTTGGGTATACCATAAAATGACCATGAAGAGAAAGCCATCCCTAGTGATACTGTCAACTCTACTGCCTGTGTTGGTGCTGGGATTAGTGAATGTGATGGTATTCCTTATTCCTGTGGAGTCTGGCGAGAAGATGTCCTTTGCCATCACGGTGTTGCTGTCTTTCACTGTATCTCTGTCCTTCGTCACTGGACAGCTGCCACAGAACGCTGACAGTATACCTGTGTTTACTATCTTCCTTGTAGGCATGTTTATTATGAGCTCTATCTACGTGCTCCTGACCATCTGGATCGTGCAAGTGTTCCATCGAGACGCCGCCATCAAGTCTGTTCCTTCGTGGGTGGGACGTATGACACGGTCCTGGGAGAAATGCATCTTTAGCACTCCTGCTGTTGGAAGTACGGAGATCCTGTCACTGGACAAGAAATCGAATGGATCATGGACTCCACCACCAGTGACCTGGAAGCGAGTGAGCAGAATGATGAACAGGATCTTCTTCTTATTGTTCTTCATGCTGTTCATCAGTGCAACAGTGGTGGCCTCTCTGAAGATATCGTATTTCTGATGTCTAGAAAACGATGAATACTGTGACGATATGCCGACTGTAATGACTTGAATGCCATTTAACGAAGGTGTGTAGATGACACACACACACACACACACACACACACACACACACACACACACACACACACATATATATATATATATATATATATATATATATGTATCAATTGATCAATATGTTAGTCATCCACTTTATATTGTCATATATATTTATGTATAATGCTAGTTCGTTGATGATAATATTAGGTGTGCATGGGATAGGTTATTACATGGTAATGTATGTCCCTTGAACAAACGTCATCGTACGTTGATACTCGTTCACGAAGAACATTGATGAATCTATTTGCAGTACTAGTATGCGAGACTCGATTCGGTAGCAAAACGTTTGTTTATATATATCCATGGTCAGGACTTTCGTCATTTTAGTGTAACCTTTCTCAACAAATCCTCGTTGTTGAGGCGTGCAGGTGTATGGATCTGTTGTGTTGGCTGCGATCACCTGTCGTGAGTCGTCACTGTCGCCGCAGGGACATGCCTCAGCTGACTCGGACATCGCTGCAATTGTAATAAAAAAGTCATTATCCATGTGTTGTGTAATAATATTGAATTTTAAGTGTCAGTGTTTGTATTATATTTTGTTACGATTAAGAGTTTACCGTAACAACAATTTAAGAAATCCCCTGTGAACCAGCAAAACAGAACAGACAGTTCGTTTACGTCCAAATTATGTATTGTTAAGCAACGACAGCAAGGTATACAAAGTCACAAGTCAATAGGCACCCGTGGCGAGCCACCTCCTCGTGGTGGGTGCTGGGTCACGTGTTCCCGTTGCTCAACACACCACTTTGGCCCTGACTTCGCCTAGACGGGTGGTCGAATTTGCCCGGTTCGACCAATCGGCTGGTCATGCCAAGCCCTGTGCATGGATTACATTTATATTTGTCATTGCACAAATTTAATTTGGAACTGTGTTATTTTGAGTCTTGGCCTAATTGTTCATCTCAAACTTTTTGATTTTTGAATATGATGTTCAGAAGTTGCCCAGAAGGCGATGGCTCATGGGCCAATCTGGTAGGACTTATCTTTTCAAGATATTCTCCTGCTTGAGTATACCCTCCTGGTATCCCTGGTGCCGTCTGTTGGAGGTCCATGGACATAAGGCATCGTCCTTGTTGACACTCCATGGTGGGTGGGGAGCTAGGAGGGCGAACTATATTTAAAACAACCATGGCGCCCCCACTCAAAACAAGATCGCATGAATCTGATGACTCATTATCGTCTGAAGATGAGACTCCCACTGCCGTTGTTAATTCTGAAAATTGGTCTCGTTTTTCAGTCATGTCTTCACCAAATGATGGTCCACTGAAACTGAATCCGTTTGCTATTGCAAAAGGTATTGAAGGTCTGGCAGGTGACGTGAAAGAAATTAAAAAGCTGCGTTCTGGCTGTCTACTGATTGAATGCAAAAAGCAGATTCAATCACAAATCCTACTATCAACAAGGGCATTAGCGAATGTTCCTGTAACACTGTCACCTCACAGGACTCTCAACAGCAGTAAAGGTATTGTCCGAGATGTAAGTCGTTGTCTTTCAGACATGGATGAAGATGACATTCTTTCGGAATTAAGCTCACAAGGAGTTACAGCTGTTAAACGTTTTTCATCAAAACGAAACAAGGAACTTCTTAAGACCAACACGTATTTATTTACATTCGGTCTTCCTAAACGCCCAGAGTCACTAAAAGCTGGATATTGTCATTTAAGGGTGGATTCCTACATCCCAAATCCCCTTCGGTGCTACAGGTGTCAAAAGTATGGTCATGGCTCAAAATCATGCCATAACCCAGCTGCCTGTCATCGCTGTGGTGGCAAATGTGAAGACAGTACACCCTGTGGCAAACCTCCTTCATGTGTAAACTGCTCAGGGAATCACCCCTCATCTTCCAGAGACTGTCCTACATGGGCATTTCAATCACAAATTTCAAAACTGAAACATGACCGCAATCTCACCTTTTCAGAAGCGAAGACATATGTTCTGGCTCATGAAAAACCAGGGCCATCTTATGCGGCCACCGCTTCTGTCTCAGTCCAAAATGTTTCCAGACCTGTTTCATGTCATTCGGTAGCTTGCCAGACCGAGTACACGTGGCTTGAGTCCTCGACTCCAGTTCAGACTAAACGTCTTCAACAATCATCATGTTCTTCTTCATCACAAACTGAAGATCAATCTATAATGATACCAACGTCGCCATTGGCTCCTACATCGGTATCACAACCATCTCCTGTTGTGAAGACGACCAACACAAAGCAAGATAAATCAGATCGTGTACCGAAGGGTCAACGTGATCCTATACGGATACATAATAGGTTTCAATCTTTGGAGGACATAGATGTCTCTCCTCTCCCCCCCTCGGCGCAACAGAAGTAAGTCGCCTAGAAAAGGGAAAAATAGATCTCCCGTGCAACCTCCTGTCACATGAGCGTTTCCAGTTCTTCATTAATTCAGTGGAATTGCAGAGGTCTCAGGACCAATTTTAATGATTTACACTTACTAATACAAGATTATAAGCCGTCAGCAATATGTCTCCAGGAGACTTATTTAAAAGAAACTGACAGCTTTGTTTTACGTCAATACAATACTTACCATTCATTCTCTCCACCAGGGACTAAGGCTACTGGTGGATCTTCTGTTCTAGTAAAGCAGGGTGTGATCCACAGTCCTGTGTTGCTTCATACCATTCTTCAGGCTGTCACAGTTCGGATAACTATGCACGTTGTTTTTACCTTGTGCTCACTATAGATTCCTCCAACGTTGACGTTTCAGCTAGCTGATCTTCAAGCACTTTATGATCAGCTTCCCAAACCATGCATCATAATGGGCGATTTAAGTGGCCACAACCCACTTTGGGGCAGTGACCACACAAACAATGAAGGTAAATTGCTTGAGGAATTTATTTCAAATAATGACTTATGCATCTATAACGATGGTTCACACACGTATTTACATCCTGGTACTGGTACATATTCTAATCTCGATTTGTCACTCACTGACTCAAATCTCTTAAATGAATTTGACTGGTGCGTCCATGACGACCTCTGTGGAAGTGATCACTTTCCAACAATTCTAACACCTGTAACCCCTCCTCTGATGTTCCTCCATCATCCCGATGGAATTTTAAGAAGGCTAACTGGTTTTTATTTGAAACCCTTAGTGCTGACAAACTTAAACCTGAACTTTTTGCTGATGTTGCTGACGCCATAAAGTGTTTTTCTGATGAACTGAATAACGTAGCCAATCAATGTATTCCTATGTCCTCTGTACTTCCACACATTAGAAAACCGTGGTTTAATGATAATTGCAAACAGGCTAGAAAGGCTCGAAAAAAAAGCTGAACATTATTTCCGTCGCCATCCTCTGGTCCACAATTTGAATAAAATTCTAAATGCTAAAGCACGACGTACCTTCAAACAAAGTAAACGCCATTCTTGGCGAATGTATGTATCAAAGATCAATGCACGTACGCCGATATCAAAGGTATGGAACATGATTCAGAAAATCAAAGGTAAGGGCTCTAAATCTAGCATTCACCACCTCCAAGATGGGGACCAACTACTGACTAATAAATCAGACATTGCAAATAAACTTGGTGAAACCCTGGCCAAACACTCATCTTCTTCAAATTATGTGCCTGAATTTCAAAAATATAAAAATCAACATGAAAAGAAAGCTATAAATTTCAATTCTGATAATGAAGAAGATTATACTGAACTATTCTCTATTCATGAGCTCCATACTGCTCTTGAGCAGGCTCATGATACTGCTACAGGAGCTGATGATATACATTATCAACTCCTGAAGCACTTACCAGAATCATGTTTAGAAACCCTTTTAAATATTTTTGATGACATTTGGACATCAGGAAAGTTTCCATCATCATGGCGAGAAGCTATAGTAGTCCCAATACCTAATCCCGGACGTGATCATGCCGATCCTTCAAATTACCGACCAATTTCTCTCACAAGCTGCGTTTGCAAAACCATGGAACGCATGATAAATAATCGACTTGTTTGGTACTTGGAAACTAATAACCTCATAACAGATATTCAGTGTGGTTTCCGTAAAAACAGAAGTACTGTTGATCACTTAGTGCGTTTAGAATCATTTGTTAAAAATGCACTAATTAATAAACAACATGCTGTGTCTATCTTTTTTGATCTAGAAAAAGCATATGATACAACCTGGAAATATGGTATTTTAAGAGACTTACATGACTTCGGCTTGCGAGGTCGTTTACCTCAAATTACAGCAAACTTTTTAAATGACAGAGCGTTTCAAGTTCGAGTGGGTTCTACCCTGTCTGATCATTACAATCAGGACCAGGGTGTTCCACAAGGCAGTATTTTGTCTGTGACATTATTTAGTGTTAAAATAAACAGCCTTTCAGGGGTTGTAAATCATTCAGTTGATAGATCACTTTTCGTGGACGATTGTAATGTTTCTTGTGGTAAAAATATGCATACAATAGAGAGGCAACTACAATTATGTCTCAATAAAATCCATAAATGGTGTCTTGAAAATGGTTTTAAATTTTCTAAATCCAAAACAAATTGTATACATTTCTGTAGGAAATATAAACCACACAAAGACCCAGAACTATTTTTAAATGGCACTCCCATCAAGGATGTAAAGGAGGCCAAATTCTTGGGACTTATTTTTGACTCTCATCTGACTTTCTTACCACATATTAAATACCTGAAGCATAAATGCCTGAAGGCGCTTGACTTGTTGAAAGTCGTGTCTAGTTCAAAGTGGGGAGGAGATCAAGCTACCCTGCTACATCTGTAATGATCACTCATCAGAGCCATCTCTTTCCCAGCGGCGTGTAAAATTAGCTTTACAATATGTTACAAAACTCTACGCTAACGAATCAAATCCTGCATATAAAATCCTCCTCTCTATGCAGATTTGTACACCAAGAAACCTTCTCTAGTTCCGCCTCTTGGCATAAGAGTCACACCTTTCCTTTCTGCTGCAGGCATTGGACTAGATAATATAGCCCCTTTCCGCCTGCTTTCTTCTCTTCCTTGGCAATTTGTGAGACCACAAGTTGACCCGACACTGACAGCATTAAAAAAATCCGAAACAAATGAATTACAATATAAACAAGAATTTAATCAGCTAAAAAGTAAATATAATACATACAAATCCTTATTTACAGATGGATCCAAGGATGGTGGCACCGTAACTTGTGCCACTGTCATTGGATCCAGAACAATATCTTCCCGATTACCGGATAATAGCTCTATTTTTACTGCAGAAGCAAACGCAATACTTACTGCTCTTAAGTATATTGACAGACACCCCAAATGTAAACGACACATAATCTTTTCTGACTCTCTTCCGTGCCTTCAGGCTATTAAGAATCTTTCATGCAAGCATCCACTTTTATTAGACATTATTGAATTGCATAATGCTCTTGCTACTGGCCAATGCGACATCGTTCTCTGTTGGTTACCGAGCCATGTTGGAATCTCTGGTAACGCAATGGCTGATCTTGCTGCTAAGGCAGCGCTGAAAAAAAATCTGTAACACCACTTCTGATTAGATCTTATATCCGTCATCTTATGCAAAGGAAGTGGGATACTCAAGTAGGTATCAATAAATTACACCAAATCAAGCCAACTATCGGTTATACTTACTTGGGTTGTCTGCCCAGATTTGAAGAGGTCATTATGCGACGATGTCGCATTGGTCATACAAGGTACACTCATGAGTATTTGCTAAAAGGCGAGGATCCTCCGTTTTGTATCCCTTGTGATGAGAGAATCACGGTCAAGCATGTCTTGCTTGACTGTGTTGATTTTGCTATCACAAGGGATAAATATTTCAGTGACAAAACAATTAAGGATCTTTTTAATAAAGTAAATTATCATCTAATAATTGCTTTCTTAAAAGAAATAGAATTGTTGAATAAATTTTGAACAATATGTTTTGTATATAGATAAATGTTATTTTATTACTGGTAGTGTAAATTGGCAAACCGAGATCGTTAGTGGCTGTGCCTTCAACGGGGGTTAAAGTATCGTAAAATTATTGTCCCCCTGAGAAGGTACGTAAGTCCCAGAACTTTCAAAGTAAAATTGTCACGTCCCAAGTATATTTGTTATTTTGATTTTTGGCTAAATTGTCTTACAGTCGCCGGCAACTGAGGGGATGATGTAAATCCAGCTAGGATCCATGCAGGTAGCAAAAGTCCCCATGGTCCCTAGTATATTGATCTACGCTCAGTTGTTGGTGACCTATAGCCCGTATTTTATATTGTATTGTCTTCTCTGATTACAGTATTTTAGTTTTCCATGCTAGTTTTATGTTCATATCTGTGATAGTCTAGTATTTTACTGTCCTTCCATGGCAGGTTTTTATGTTCTAAATTTGTTAATTCTAATCTTGATATAAATTAAACTGTTCTCGTCACGATATGGCTGCAACATTGCCGATGTGACGCTAAATATTAACTCACTCACTCACTCACTCAATATAACAATGCTGATTACAAATACAATTCAAGGGAGACAAAATCTAAGTCAGTGGGTCACAAAATACAATAGAGCAAACTCACCAAAAGTCTTGGTGTGAGAGAGAATCAACTATGCAGAATGTCAACACAGCGATCGGTGCGACAGCAGATAATGTGGATTCAGGCTTTGACGGGATTTCAAGTGTTGGCAGTAACTCCAGCAAATATGAATGAATGTCAGTGTGAGTGCCGCCCTCATAAGATCATTACCGATCAACAAATCGTCACCCGGAACTGGGAGAGACACCAACAAACACCAACTTTCACCTCACCTGAAATCAGATCTGAGGTCAAATTCACAAAATGGAGACGAGCAGAAGAATTGCCACCTATACCCTGAAGCAGTGAGTGAGTGTGAGTGAGTTAACATTTAACGTCACATCGGCAATATTTCAGCCATATCGTGACGAGAACCATTAATGTCATACATAATAGAGAATGTTAAAAAAATCTGTCAACGAAGGACAGTAAAGCAACTAGACTATCACAGGAAAATATTTAAAACTAGTAATGAAAGCTAAAACAATTCAACTATAGAAGACGATACAATATAAAAACAGACTATAGACCGCCGACAACTGAAGGTAGATCACCATACCAGGGTCCATGGGGTCTTACAGTACCTTTGCTACCTGCATGGACCCTAGTTGGATTTACACCATCCCTTCAGCCGCTGGCGATTGTACGAATGTTTAGCCAACTTTTAAAAGAACAAATATACTACGTTTAAAATCGGGTAAGCGGAAATTAAACTGTGAAAGTTTTGGGACTTACGTATCCTCTCAGGAGGACAATAATTTTACGATACTTTAACCCCCTTTGAGGATACAGCCACTAACAATACTAGTTGCTAATTTTACACTACCAATCATTAAAATATATCTATCTACAACAGTTATTAATCAAAATTCAATCATGAAATCAATTTCTTTTAAAAAACCAATAAGTAAATGAGAACTAACACTATTAAAAAGATCCTTGATGGTTTTGACATTGAAATATTTCTCCCTTGTGATGGAGAATTCAACACAGTCAAGCAGGATATGCTTGACCGTGACTCTCTCATCACAAGGGATACAAAACGGAGGATCTTCACCTTTTAACAGGTATGCATGAGTATATCTGGTATGGCCAATACGGCATCGTCGCAAAATGACCTCTTGAAATCTGGACTGACAGCCCAAGTAGGTGTAACCAATATAGGGTTTTATTTCATGTAATTTATTTATACCTACTTGGGTGTCCCACCTCTTTTGCATAAGGTCACGGATGTAAGATCTAATACTAGTTTTGTAGTCAGAATAAGGAATGAGAAGTGGTGTCACAGATTTGTTGAGTGCTGCCTTGGCGGCACGATCGGCCATTGTGTTCCCAGAAATTCCTACATGGCTGGGTAACCAACAAAAGACAATGTCGTATTGGCCAGTAGCAAGATCATTATACAATTCAATTATTTCTATTAAAAGTGGATGTTTGCAAGAAATGTTTTTAATCGCCTGAAGACAAGAAAGGGAGTCGGAATAGATTATATATTGTTTATGTTTGGGGTGTCTTTCAATATATTTAAGAGCGGTTAATAGAGCGTTTGCTTCTGCTGTGAAAATAGAGCTGTCAGCCGGTAATCTGGAAGAGATTGTCTTAGACCCAATGACTGTGGCACAAGCCACTGCCCCACCATCCTTGGATCCATCTGTGAATAAGGATATATAGGTATTGTATTTACTTTTTAATTGATGGTATTCTTGTTTATATTGTGATTCATTAGTCTCTGATTTTTTAAATGTTGTCAGTGTAAGGTCAACTTGTGGCCTAACCAATTGCCAAGGAGGAGAAGAAAGTAAACGAGAAGAAGCTATATTTTCTAGCTCAATGCCAGCAGCAGACAGGAAAGGTTTCACTCTGATACCAAGAGGCGGAACAAGTGAAGACTTCCTGCTGTACAAATCCTCATACAAGGGATTAAATACACAGTTATATGCAGGGTTTGATTCGTTGGAATATAATTTTGTTACATACTGTAAAGTCAATTTGGCACGGCGTTGGGTAAGAGATGGCTCATCAGCCTCGACATACAGGCTGTCGACAGGTGATGTTCGAAAGGAGCCAAGGCAAAGTCTGAGACCTTGGTGGTGAACAGAATCCAAAAGTGTTAGGTTGCTCCTACAGGCTCCACCATATACAATTGAACCGTAATCAAGTTTCGAACGGATCAATGATCGATAAAGTTGTAGGAGGGTAGCTTGATCCCCTCCCCACTTACAATTTGAAACGACTTTCAACAGGTCAAGTGCCTTCAGGCATTTAGTTTTGATGGATTTGATATGGGGTAGAAACGTTAAATGTGAGTCAAAAATTAATCCCAAGAATTTGGCCTCCTTGACAACTTTTATGGGAGATCCATTTAGAAACAGTTCAGGATCTTTATGCGGTTTATATTTTCTACAAAAATGTATACAATTAGTCTTGGATTTAGAAAACCTAAAACCGTTTTCGAGACACCATTTATCAATTTTATTTAAACACAATTGTAGTTGCCGTTCAATAGTACGCATGTGTTTTCCACGACAAGAAATATTAAAATCATCCACAAAAAGAGATCCATCAAGTGAATCGTTTAAAACCTTTGACAAACTATTGATCTTAACACTAAACAATGTGACGGACAAAATACTGCCTTGTGGGACACCCTGATCCTGACTGTAATGATCAGACAGGGTAGACCCCACTCGGACTTGAAATTGTCTATCTTCTAAAAATTGTGATATGAAAAGGGGTAAACGACCCCTTAAACCCAAATCATGGAGACCTTTCAAAATGCCATACTTCCATGTAGTATGATATGCCTTTTCAAGATCGAAAAATATTGATACAGTATGTTGTTTATTTAGCATGGAATGTTTGATGAAAGATTCTAAACGTACCAATTGATCGATCGTACTACGATTTTTCCGGAAACCACTTTGAATGTCAGTGATGAGGTTGTTGGTTTCCAGGTACCAGACTAGACGATTATTAACCATACGTTTCATTGTCTTGCAAACACAGCTAGTTAAAGAAATTGGTCTGTAATTAGATGGATCGGTATGATCCCGGCCAGGTTTAGGAATAGGAATGATTATGGCATTGCGCCATGATGGTGGGAAATTGCCAGATGTCCAGATACTGTCAAAGATATTCAATAATGTTTCTAAACACGATTCAGGGAGATGCTTAAGGAGCTGATAATGAATATTATCGGGTCCTGAAGCAGTGTCATGAGCTTGCCCAAGAGCAGCATTCAGCTCATGAATATAAAATAGTTCATTATAATCTTCCCCATTATCTGAATTAAAATTAATATTCTTTTTTTCTTGATGGTTTTTAAATTTCTGAAAAGTCGGTGAATAACGGGATGAGGAGGAATGTTTAGCTAACGTTTCACCTAGTTTATTAACAATATCAGCTTTTTCCGTTAAAAGAGTGTCACCCTCCTTAAGATGGTGCACGCTACTTTTGGAACCTTTACCTTTTATCTTCTTCACCATTTTCCATACCTTAGAAATAGGCGTTCGTGAGTTAATTTTAAAAACATAATCTCGCCATGACTGTCGTTTACTTTGTTTAAATGTACGACGAGCCTTGGCGTTTGAAATTTTAAACTGATTTAAGTTGTGGACGGTGGGATGCCGATGGAAATATTTTTCTGCCTTTTTCCTAGCTCTTCTAGCTTGTTTGCAATCAATAGTAAACCATGGCTTCCGAATGTGTGGAACCATAGAGGACTTGGGAATACATTCATCAGCAATCATGTTTAATTCATCAGAAAACATCTGAATAGGATCAGACACATTGAGAAAGAATTCTGGTTTGAATCTGCTTGTACATATGGTCTCGAATAAAGACCAATCTGCCTTGTTAAAGTTCCATGTAGACGACGGTGCAGCATCACTGGGGTTTATGGCCGACAGTATAGTGGGAAAATGATCACTTCCACAAAGATCATCGTGGACTGACCATTCAAATTCATTGTATAAACTGGAATCAGCAACAGATAAATCAAGACTGGAGTATGAACCAGTCGCAGGATGCAGATATGTGTGAGAATCATCATTAAAAATACATAAATCAGCATTTGTGAAGAAATCCTCAAGAATCTTTCCTTTCCGTGTGTGTTACTACTGCCCCAAAGTGGGTTATGACCATTGAAATCTCCCATGATAATACAAGGTTTTGGGAGTTGGTCATAAATCATCTGAAGATCAGATTGCTGTAGAGACGATGATGGCGGAACATATAAGGAACACAAGGCAACAACAATATGTAGAGTTACACGGACTGCAACTGCCTGAAGAGGGGTCTTGAGAGAAACATGACTGTGGATAGTGCTATGGTTCACTAAAATTGAAGATCCTCCGGTAGCTTTATCTCCTGGAGGTGAGAAACAGTTGTAGGAATCATACTGTCTGATATCAACTATATCCGTGGATTTGAGATAGGTTTCTTGCAAACATAATGCTGTTGGTTTGAAATCTTGAATTAATAATTGTAAGTCGTTAAAATTGGTTCTAAGGCCTCTACAGTTCCACTGAAGAATATTGAAAGAACAGTTCATGGAGGTTGAGCTGGAGATATTGGTCCTGATGAAGATCCTCTCCGTTGGATTAGTGGAGATGGACTGACTTCCATGTCTAAAGGTTCAAAGTTGTTATGAACCACTACAGGGAATGTTAAGGGGGATGGCACCTCTATATGTTGGAGGGTCCTTGACTCTTTCTTCTTCAACTGTTTCCTTTCTTTGCTTGTCAGTTTTACAGTTTGTTGTGATACCTTTGCTGTATCAGTTTCAGATCCAAGCCCTGGTTTAGATGCAGTCTGATGTTCGCTATTAATGTCAGTCTGTGATACAGACGTGGTAGATTTGTTAACTTGTTTAGCAATTGGAGTCAGTGATCGTTTGTCTGTGACCCAGCAGATGTCAGTCTGACATGCTCTGTCCAAAGTGCATTTTGGAGAGGAAATGGCAGCAGAGTACGAGATTGTGGAGGGAGGAGTATGAGTTTGCTGAGTCAATAGTTCAACTGCTTCAGAAAAAGAAATATTATTGGTATACTTGAGTCTGAGTATTTGTGATTGTTTCTGATAGACTGGACAGGATTCTGATGAAGAGAAGTGCTCACCGTGGCAGTTAGGACACCTAATGGCATCTGTACAGGTAGTGCCTTCATGATCTTTACTGCAACGGGAGCAAGTTCGGGACCTAGTACACGACCTGGTCCCATGCCCAAACTTCTGACAATTATAACATCGGAGTGGATTTGGTATGTATACATCCACTCCGATGTTGAAATAACCAGCCTTAATTGATGATGGTACTGTGGGAAGTGCAAACGTGAGAAGATAAGTGGTCGTTGGGACAGTTCTGTCCTGATCTTTCCTGGTGAATCTGTTCACAGACGTGACTCCTTGAGATTTGAGCTCTGATGCTATCTCATCCTCGGACATATCAGAAAGACATCTGGCACGATCACGGATGACACCCCTACATGAATTTAGATATTTGTGAACAGTGACTGTGATTTCAGTAGTCCCAAAATGATCAGCTTTGAGGAGATTAATTGACTGTTGACGCCGTGAACATTCGACAAGCAGAGACCCATTTCTGAGACGCGTTACATTCTTGACATCTCCACAAATCCCTTCAACAGCCTTGGACACAACAAAAGGGTTAACCTTGAGAGGTGCTCCATCAACTCCATTAACCACCAGAAACCGTGGCCATGAGTCGATATTACTTTGAGAGGAACTTTCATCTTCAGAAGAAATGTTATCTGTATCTAAATGTCTTCTTTTATTTTTCGATCTAGAACCAGTGGTGAGTAAGGTTGCCATGATAAGGAAAATCGTTCAACATCCCCGCTCCCCACCCACCATGGAGTGTCAACAAGGACAGTGCTGAAGTGGAAGCCGACTACAAACACTAGGGTTACGGGGATGCTATACTCCAGCAAAAGAGACACAGGTAGCTGCCATAGTCAAACAAGAGTAAAAGAAAAGCTGGTTCTGCCCTAGACATTTACCCGAAGACAAAGAGAACCTGGAGGTCAATAATGCCAGATTGGCCCATAAGCCACCGCCTTCTGGCATAGGACTTTAGGCAGAATTAGTTCTAACATGATAGTGTATATTAGAACAGATCAAGAAATAACGTAATAGTCAATGGTTATAAAGTTAAATGCGTCCACGCTCAGGGCACGGCGTGACCAGCCGATTGATAGAATCGGGCCAATTCTACTACCCGTCTAGGTGAAGTAAGGGCCGAAGTGGTGTGTTTGGCAACAGGAACACGGTCACAGGCCCCTGGTACCCTCAACCACCAGGATCCCGTCCTCCACCGACACAGGGGCGCAACCCACGGCCAACAGGCTGGTGGACCAAATATTGTTGGCGAGCTCTTAGCGTTACCCAGCACCCACCACGAGGAGGTGGCTCGCCACGGGTGCCCACCCTGAAGCAAAACATCTGAGTTAGCTGAAGACTCATCAGAAAAAAGGCAAAATGTCCTTCATAATTGATTGAAGAGCTCCAGTATTCCTCAAGATAATAACGGGCCGTGGGGTAGAATTATCTCCCATAAGGGACACAGAACCCTTATACACAAAGGGCAAAACTCCATCCGAACTACAGAATCTGGAGACATACTCTCACAGACAAAACTCTCCTCAGAACTACCTGGAAAGAAAGGATTAGGTGCAATGGACACAAAAGCATTTGGGGAACCTGTAACCTGATTTTTAAACTGGACTTTGTAACATGCAGACACCAAATGACCTGGCTTCTTACAATACACACAAACAGGATCAGAACCACTGGTAGGCTTAAGGCTTAGACTGAAAAGTATGTGACTGCTTGCCACTAGAATTTGAACCTGTTCTAACACCACTGTAACCTGCACGTCCTGAAGTCTTAACCGGGGAAAAGCGCTTTTGGCCAGAAAACTTTGTATTACCCGGAGACCTAAAAGAACTCTTGTGAGTCAAACAATAATCATCTGCCAACAGTGCTGCCTTATGTAAGTCATCAACCTTTTATTCATCCAAATAAGTCTTAAAGTCAGCATGAACACTCTGCTTGAAATCTTCCATCAACACTAACTGTCTCAAACCATCAAAATCTGCGACCTCCTTAGACCCACACCACCTATCAAATAAGGTTTCCTTTCCCTAGCAAACTCTACAAAAGTCTCATTGTCCCTTTTGTGAGCATTTCTGAATTTCTGACGATAAGCCTCAGGTACTACCTCATAAGCTTTCAAAAGTGTACTCTTCACAAGATCATAGTCTGAGCTTTGCTGTACTGACAAGGCTGAATAAGCATCCTGAGCTTTACCCTTCAAAACTGTTTGCAATAGCATTGTCCATGACTCCCTAGGCCACTTGAGATTTTCAGCAACTTTCTCGAAATGTAGAAAATACTTGTCTACGTCTTTCTCATTAAAAGGAGGTACAAGCCTACCATGCCTTGCAATGTCAAAAGTGGAAGAATCTAAGGTCTGAGGAGGGTTTTCAAAACAATTTCTTTGTCAATTTCTAATTTCATCAATTCTAATTCCTTTCTATCTCTTTCCCTTTCTTTTTCTATTTCCTTCTCCATCTCACACTTTTTCATTTCTTTTTCTATTTCCATCTTTGTGAGGTCTATTTCTAATTTGTGGCAACGTTAATGCCAAATCAGGTTTTGATCTTGCTACGATTGTCAAATGTCGCCGCAGTGGCGACAGAGTTACGTCATTCGTGTGTAGTTTCATTGGCGGTCGAGAATGAAGCAGACGACGTTTTCGCAGTTTTTAATCGCTAATATGAGTTAGTTTTTAAAGAAAGAAGTTGATGTTCCAGTTAAGACTAACCACAACTCTTTCATATGTAGCGGTTACGACAGTACCAAAAACAAAGTTCTTTCGATCTTTAAGAGTTGCATTTTGGCGAGTTGCAAGTGAGAAGTGACTGGTCTTGTGCAGCAAAAAGGACGTCCTCTGTCTCACATCGAAGACCAGTCGGATTGCTATTCTGTCCAACAACCTTGGCACACATAAAATATATGTGACATTCCTTGCTTTCATCTTGTGTCTTGAAATGCATTACCAGAGGATCATCTGATAAACAAACATGCTTAAAAGTGCACATAAAATTCTGTCTTGAATAGGGCCTGCACATTATTGAAACCCCGACCTCCCGAATTTATTGGCAATTATAAACAATTAAAAGACGAACAGGGATGGTGGGTTCTTTTATCACACATACTCTTTCTGGTCAGGCGGTCAAGACTCTGGATAGCTTGTTTTGTCTAATCTACTACTCCAAAGGAATAGGAAAGGACTAGCACTTCAATGGTATTGGTGGCCTTGACCATGTTTCGAGCATTTAGCTCTGAGGTCCAGATTTTCCTTAAGCTAGATTATACTCGGCCCCAGACCCCACTCCCACTCCCACTCCCACACCTCCCTGTCTTGTAACTTGACCAATCCATCATTAGTTACTTTGCCACATTGCAAATGAAGAATACTATATTTGTCGAGTACAGATGCCATACCGATATCATTAAAAAGGAGAAAATGTTCTTTCAAATTGGTATCTCTTTCAGCAAGGAGCTCAGTGTCGTCCATGTCAAGGAGATGAGGAGCGATGTTGGGGATCTGTGCTGAAGAGGTCTGGGGTTGTAACCATGCCCTCTGTTGAGCAGAAAGGTCAAGGGATTTGAAAGAGACAAATAAAAAAAAAAAATCAAAGGACTAAAGAAATTCCCCTGGAATGTTCCCCCTCTGACTGTAATAGATACCGCAGTCCAGCCCTAGCACCAGCCCTTATGAGTATATCTGAAGTTGAGTCGACCATCTACTCATTAAACACTTCAATAAATCAAGTAGTCACTCAGGGAGGTCAGTACGGAAAAGAGACTTCAGAATCCATTTATGAGGTAGTCGTATGCACTTTTGTTGTCAGTCCAGCACATGGAAAGGCCGTAGTGATATGTTTCAGCCTCTTCAAAAATCATTTTCTGTACAAGGAGTTGATCCTTGCACCTTTCACATCCCTTTCTCGCACCATTTTGCACCCTATACATTGTGTCAAAGACGAGCAGTAAAATGGTACGAGGTTAGAATATTTCATATTGTGCATTCAAACATTTGACAGGGCGGACGTTCTTGGGATCGGTCAAGTCTCTTTTGGGGGGAGGAGATGGGGGTTGGGAGGGGAATGGAGGGAATGAGCATTGTGTGGCCTTTGTAGAACCATGGAGGGACATCACATGTGTCCACGAGAGAGTTGAAACAGTGAAGTAAGGACAACCGACCTAGTTAATTTTTCATGCATTGCGTGATCGTAATCAAGGACCCATGCTGCCTCAAGCTTACAGTCGTCGGCTAGAGACCGCGTTATTTCCCGAACCTTTCACTAGCATCCATGTCTTCTACCGGGTGTCGTGTTCTCGCTTTTCATTATTTCTACACGAGATCATTTTATTTCAAATATGTGTTCTTTCAACATTTTGTTCTTTTCTGTCCAAACTTTTAAGTTTTGAATCGACAATTTGGAGAAGTACCCTTTCTTTTGTTGTTAAGAGTTGTAATTTCAATTCAATATTCTCCAAACTGACTTTGTTGTTTGAACAAACCGGCTTACTAGAAACTGGCTTTTGGTGCGTTGTTCTTAGCACTGGAACTTTTGTCTTTGGAAGCTATGTGAGGTTACTCCAAAGATCGAGCGGCAGCATACATGAATTAACTTCATATAACGAATGGTCCGCAGAGAGTTTCAAAGAAATAGTTCATTAAATGCATCAATTTCATTTCAGGGAATAGAAACATTTAGCTGTCTGATTGCTCTCCTTTTAACCAAAAGGCAATTGGCAAATGTCCTCATACGTAGAGTTACACAAGAATATAAACATGGTTCTCAGAAAGATCAGAAAGATCTGCAGCTGAGAAGGAATTAGGATTAGGAGCAGAAGTTTTGGAGCCAATTGGATCGATACCAGAAACGTTTGTTTTGGAAAGAAGGATTCTCATTAGAAGTTGCTATTCGCGCCTTTGATCAGCCACACAGACGAGACGTAATTCAGTTTTCAAAAATAAAATATAACCTGAGACAACACACATCTACATCAATAACCTTGTTTATTAAAAGACTTTGTTTTAATAAGATCAGTAATTTTATAGATATGCATCAAATGATACGTTGATCTCAGCTTAAACTAAACTCGGTGCCATTGCGTAATAACCACTAACAAACAGAAAGAAAGGAAACAGAAAAAAAGTCCCCTATTTACTCTGTCAGTAAGCATAAAACAGGTAATGACCGATGCCAGTCGAGTGAAACTTACTCTTCAGTAGATAAAATGCTGTCATAGGTAAACACGAGACGTTAGGGACAGTCACTCACAGTCGGAAGGGGAACAGTCGCGTTTGAACAGTGTGGGCGAACTACTGACTCGGTGATCGGTACCAGTTTCCAGCATTGAAGGTTGGCCATCCGACGCCCAGAGGTTCGTGCCAAGTGTTTTCATTGCTATTTATTGAGCTGTACTAAAAGGTACTGGACAGTTACTAGTCAAAAAGTGTCACTTTTCTCATAGTTCGAAATCTCAGTCGTTCACACTGAAATATTATAAAAGTAGTGGATGCCCCAAGGGCACTAACTGTGCCCATGTCAAAGATGATAGGATACCCTTGGTATTTTCGCTACTTTGGTGACATCAACGACATGGAACATTGCCAAGTTCGGCCAGGTATGAAGACCATCTATCCGTTTTCAACAAAGTCAATCCGAAATCATATTAAATGGCGTCTCTGGATCTTTGCATCAAATTAAAAACAAAACAAAACATGGAGTGATATAACATCTTCTCACATTAGTGACCCGTGAAGATCTGTCGTAGAATAGGCCTTAGGCGTAAAACTAAACTCACTCACTCTTACATCATTCGGGTACTAAGAGAGCGTCCAAATTGTTCAAAGCTCATAGACACAAATACTTTGTTTCGATCAAAGTTTTTTTTCAACCAATGTTTCAACAACAAATGTAGGTTTTGCAGGGGTTAAAAAATCCCATCGCTCGACGCCCGGGACAAGTCAGTTTTCATTTCGGGCAATCAAATAATGGTATCTTACTTGTCCGTGGACTACTGGATAATTTCCACTTATGGTTTCAAACTGTAAATAATCTTGGATTTCATTTCATATTTACTCATAATGCAGCGAATACATCTCGCAATAATAGTAATGTAGAGCTATCGTTTATCGCTCTACGATACACAGTCCAGTAAACATTAAGAGCAAACATTGTGTCACAAAATTAAGGCAAGTGGAAAATTAGTCAGTTACTTTCTTGAAGTCACTTGCCCTTTAAAAAAAAACCAACAACATTGAACCCCTGTTTTGTCAACAATTGGATGGCCATGTTAAATGTCTGAGTTGATAGGGTGCGGGATGGTCATGCTTGATGACTTGGTTGGTAGGGTACGGGGTGGTCATGCTTGATGACCTGGGTTTTAATTAGTTTTGGCTTGACCGATTTGACATTGATAATGAGTGAGTGAGTCAATATTTAACGTCACATCGGCAATATTTCAGCCATATCGTGAAGAGAAATTTAATATTGAAATGTGAGATATGTATTTCATAAATAAACCTGTCGTCAAAGGACAGTAAAACAACTGGAATATCACAATTACAATTTAAAAACTTGTGTGAAAAGTTAAAACTAATATCACTATCTGGACAAAACAATATAAAAACTGGCTATAGATCTCCAACGACTGAAGGTAGATCACCACACTAGGGACCATGGGGACTTACAGTACCTTTGCTACCTGCATGGACCCTAGCTGGATGTACATCATCCCTTCAGCCGCTGGAGATTGTATGAAATGCTAGCCAAACTTAAAATAACATGACTACTACGATTAAAAACCTGGTAGACTTACATTTACATCAAATGTTTTGGGACTTACGTACCCTCTCAGGAGGACAATAATTGTACGGTACTTCAACCCCCTTTGAGGGTACAGCCACTAACAATTCTAGTTACTAATGTGAACTACCAATCGTTAAAATATTTCCATCTACAGAAACATATCGCTCCAAATTCAACCATGAACTCGATTTCCTTTAAAAAAACAATGATTAAATGACAACTAACAGTGGTAAAAAGGTCCTTGATAGTTTTGACATTGAAAAATTTATCCCTTATGATGGAGAATTCAACACAGTCAAGCAGGATATGCTTGACCGTGGTTCTCTCATCACAAGGGATGCAAAACGGAGGATCTTCACCTTTCAACAGGTATGCATGTGTATACCTCGTATGGCCAATACGACATCGTCGTAGTATGACCTCTTCAAATCTGGACTGACAACCCAAGTGGGTATAACTAATGTAAGGTTTCATCTCATGTAATTTATTGATACCCACGTGGGTGTCCCACTTCTTTTGCATCAGATCACTGATATAAGATCTAATTGGTGGCTTTGTAATCACTGTAAGGAATAAGAAGTGGTGTCACAGATTTGTTGAGTGCTGCTTTAGCAGCAAGGTCTACCAATGTGTTACCAGAAATTCCTACACGGCTGGGTAACCAACAGAAGACGATGTCGTATTGGCCAGTAGCAAGATTATCATACAATTCAATAATTTCTATTAAAAGTGGATATTCTTAATAACCTGAAGGCAAGAAATAGAGTTTGAATAGATTATAAACTGTTTACGTTTACTGTGTCTTTGAATATATTTAAGAGCCGTTAGTATGGCGTTAGCTTCAGCTGTAAAAATAGAACTGTTGTCTGGTAATCTAGAAGATATTGTACTGGACCCAATGACAGTGGCACAAGCCACTGCACCTCCGTCCTTGGAACCATTTGTAAATAAGGGTTTGCAATTGCTATATTTAGTTTTTAATTGATTATATTCTTGTTTGTATTGTAATTCATTAGTCTCTGATTTTTTAAATGAAGTTAATGTTAGGTCATCTTGTGGCCTAACCAACTGCCAAGGAGGAGAAGAGAGAAGACGGGAAGGAGCTATGTTTTCCAGCTGAATGCCAGCCGAAGAAAGAAAGGGTTTAGTTCTGTACCCTAGAGGTGAAATAAGAGATGACTTTTGGTTATATAAATCCTCATTAAGAGGGTTAAAGATACAATTAAATGCAGGGTTAGATATGTTAGAGTATAGTTTTGTAGCATATTGTAAAGATAATTTTATACGTCGCTGAGTGAGAGATGGCTCATCTGCCTCGACATAGAGACTGTCAACGGGAGAAATTCGAAAAGATCCAAGACATAATCTTCGACCTTGATGATGGATAGAATCTAACATTTTCAGGCTGCTCTTACAGACTCCACCATATACAATGGAACCGTAGTCAAGTTTGGAGCGAATGAGTGATCTGGATAAGTGAAGTAGGGTGGTTTGATCGCCTCCCCATTTTGAGTTGGAAACAACTTTTAACAAGTCGAGTGCCTTCAAAAATTTAACCTTAAGGGATTTAATATGCGGGAAGAACGTCAAGTGGGAGTCAGATATAAGACCCAGAAACTTGGCCTCCTTGACAACTTTAATAGGTGTACCGTTTAGATACGGTTCAGGGTCCTGATGTGGTATGTATACAGTTAGTTTTAGACTTAGAAAATTTAAAGCCGTTTTCCAAACACCATTTATTTATCTTGTTTAGACGCAACTGCAGTTGCCGTTCAATAGTATGCATGTTTTACCACGACATGAAATGTTAAAATCATCCACAAAAAGTGATCCATCATTTGAATCGTTTGAAACTTTTGATAAACTGTTTATCTTGATGCTAAAAAGTGTAACAGACAAAATACTGCCTTGTGGAACACCCTGGTCCTGATTGTAATGATCAGACAGGGTAGAACCCACTCGAACTTGAAACTGTCTATCATTTAAAAAGTTGGCTATAAATTGAGGTAAACGACCTCGCAAACCGAAGTCATGTAAATCTCTTAAAATACCATATTTCCAGGTTGTGTCATATGCTTTTTCTAGGTCAAAATAGATAGACACAGCATGTTGTTTATGAATTAGTGCATTTTTAACAAATGATTCTAAACGCACTAAGTGATCAACAGTACTTCTGTTTTTGCGGAAACCACACTGTATATCAGTTATAAGGTTATTTGTTTCCAAGTACCAAACTAGTCGATTATTTATCATGCGTTCCATGGTCTTGCAAACACAACTAGTTAATGAAATCGGCCGATAATTGGATGGATCGGTATGATCACGTCCAGGTTTAGGTATCGGTACTACTATGGCGTTACGCCATGAAGCAGGAAAGTTACCCGATGTCCAAATACCATCAAAAATATTTAGGAGAGTTTCTAGACAGGATTCTGGTAAATGTTTCAGGAGTTGATAATGTATGTTATCAGCTCCTGTAGCAGTATCATGAGCTTGATAAAGTGCAGTATGGAGTTCATGAATAGAAAACGTTTCATTATAATCTTCCCCATTATCAGAATTGAAATTAATAGTTTTCTTTTCTTGTTGTTTTAGATATTGCTGGAATTTTGGTGCATAATTTGAAGAAGAAGAATGTTTAGCAAGGGTTTCACCCAGTTTATTAGCAATATCTGATTTATCAGTAAGCAATTGATCTCCATGTTTAAGATGATGGACAGTAGATTTAGTACCTTTACCTTTAATTTTCTGGACCATGTTCCATACCTTTGACATAGGTGTCCGACAATTAATTTTGGATACATAATTTTGCCAAGATTGGCGTTTGTTCTGTTTAAAAGTACGCCGTGCTTTAGCATTTAAAATCTTAAATTTATTTAAATTATGCACCATAGGATGGCGACGGAAATAATGTTCTGCTTTTTTCCTTGCCTTCCTAGCTTGTTTGCATTCATCGTTGAACCATGGTTTCCTTATGTGTGGAACTACAGAGGACTTTGGTATACACTCATCAGCTATGGAATTCAGTTCATCAGAAAAGCATTTAATAGCATCGGGAACGTTAATAAAACTTTCAGGTGTAAGTTTTTCAACACACAGTGTTTCATATAAAGGCCAGTTAGCCTTTTTAAAATTTCGTCTTGATGATGGAGGAACATCAGATGGAGTTATAGCTTTTAATATAGTAGGAATATGGTCACTTCCACAGAGGTCATCGTGGACTGACCATTCAAATTCATTTAGTAGTTCAGAATTTGTCAATGACAAGTCGAGAGCAGAATAAGTCCCTGTACCAGGATGTAAATATGTGCTGGAACCATCATTATAAATACATAAATCATTGTCAGAACAAAAGTCCTCCAACAATTTCCCTTTAGTGTTTATATTTACACTACCCCAGAGTGGGTTGTGCCCATTTAAATCTCCCATTATAATAAAGGGTTTTGGGAGTTGGTCATAGAGAGCTTGCAGATCAGTTTTGGCAAACGTTGAAGACGGCGAAATATAGAGCGAGCATAGCGTAAACGCTACATGTAACGTAATTCTCACAGCAGCAGCCTGCATATTAGTATTTAGTGAAACAGGGCTTTGAATAACGTTTTGTCTGACTAGAACGGATGACCCACCAGTGGCTCTATCACCCGGAGGTGAAAAAGAATGATATGCATTAAAATGACGAAGGTCAAATGTATCTGTTTGTTTTAAATATGTCTCTTGGAGACATATCGCTGAAGGTGTAAAATCCTGGACTAATAGCTGTAATTCATGTAAATTAGTCCTCAGTCCTCTACAGTTCCACTGTACAATATTAGTGGAATAAACTATCTTTTGGGGGGATTTATTGGGGATCTACCCCGCACTCTTTTGGAGGGCGACAAGCTATGTGCCCTAGAATGGGCGTTTTCAGAAACGTCCATGTCCTCGAGAGACCCGTATTTATTGAACAATTGAATTTTGTTCTGTGACCCTTTAGGAGCTCTGCCACTTTGTTGTTTTGGAGCATCAGGCTTTGACTTCGGTTTACCTTTTCCAGCTTGCTGACTATCAGTTGTCGACTGAGACTTTGAGTGTGACTGAGATGATGATTTGTTATCAGAAGAAGACTTTGAAGTACTGGGAAGTGATTCTTCGGTCTGTGATGATATAGCATGGTACAAAAGCTGTGGAGAATCGCAATTTACCCAAGTCAAAGTAGTTGGGCATCCTGTGGTTGATGTTGTTTTAGAACTAGATCCCGATGATGTTTTTGTTATTGTAGCATAACTTTCTGAAAGTTCAGATCTCTTTACCAGTTTTTTGGCCTCCGAAAAAGAGATATTTTGGGTAAATTTTATTTTATTGATCTCCATTTGCTCTTTCCAAATAGGACACTGTTTAGAAAATGAAGAATGGTTGCCTGAGCAATTGGTGCATTTTTTATAATCACTGTCACAATTTTCTGTTGTGTGTGTCTTCTCACCACAGTGAGCACACACAACAGACAATGTGCAAGTATTTACACCGTGTCCATATTTCTGGCATTTAAAACACCTGAGCGGGTTGGGAATGTACGTATCAACTGGAATGTTACAGTAGCCTGCCTTCACTGATTTGGGTGCATTTGGAGATGAAAACGTAAACAGGTACGTATTCGCTTTGATGGTTTCATTGTTTCTCCGCGTTGAAAAGCGCTTGACATAGAGCACACCTTGATCCTTCATTTCAGATCTTATATCAATTTCCGACATATCATCCAACAATCGATCACGATCTCTCACAATAACTTTACTTGTAGTCAAGGTCTTGTGAGCAGAGACCGTGACCGGAATGCCCACGAAAGATTTCATGTTCATCAGGTTCGTTGCTTGTTGTTTTTTCCCACATTCAACTAGCAGGGCACCCGAACGCAAGCGTCTAATGTTTTTCACCTCCCCTGCAATACCCTGAATACCCTTGGACACAGCAAAGGGGTTCAGTTTTAATGGTGTCTTGTCAGGTGTCTCAATCACAATGAAACGTGGCCAATATTCAATCGATGCAGATGGTCTCAGGTCAGTATCAACAGGGTCAATATCAAGTGGACGTTTTGTTTTTTTAAGTGGTATTTCGTAGGCCATGGTTAAGGTAATATGGTTCATCATCCGAGCTCCCAACCCACCACGGAGTATCACAAGGACAATGCTAAAGCAAGCGGGCCTCCAGCTTGCAGCACCAAGGATACCCGGATGATATACTCCTGTAGAAAAATTAAAAGATTAATAATTCTACCAGATTGGCCCATGAGCCACCGCCTTCTGGCATAGGACTCTAGGCAAAATACAGAACAACATATTTCAAATTAAAAAATGGTTTAGATTATAAAGCCATGTCCAAATTTACAACAATTCCAAATGGTATATGTGCATTGATAAATATAATAATACCCCATGCACAGGGCTTGGCATGACCAGCCGATTGGTCTAACCGGGCCCATTCGACCACCCGTCTAGGCGAAGTCAGGGCCAAAGTGGTGTATTGAGCAACAGGAACACGGTTGCAAGCTCCTATTGCCCTCAACCACCAGGATCCCTTCCTCCGCCGACACAGGGCCGCAACCCACGGCAAACGGGTTGGTGGACCAAATATCCCCCCGGGTCCACTACGGGGGTGTCGGCGAGCTCTTGGCGTTACCCAGCACCCACCACGAGGAGGTGGCTCGCCACGGGTGCCATTAGCAATTAAGTCCCATCTAGCCAAAAATTAAAAATACACATATACAACGATTATAAACAGTGGAAGTCTATACGTACATGAAATGTTTTGGGACTTACATACCCTCTCAGGAATGAATGAATGAATGGATGTTGTTTAACGCCGCATCAGCAATATTGCAGCTATTCGCGGCGAGAAAAAGTCTCTCGTTGTACAACACTTGGAAAACAATAAAAAGTGATGCTGAAAATCACTAAAATATCAGCTACGTATCACATGGAATGGTAAGATCTGATCTCTGAAATAAAAGCTATATTTTTTCATATAGTTTGATTTCTTTTAAATATGCTAAAATTAAGTGGCTAGAAACTTTGTTAAAAAGTGCACATAAAGTAGGAACATCGTCATAAAAACGCTTTCTGATATGAGCAAAGTCAATACATTCAAGTAAAATGTGCTTGATAGTAATCGGTCTATGGCATGGAATGCAAAATGGTGGGTCTTCACGTTTCAAGAGAAAGGAATGTGTATAGTAACTATGACCGATACGACATCGCCGTAGCACAACCTCATCGTGACGTCTAAGTCCAGTACATGGATTTTGTCCAATATTGGGTTTGATGGAATGAAGCTTATTTGAGGCTTGATCATCCCAGTTCTGCTGCCACTGATCTGTTATATATTGTCGAATAGCAGGTTTGAGGTCAGAAAAAGGAAGGGTAGTGTTGGTAACTGAACTTTGTAGAGCTTCTTTAGCTACGGAATCCGCTAGAGAGTTACCTCTTATACCAGAGTGGCTTGGAAGCCAACAAAACACAAGAACCTTCCCAGCCATAGATATGTCTAAATGGCGACTTAAAATCTTGTCTAAAAACGGATGATTATGTTTACGGTGTTTGATTGCCTGCAAACAGGACAAACTATCGGAAAAAATGATGAAATGGTTGTTCCGAGATGTTTCAATAAACTGCAATGCTAATAAAATTGCCATAGACTCCGCTGTAAAAATGGAACTTCCATCAGTCAGTCTGAGGGATAAGGTGTTATCACCAGCAACAGCAGCTGCTGACACCTTATTGCCATCTTTTGATCCATCTGTGTAAAGGCTTTGGTAAGAGGAGTATTTGTCTTTAATTTCTAAGAATGCTTGTTGGTACAATAATGTACTTGTAGCAGCTTTCTTCAGTTTTGTCATATCTAAATTGACATCCGGCTGTATGGCCTGCCATGGCGGTATTTCTGAAATGTTGAATGGTGCTATATTCTCAAAATTTAAATGGGCATCCCTGATATGGGACTGTATACGAATACCAAGAGGTGGAATTGATTTGGGTTTATTAGCATATAAATCCTTATAGGAAGGATTGAATACACAGTTGAAAGCGGGGTTAGATGGACTTGAGTGAAGCTTAGCAGTATACTGAAGCGCGAGTTTGATTCTCCGTAACTTTAAGCACGGTTCGTTTGCTTCAACCAACATACTCTCGATTGGGGAGGTTCTGAAGGCTCCCAAACACAGCCTGATACCTTGATTATGAATGGAATCGAGCTCTCTGAGATATGATTTGCGAGCTGAACCATAGATAAAGCAGCCATAGTCAAGTTTGGATCTGATCAATGATCTATAAAGGTGAAGTAGTGTAAGTTGATCTCCACCCCATTTGACATTGGAAACAACTTTCAGAATGTCAAGAGCCTTTAAACACCTTGTTTTGAGATTTTTGATGTGGGGTATAAAAGATAATTTATGATCAAACGTAATGCCCAGAAATTTAGCTTCTCTGACAATTTTTATGGGAGTGGTATTAAGGAATAACTCAGGATCTTTATGCATTTTATGTTTGGTACAAAAATGAATGCAACATGTTTTAGTTTTCGAAAACTTAAAACCGTTTTCCAGTGACCATCTATGTACCTTGTTTAAACAAAGTTGCAGTTGTCTTTCAATGCTATTCATGCTGGAACCCCGACATGACATATTAAAATCATCAACGAATAGAGAGCCATCGACATTGCCATTGAGAACTTTAGCCAGACTATTAATTTTGATGCTAAAAAGAGGGACAGATAAAAACTTCCTTGTGGAACTCCCATTTCCTGATCATAGATGTCAGAAAGGGTGGATCCAACTCTTACCTTGAACTGTCTACCGTCTAAAAACCGTGAAATAAAATCAGTCATGCGACCACGAAGGCCCATCATATGGAGATCTTTCAAAATACCATATTTCCAAGCAGTGTCATATGCTTTTTCTAAATCAAAGAAAATAGAAACAACATGCTGCTTTTTAATAAAACCATCACGAATAAATGACTCTAATCTGACAATATGATCCATGGTACTCCTCCGGTGTCTGAAGCCACACTGGATGTCTGTAATAAGGTGATTTGATTCCAGATACCAGACTAGGCGAGCATTTATCATACGTTCCATGGTCTTACAAACACAGCTAGTTAGAGCTATAGGGTGGTAATTAGTAGGCTTTGTATGATCCCTGCCTGGTTTTGGCACTGGTATAATCATTGCTTCATGCCAGGAAGGGGGAAAATCTCCAGTTTCCCAGATATTATTGAAAATATTTAATAACGTGATGAGAGATTCATCAGGTAGGTGTTTCAATAATTGGTAATGTATATCATCAGGCCCTGATGCTGTATCATGAGCTTTCTGAAGAGCCTCTTGTAATTCACTAAGGGAAAAAGGTTCATTATAATCTTCTGAATTATCAGATTGAAAATTCAGATGTCTCTTCTCCTGCTGCTTCTGGTATTTTTGAAAGGCAGGATCGTAATTAGAAGAAGAAGAATTCTGACTGATCGTTTCGCCCAATGTATTAGCAATGATCTTTTCAGATGTTACTACATTGCCATCTATCTTGAGATGTTGCACAGTGTTACCGGAACCTTTACCTTTGATTTTGCGTATCATATTCCACACTTTGTTAAGCGGAGTACGAGTATTTATTTTAGAAACAAATTGTTTCCAACTCGTACGTTTACATTGCTTTATGCATCGACGAGCCTTAGCTCGTGTAACCTTGACATTATTCAAATTATCCGGGGAGGGAGCTTTGTTGAATATTCTCTCAGCTTTTTTCCTCGTTTTCCTGGCCTTTCTGCAATCGTCATTGAACCATGGTGTGTTAACTCGTGGATTAACCGAGGTCTTAGGGATAGTTTTGGTAGCAATAGTAAGCAGTGTTTCGGAAAATGTTTGAATCTCATCCATTTTATTAAAAAAAGTTTCAGGATTCAAATTTACACGGCACAGAGTATTAAAAGTCTGCCAATCAGCTTTTGTAAATTTCCATTTTGATATGGGTAGATCCTGTGAAGGACTGATGGTCTTAAGTATTGTGGGAAAATGATCACTACCACATAAATCATAGTGAACGGACCATGTAAATTCATTATATAGAGAAGGGTCAGTCACCGATAAATCCAGCGCTGAATACGCTCAGCCGTTGCCGGGTGTAAATACGTATTAGTACCATTGTTAAATATGCAAAGATTCTGTTTACCAAGAAAATCTTCGAGAACTTTACCTCTATTATTATAACTGGACGAACCCCACAAAGGATTATGCCCATTCAAATCACCGACGAGTATAAAGGGCTTTGGGAGTTGATCAGTCAAATTATCAAGTTCCTTAACAGTAAGTGGTGACGATGGGGAAACATACAACGAACAAAGTGTTATAGCAATGTGGAGAGTTAGACGGACAGCCACAGCCTGTAGGGTCGTATTTAATGACACAGGACTGTGGAGTGTCCCCTGTTTAACACAAATGCAGGATCCACCAGATGCTTTACCATTATTGGTCTTTGCATACACGTTATACATGTTATAATCACGTAAGGTAAGTTGATCATTTTCCTTTAAATACGTTTCTTGGAGACATAATGCTACAGGATCATAATCATGTGCAAGAAGTTTCACTTCATCATAATTAGCCCTAAAACCTCGGCAGTTCCATTGTATTAATGTATGGTGAGTCATTTATGGTGGAGTTATGGGTGAGCGTTCTCGGTCTTTCTTTTTAGGAGAATGACTCCTTGAACGAGTGGCTTGTGATGCAGAAACATCCATATCTTCTAGTACTCCAAATTTATTGAACAGCAATGCAGGATTTCTCTGAGCTTTTGGTAGACTATCGGAATGTTTAACCTGTTTCGTGTAATTCACATTTGCGTTCTTTTTCTTCTCAGATTTTGAATCATCTGTTACTTGCTGGACTTTTGTAGGGGATGTCTGAACTGAAACTGAGGGTGCATTAGATGACTGATGTGGGGTCTGAGAAAGATACGTAGGCGTATCTTTTGTTACCCATGTATAATCAGTTTGACAAGAAACAGAACTGGTCACAGGTTTTATTGCTGCCGCATACGTTTTCTTAACTGTTCCTGCAGAATGTGTACCAGCAACTAGTTTGCGTGCATCAGTGTAGCCAATGTTTTGCTCTGTTTTGACTCGTTGCACTGCTGCCTCAAATTTAAAAACTGGACAATCAGAAGAGGATGCCATGTGAGGTTCGCCACAGTTAGAACACTTGACTGTGGCATTACACGTAGAGCCTTCATGATCTCGCTCTCCACAGCGATAGCAGACAACATGATTTCTACAGGCATTTTGACCGTGGCCGAACTTTTGGCATTTGAAGCAGCGGATTGGACGGGGTACAAACCTATCAATCCTCATAGCAAAACAGCCTACTTTTAAACGCTCTGGTAGGTTTGGTGTATCAAACGTTAGTAAGTACGTATTAGATGGTAAGACTTTGCCATCTTTCCTAAATGTAAAACGTTTAGCTTCAAGGACACCTTGATCTCTGAGTTCAGAAACAATTTGTTCCACAGAGAGTTCATGCAAACTGTGATCACGATCGCGGATGATCCCTTTGCTAAAGTTAAGGGATTTATGCGCGTAGCTTTTGATCTTGATATCAGCCAGTTTAGTTGATTCCAGAAGTGTTACGGCCTGCGTACGTGACTTGCATTCAATCAGTAGAGCGCCAAACTTCAGCTTTTTCACATCAGATACATCTCCAACTTTACCTTTAATGGCTTTTTGTAACAGAAAAGGAGAAAATGATGTCAATTTACGATCTCCTGATGCTTCAAGGACAATAAACTTAGGCCAGGTGTCTCGCTCTGAATAACACAGTCGGCCAACAATTTCATCATCTGAGGAGTCAAGTTCACTATCTGAGTGTGTTCTTTTCGCCTTTTTAGAGTTCGTTTTGGGTGCCATGATGATAAGAATATGTTTCATCAATCCTGCTCCCCGCCCACCATGGAGCGCCAATTGAGCGATGTTAAACGTCAGCGGATTTCCAGCAGACTAACACCAAGAGGCTACAGGAATGATATACTCCAGTATGGTATCATACCAGATTGGCCCATGAGCCACCGACTACTGTGCTCTAAGTAAGTGATTCTAATCAATATATTCCATATTCAATAAAACAATAGTAAATTTCAATGACTTTTCAACCACGACCAAGATACATTTAACTCCAAAGTCAAATTTGTGCAAATCAATAAACTGCACAGAGCCTGGCGTGACCAGCCGATTGATAGAACCGGGCCCATTCTACCACCCGTCTAGGTGAAGTAAGGGCCAAAGTGGTGTGTTGGGCAAAGGGACACTGTTTCAAGCTCCAGTTGCCCTCAACCACCAGGATCCCGTCCTCCACCGACACGGGACGCAACCCACGGCAAACAGGTTGCCCAATTTGGTCGCCTCTTACGACCAGCAATGGGGTGCTGTGGACACATTCTGTCCCGGGTCCACACGGGAATACCCTCTCAGGAGGACAATAAGTTTACGGTACTTCAACCCCCTTTGAAGGTACAGCCACTAACAATTCAAGTTACAAATCTAAACTACCATGAATTAAAATACAGCTATCTACAGAACATAATAATCAAAATTCAATGATGAAATCAATTTCTTTTAAAAATCCAAGAATTAAATGAGAACTTACGGTGTTAAAAAGGTCCTTCATTGTTTTTACCTTGAAATATTTATCCCTTATGATGGAGAATTCAACATTGTCAAGCAGGATATGCTTAACCATGGTTCTCTCATCACAAGGGATGCAAAATGGAGGATCCTCACCTTTCAATAGGCATTCATGAGTACATCTTGTATGGCCAATACGACATCGCCGCATGATCACCTCTTCAAATCTGGACTGACAGCCCAAGGAGGAATAATCAATATAGGGTTTTATTTCATGTAATTTATTGATGCCTACCTGGGTGTCCCACTTCTTTTGCATCAGATCACTGCTATAAGATCTAATGTTAGTGGAGTTAGTTAATGTTAATGGAGTGAGTGAGTGAGTTAATATTTATCGTCACATCGGCAATATTGCAGCCATATCGTGACGAGAACATACGTGACAAAAAGAATATATATGCATATTATGAAGAACCTGTCGACGAAGGACAGTAAAACCACTAGACTATCACAGCTATTATTAAAACTAGTGTGGAAACTTAAAAATTAATCAGTATCACTATTTGGACAGTACAATATAAAAACAGGCCATAGATCGCCAACAACAAAGGATAGATCACCATACTAGAGGCCATGGGGACTTACAGTACCTCTGCTACCTGCATGGTCCCTAGTTGGATTTACACCATCCCTCAGCTGCTGGCGACTGTATGCAAGATTAGCCAAAAATTACAATGACACATATACTACAGCTAAAAAATGTGGAAGACTGAATCTGATTCCAAATGTTTTGGGACTTACGTACCCTCTCAGGAGGACAATAATTTTACGGTACTTCAACCCCCTTCGAGGATACAGCCACTAACAATGTTATCTGCTAATTCAACTTCCAATCATAAAATGTTTATCTATTTACAAGTCCTGAAACAGATCTAATTCTTTTAAAAACGCAATGATTAAATGACAACTAACATTACTAAAAAGATCCTTCATACTTCGTGGTGTAAAATAGTGAGTGAGTTAATATTTAACGTCACATCGGCAATATCTCAGCCATATCGTGACGAGAACGTTAAATACTGAAATGAAATATATGGATACTATAAAAACCTGTCAACGACGGACAGTAAAACAACTAGAATATCACAACTGGGATTGAAACTAGTGTGGAATGTTAAAACTAATATCACTATTCGGACAATACAACATAAAATCAGGCTATAGATTGCCAACAACTGAAGGTGGATCACCATACTAGGGGCCATGGGGACTTACAGTACCTTTGCTGCCTGCATGGACCCTAGTTGGATTTACATCATCCCCTCAGCTGTCAGCAATTTAGTCACATCTAGCCAAAAATTAAAAATACACATATACTACGATTAAGAACAGTGGAAAGTTTAAATTTACTGTAAATGCTTTTGGACTTACGTACCCTCTCAGGAGGACAATAATTTTACAATACCCCCTTCGAGGGTACAGCCACCAACAATTCAAGTTACAAATCCAAACTTCCAATAATTAAAATACATCTATTTACACAACATAACATTCAAAAATCCACCAAAAAATCAATCTCTTTTAAAAAACCAATAATTAAATATGAACTAACGCTAGTAAAAAGATCCTTCATTGTTTTAACTGTAAAATACTTATCCCTTGTGATGGAGAATTCAACACAGTCAAGCAGGATATGCTTCACCGTGGTTCTCTCATCACAAGGGATACAAAACGGAGGATCCTCACCTTTCAAAAGGTGCACATGAGTATATCTAGTGTGGCCAATACGACATCGTCTTAAAATAACCATTCAAATCTGGACTGACAACCCAAGTAAGTGTAACCAATATACGGTTTTATTTCATGTAATTTATTTATACCTACTTGGGTGTCCCACTTCTTCTGCATCAGATCACGGATGTAAGTTCTAATGCAAGCTTTATAATCAGAGTATGGAATAAGAAGTGGTGTCACAGATTTGTTGAGTGCTGCCTTGGCAGCAAGATCGGCCATTGCGTTACCGGAAATACCTACGTGGCTGGGTAACCAACAGAAGACGATGTCGTATTGGCCAGTGGCAAGATTATTATACAATTCAATAATTTCAATTAAAAGTGGATGTTTACAAGAGATATTTTAATCGCCTGGAGACATGAAAGAGAGTCTGAATAGATTATATATTGTTTACGTTTCGGGTGTCTTTGAATATATTTAAGAGCTGTTAATATGGCGTTAGCTTCAGCTGTAAAAATAGAACTACTATCTGGTAATCTAGAAGATATTGTTCTGGATCGAATGACAGTGGCACAAGCCACAGCGCCACCATCCTTGGACCCATCTGTAAATAAGGATTTATAATTGCTATATTTATGTTTTAATTGATTATATTCTTTCTTATATTGTAATTCATTAGTCTATGATTATTTAAATGTGGTCAATGTTAGGTCTACTTGAGGCCTGACCAACTGCCAGGGAGGAGAAGAAGACGGGAGGGAGCTATGTTTTCCAGCTGAATCCCAGCAGCAGAAAGAAAAGGTTTAATTCTATGTCCTAGAGGCGGGACAAGAGAAGACTTTTTGTTGTATAAATCCTCATACAGGGGATTGAAAACACAGTTATATGCAGGGTTAGAATGATTAGAGTATAATTTAGTAATGTATTGTAAAGCTAACTTTATACGGCGCTGCTCAAGAGAAGGTTCATCAGCCTCAACATAAAGACTGTCAATAGGTGAAGTTCTAAAAGAACCAAGACAAAGTCTTAGACCTTGATGATGGACAGGGTCAAGAAGTTTAAGATTGCTCTTGCAGGCTCCATCGCAAACGATTGAGCCATAATCAAGTTTAGAACGAACTAGTGATCGACAGAGATGGAGAAGGGTAGCTTGATCGCCTCCCCATTTTGAATTTGAAACAACTTTCAACAAGTCAAGTGCTTTCAGGCATTTAGTTTTAAGTGATTTAATATGTGGTAAAAAAGTTAAATGTGAGTCAAAGATTAGACCCAAGAACTTGGCTTCCTTCACAACTTTAATGGGCGTCCCATCTAGAGACAGTTCAGGGTCTTTATGGGGTTTATATTTACGACAAAAATGTATGGAGTTAGTTTTCGATTTAGAAAATTTAAAGCCGTTTTCAAGACACCATTTATTAATCTTGTTTAAACACAACTGTAGTTGCCGTTCATTGGTATGCATATTTTTACCACGACAAGAAATATTAAAATCATCCACAAATAACAATCCATCAATGGAATCGTTTATAACTTTTCATAAACTGTTGATCTTGATGCTAAAAAGAGTGACAGACAGAATACTGCCTTGTGGAACACCCTGATCCTGATTGTAATGGTCAGACAGGGTAGAACCCACACGGACCTGGAATTGTCTGTTATTTAAAAAGTTGGCAATAAATTTAGGCAAACGACCTCACAAGCCAAAGTCATGTAAATCTCTCAAAATGCCATATTTCCAGGTGGTGTCATATGCTTTTTCAAGATCAAAAAAGATAAACACAGCATGTTGTTTATAAATTAGTGCGTTTTTAACAAATGATTCCAGTCGCACTAAGTGGTCGACAGTACTTCTGTTTTTACGGAAACCACACTGTATATCTGTTATGAGATTATTTGTTTCCAAGTACCAAACAAGTCGATTATTTATCATGCGGTCCATGGTCTTGCAAACACAGCTAGTTAATGAAATCGGCCGATAATTGGATGGATCTGTATGATCACGTCCAGGTTTAGGTATTGGTACCACTATGGCATCAAGCCATGAAGGAGGAAAGTTACCCGATGTCCAAATATCATCAAAAATATTTAGGAGAGTTTCCAGACAGGATTCTGGTAAATGTTTCAGGAGTTGATAATGAATGTTATCAGCTCTTGTAGCAGTATCATGAGCTTGATCAAGAGCAGTATGGAGTTCATGAATAGAAAACGTTTCATTATAATCTTCCCCATTATCAGAATTGAAATTAATAATTTTCTTTTCTTGTTGTGTTTGATATTGTTGAAATTTAGGTGTATAATTCGAAGAGGAAGAATGTTTAGCGAGAGTTTCACCCAGTTTATTCGCAATATCTGACTTATCAGTAAGTAATTGATCTCCATGTTTAAGATGATGGACACTAGATTTAGTACCTTTACCTTTGATTTTCTGGACCATGTTCCATAACTTGGACATGGGTGTCCGAAAATTTTTTTGGAGACATAATTTTGCCAAGATTGGCGTTTGTTCTGTTTAAAAGTACGCTGCGCTTTAGCATTTAAAATTTTAAATTTATTTGAATTATGCACCATAGGATGGCGACGGAAATAATGTTCTGCTTTTTTCCTTGCCTTCCTAGCTTGTTTGCATTCATCGTTGAACCATGGTTTTCTTATGTGTGGAACTGCAGAGGACTTTGGTATACACTCATCAGCTATGGAATTCAGTTCCTCAGAAAAACATTGAATAGCATCAGGAACGTCAATAAAAAGTTCAGGTTTAAGTTTTTCAGCACACAGTGTTTCATATAAAGCCCAGTTAGCCTTTTTAAAATTCCGCCTTGATGATGGAGGAACATTAGATGGAGTTATAGATTTTAATATAGTAGGGAAATGGTCACTTCCACAGAGATCATTGTGGACTGACCACTCAAACTCATTAAGTAGTGAGGAGTCTGCCAGGAACAGATCTAGAGAAGAGTAGGTGCCGGTTGCAGGGTGCAGATAAGTGCTTGAATCATCATTGTATAAACATAAGTCATTATTGGAGATAAAATCTTCCAGTATTTGACCTTTTGAGTTAGTGTTTGTACCACCCCATAGCGGGTTATGGCCATTGAGATCACCCATTATGATACACGGCTTTGGGAGTTGATCATAGAGATCTTGCAGATCTGACTGTTGGAGTGCTGAGGAAGGCGGTATATACAAAGAGCATAGTGTAAAAGTAACGTGAAGAGTAAGTCTCACTGCAACGGCCTGGAGGTTAGTTTTAAGAGCTACAGAACTATGGATAACATCTTGTTTAACGAGGATTGAAGATCCTCCAGTGGCCCTGTCACCCGAAGGGGAAAAATAATTGTATGCATCAAACTGACGTAAATTAAAAGTATCTGTCTGTTTCAGGTATGTTTCCTGTAAACAGAAAGCTGCTGGTGCAAAGTCTTGGACTAATAGCTGTAGTTCATTAAGATTAGTCCTTAATCCTCTACAATTCCATTGTATTATACTTTTGGAAAAAAACTATGGTGGGTTGATTGGGAATCTACCCCGCACTTTCTTAGAGGGCGACAAGCTATGTGCCCGAGGATGGATGTTATCAGACACATCCATATCTTCTAGTGACCCAAACTTATTAAATAATTTGATCTTGTCTGACCCTTTAGGAGCTCGATTTGGTCTTGAGGTGTCTGATCTTGATTTGATCTTTTTTTACCTGTCTGTTTCTCATTCTTCCCTGGTTGTGATCCAAGTTGAGAAACGGGAGATTGGTGCTGAGAAAGGTTCTGCTGATCAGGAAGTAAATCTGCTGTCTGTGTTGATTGCTCAGGAGAAAGATTTTTAGGAATGTCTGTGTTTATCCACGTCAAGTCTGTTTGACAGGCATGTGACAAGGTAATGACTTGAGAAGTATTTTCTTTGTTGGTCATTTCTGATGGTTTTCTGGCGATGGAGGCATAAGTTGGCATCCCTTGACTGTATCAACCTTTTGGCTTCAGCAAAACTGACATTATTAGTGTATTTAATCCTGTTGATCTTCATCTGCTTTTTCCAAGTGGGACAATCCTTAGAAAATGCTGAATGATTTCCATTTCAGTTGGCACATTTTTTGGAGCTACTTGCACAATCTTCTGTTACATGAATAGTCTCAGCACAGTGAGCACATGTAACAGACAATGTGCAAGTCTTCACACCACGTCCAAACTTCTGGCATTTGAAACATCTCAGAGGATTGGGGATGTATGCATCAACACTAACGCTGTAGTAACCTGCCCTGATTAATTTGGGTGGATTTGGCACAGAAAAAGAAAACAGGTATGTGTTAGGACAAGAGTGGAAAATCTTTTGACATACATCACACCTTGATCCTTCATTTCCGATGCAATGTCAATCTCGGTCATATCTGCAAATAGACGATCTCGGTCTTGTACAATACCTTTACTGGTGTTCAGTGTTCTATGTGCAGAGACCTTAATCGGAACTCCAACAAACGTTTCAATGGACAACAGGTTAGTTGCTTGCTGTTTTCTATTACATTCAAGTAATAAACATCCTGAACGCAAGCGTTTCACATCTTTAATATCTCCTGCTATTCCATGGATACCTTTAGATATCGCAAATGGATTCAGCTTTAAAGGAGTATTATCAAGAGTCTCAAGGATCAGAAAACGAGGCCAGTAATCAATAGATTTGGAGGGTCGCTGTTCATCATCATCATTAAGTCTTTGAAGGGCATTTAGAAGTGAAGCGCATAAGGATGAAGATTTTATGGATATCAACTTCTTTATATGAGAACACAACGTTCATCGCCTGATGAATGAGTAAGCATTAACTCCGAAACGTTGTGTTCTCATATAAAGAAGTTGATATCCATAAAATCTTCATCCTTATCATCATCATTGTCGAGTTGGCGTTTCGATTTTTTGTTTGGGGTTTGGTATTCCATGGTAAGTTAGTATGAATTCGTCATCCGAGCTCCCCACCCCCCACGGAGTATCACAAGGACAATAATAAGAGCAGGCGGGATTCCAGCCTGCAGCACCAAGGATACCCGGATGATATACTCAAGCAGAATAATCAGCAAGTAATTATTCCACCAGATTGGCCCATGAGCCACTGCCTTCTGGACATAGGACTCAAGGCAAGATACGAAATTTGAGTTATTTAATCGTAAAATAGATATATCATCACAAAGCCATGACAACTGACAAAAGACAAAATGGTTTCTAAAAATGTATGCAGTAAAATTTACATGTAAACAGTCCATACACAGGGCTTAGCATGACCAGCCTATTGGTTGAACCGGGCCCATTCAACCTCCCGTCTAGGTGAAGTAAGGGTCGAAGGGGTGTGTTGAGCAAAGGGAACGCGGTCACAGGCCCCCAGTGCCCTCAACACCCAGACTCCCGTCCTCCACCGACACAGGGCCGCAACCCACGGCAAACAGGTTGAAAGGAATTATAGCGTCTGAAGTCAAATTTATCGGTATGTTTAAGGTAGGTTTCTTGTAAACAAATTGCTGATGGATTTATATCCTGAGTTAATAGCTGCAGTTCATGAGAGATATGTTTACGTCCTCTGCAGTTCCACTGAAGAATGGCTCATGGGGGATCTATAGGTGATTGTTCACGTGAACGCAAGGAGTAGTTAGTACTACCAGGACGTTCACAGGATGGGGTGATATCCATCTCGAGAAAAGTTATGTAAGTCTACCGGTGTTTCAGTAGAAGTGGCAATCTTAGTTTTGATTTTCCTATGTTGTTTCTTCTTGTGAGGATTGGGCACTTCTTTTGTTGATTTTGTTGTACCTGATGGTTCAGGAGTTGGGGCACACTGAGATGCTGGAGGGATGTCATGTTGTTGACTATCTGTCGACGTTGTTTGACTTTCTGACGATTTAGAAACAGACTGAGGGTGTTCCGAGTTTGTCCATGTCAAGTCAGTTTGACATTCTATGGATCTAGTAGATGTGCTGGAGACAACTGCAGGATACGTTTGTTTTGATGGAGGCGAACGGCTTGCAACAACCTTTTTAGCTTCCTGAAAGGAAATGTTGTTTTGACATTTTACTTTCAAAATATCTTTTTCATGGATCCACGAAGGACAAGATTTTGAAGAAGCGTCGTGTTCACCCTTGCAATTTACACAGTTTAGTGCAGCCCTACAACCAGTGTTTCATGATTACCTCCACATCGAGAGCACGAAGAAGGACGATTGCAGAATTTAGAACCATGTCCAAATTTCTGACAATTGTAACACTGGAGTGGATTGGGTACATACACATCCACTCCGATGTTGAAATAGCCAGCTTTAATGGATTTAGGTATATCAGCCAGTGAAAATGTGAACAAATAGGTATTTGTTGGAATAGAAGCAGCACCATCTCTTCTCATGAAACGTTTCACTGAGGTGACATGCTGTCCAGAAAGTTCTTTCAAGATTTCTTCTTCTGTCACTTCCGCTAGACAACGGGCTCTGTCGTGGATGATCCCTCGACTAGAATTTAGAGTTCTGTGCTCAGAGACTGCAACTTAAGTGTTTGCAAATGTGGAACATTTCAAAAGGTTGATAGCTTGCTGTCTCCGCGCACACTCAATTAAAAGGGAGATGCCTCGGAGACGTGAAACATTCATCACCTCTCCACAAATACCTTTGATTGCTTTGGGAATAATAAAGGGGTTGATTGTTAAAGGAAGACCATTGTTAGATTCAACAACAATAAATCGTGCCCAAGAGTTAGAATTTGTTGCAAGAGAAACATCATCATCAGACGACAATATCTCGGCGTCCAACGTCTTTTTTTTCATTTTGGGTAGAACCAGAATGATTGCGAACCATGATTATATCAAAGAGATTCGACAACCCTGCTCCCCACCCACCATGGAGTGTCAACAAGGACGGCATCTAATTGCATCGGGTCTCCAGAATGCAGACATCAGGGATACAGGGATGCTATACTCCAGCAAATATGACATGAATAGCTATATTCGTTTATTAAGTGTATTGTCAGGCTGGTTCTGCCCACAACAAAAACTTATAGAAATCAGCGGTCAACATTACTAGATTGGCACTGGAGCCACCGCCTGCTGGCATAGGACTCTAGGCAATATAATATCTTGAAATAATTGGAGTTTCTAAAAGCCAAGATCAAATAACATATCAAATATGTGCAATAATACCCACTATGCACAGTGCTTGGCATGACCAGCCGATTGGTAGAACCAGGCCCATCCTACCACCCGTCTAGGTGAAGTCAGGGCTAAAGTGGTGTGTTGAGCAATAGGATCACTGGTCCTGCTCCCATGCCCTCAACCACCAGGATCCCCTCCTCCACCGACACAGGGCCGCAACAAACGGCAAACGGGTTGGTGGACCAAATATACCCCCGGGTCCACTACAGGGGTGTCGGCGAGCTCTTGACGTTACCCAGCACCCACCATGAGGAGGTGGCTCGCCACGGGTGCCCCATCATTTTCAAAGAGGCGTCCACAAAAGATCCGGGGAGGAGAAGTACCACACGGTGTCAAGGCCATAGTGTTTCATGCACGTTTTCCTGAAGATGGCGAACATATCGACCAACAGCAGCACGTCCGTTTTCAGGTACAGGTCGAGGTATTTGTCATGAGTCTTTTGACCCAGTTTTGTTCCAGACATCGATGGCGTATGTGTAATTGTCTGCGGTGATGAACGAATAGTTCAAGGTGTTGCAAAAGTGTTTGATGGGCGGCAATGACGCTTCATCATACTTGGACCAGTCATCCATGTATTTGTAAGGGTAGACACCCTTCTTCAGCAGCAGAGGTCACTGTATATGAACTTCTGACCGTCCAGCTAGAAGGAGATGTACTTTTCTGTGTTGCTGGGGATGCACGATATGTTGCTGTCAACCTTCATGATGGCTTGCATGATCAGGTGAGAATTGTAAATGCGAAGGCTGTGAAACATGACAGGGATTTCGATGGTTCAGGTTGCAGGCTTTGTGGGCAGCGCCGCGGTACTCACCAGAGATGTGGCACTGATCTCCATGATGCCTCCGTTTAGAGGTTTGTCGTGTAACTGGCAGTTCTTGGCCTTCGTGGGAGTCCAGTGATCGTCTTGGGTCATGTGCATGTGGGTGATAGTGTACAACTTTTTCTGATGGATTTCTCTCCATTTTGTAAATGCGTGAGGCCTCTGTATACCATAGGAGTGTTCGTTTCCCATTACATTGGACGACCACGAACCAAACCCGCAGACCTCATGCTCCTGTATTTTGTGCATGAAGCTGTTGTCAGAGGAAGGAGTGGCGGTGTCCACCATTTTGACGAGGGCTTCAAAGTCGACATAGATGATAGTATGTACTTGTACAGATTGTTCATGGATGGTTATACTTGCATAAGAATGTTCTACTCTAATTGAGTGACGAAAACATGGTCGCGACAAACATGGTGCCAAGAAGATCAGCTCTTGGTTTTGCTGTGTCTTGGAAGGCACGTAATACTGTTACAGGATGTGATGGTGGTGTTGACATTGTGCAACGTTTTCATAACATGGTTTTCGTGCGTGTTGACGAATGTGTTTCCATCAAACATTCTTTATGACATGATGTGAGGGTTAAGGTCAAATTGATTTGTCATTGTTGGTGGTGGTGGCGGCGATGCTGGTGCCTACCATTTCTGCAGTAGAAATGCGGTTGAACAGCAAAAGAAATAAAAAACTGCATGGGTTTCTTCTTTTTTTAGGTTATGGTTTCAATCACTTCTCCTTCTTCCTGTGTTGCTCAGGGACAGCACTGTTGTTCTACACCCCCTCCATCACTTGCGATGACATCTTGCATTGTTTTCGTATCAGGAAGGAAGTACGATGCTAGGCCAGCATACACTTGAGTCAGGACTGACCCTAAGATTTATGTCATCTCAGCACCGAGTCTGGTTTTGTATCACGCTTAAAACTTGTCGATGGCTCCTTTATCAGGAGTGTGGTTGCCGAAGTAGTGTTTGGGTTTGCCGCTGACCCTGAGTGTCACCAATCTCTCTCTCTTGGTGTCATTCTTGGCATTTTTCTCCTCCTTCGTTAACAACATTGGCGCAAGCAGTTTGTTGCACTCCATTTTTAAAATGCATCAAACTATTTTTAAGTCTGATACAATAAACTCTGACATATGAAAAGCATGGCGAGATGAAAGCCAGGCTGCACACAACGACGACTTCGAATATTATTTTTCTCGATATTTTGATAGACTTATGCTTGAATTTTGCTGTCATTATTTTCAGGCTTTCGCTTAAGCTAGCAGACTTTTTATGCTATGGGTAGGTCTGTTTTCAACAGGAGTTTGGTGTGTTTTGCTGCTTCTTCACGCATTCATTGTGTGGCAACATTGCAGAATTGAAAGTATCGGTTTTAGACATAAAACACGAACCCAACTGGTATAGGATACCGTGGCATGACGCTGCATGTCCAACGATGACTGAAGCTTCTGGTCGACTGAGAAAATGTGCCAACATAGTGATCTCCGACCTTGTGGACACTCTTGGATTTGACGTACAAGGAACTGATGGGAAAGTGTATGCCTTGCAACTAAAACACAACATTTACAAATGCGTTGAAGTGCCTGCTGCTGGGGGGAGTGGCAACACTGAAGGAACAGTGAGGACCATATCCCCAGCTTTTGAAAGTGAGCTGTCTGAACTAAAAGACGTCAATTGCATGGTCGTCACCCGAAACGACCATATGTACTCATGTTCACCGATGACTACAAATAGATACTTTTGCTGCATCGAACTGACTGGATGATCAACATCGCACATGGGTATACACTCATTTTATTTTCACGGAAAACAAGAATCACTATCTAACAAAAGTCATGAACAAAGGAATGCTGCACATTGAGTTGCAGGCGTGGATGTCATTCTAGCAGGTCTGCCGGTGAATTCCATGCTGATCATTCAAGTCGGCAAACCACCAAATGGCAGCGTGGGGATTGTGAAAGGAAGTAAACTCAGATGGTCCAAGCAGCCTCGAGAAAAAGTTTACTTAGTTTACGTGCGGGTGAATATGAATGCTCAACCAACCTGAAGGGAGTCACCATGAACGTGGAAAATAAAATATCAGATTTCCCAATATTGAGACCTACATTTCATGAGCTTGAAGTGCACTAACAGAAAACCGGTTGAAAACTATTTTCTACACACGGGAAAATACAAATTTGAAGACTTTTTCGAATGGTACAAGCATAAAACATCATGTCAACGCCGAACCAAACTGCCACCATCGTGTTCTCTGATTTCAGGAACATGCAAAACAACGTGTACGCGCAATGAGAAATCATCGTTGAATTGTGTTGTATCATCAACCTTGTCCTGATTTTCCCACAGCACAGAATCTCCATGCTGTGAGACTAAAACATAATGGGTTACTGATTGGGAAGTTTGAGCTAGCAAACCATGATACACAGATGGATGTTGCATCATTAGCAAACGAATCAGATAATATGTTAACCATGCCTGAGAATGTCAAAGTGTTATATCTCGTACAAGCTTCTCCTGGTAAGCCAGACTTGTGGACCAGTATGATTCAAGATTCCACACTTATTGTTGAAGTCTTTCTTAGGAACCCCCTTGTAGAAGACCTGACAATTCTTCCTGGGTTCAAATTACACTTGCATGATTGCCATCAAAATGAACGTTGTTGTATTATTGTGCAACCAGGAAGAATCCCCAGAACAAACTTGAGGGAGGTCAAGATTTTTCAAAACGATTTTATCAGATTCAAGAGTTGTACAAATAAACATCACAGGGAAATTCAACAAAATGGAAAGATCACATTTCCACCATGCTCACGACAGCAAAATCATGAAAACCAAACAAATTATCAACGACGAAGATTCATGCTAAACTGTTTTGTAGACATCAATGTACCATCGCTTCCCAACAGGGCACAGTTTAGGCATGACCATCCAATGTTGAGATGTCAAATGCATCCACTTATTTTCATACCCCTCAGTGCAGGAAATAAGTTATTTGGCCCTTTGTTGGAACTGAGCCAGAATCCCCTGTGGCTATACTACTATGGTGACCAAGAGGGAGTAAAGGCCTTCGTTGGTCTACATGACACCTCATATAGTGAACGCGATACAGTAAACCCCATTGATGGTTCACATGCGACCCCATGGTGACCAAGACGAAGTAAAGGCCATTGTAGATCTACATACCAGCCCATGGTGACCGTGACGGAGTAAAGACTTACTGCCATAACAAAACACGAGAACGCAAAAAATTAGATTAACTGACTCAGAAAAGAATGGAAAGAGTGAAGTAAAGGTGCTTGAGAAGAAGGGAAGAATTTGAAATACCTTTCATTTCAATCGGCATCTAATCATTGGTGGGTTGGCATCGTACAAATACTCTTTCAACAGTGATGTGTTATGATTATGGAACAGATTTTATTATATTCTGTTGTCATGTCTGACAACTCTAACTGTAAAATGTGACATTATACAGACTGTTGTGCAGAGAGTTAGGCAGAACAGTTCACATCCCAGGAGAAATTACAGTGTTCGTGCTTAATAAAGAGTGTAAACAGTGTGCGGGCATTGCACTGGATGTAAAGAGAATGATTATTGATCAAAGAGTGCTTGCTGTAATTAATGACTTTTTTTCATTGTAAGTGTCACATTTCAACATTTGTAAATGGCTTTTGTCTGTGTGAATTACGATATAGCCTGCAGGCGGCATTAATTTCTCAATGAAATGTTTGTGTTTGCTATTCTTTGTATGAACTAATGGATCAATATGATCATTACACTAAAATGATTTAGCCCTCAATTGTGCTGTCACCCCGAGTTGCTGTTGGGGTAAATGCGCACTACTGCCTTACAGCCAAACATGATACGCACATTGCAGGTTGAAGTATAAGGCAGAGAATGTATGTGTGTTGGGCGTTCACAGAGTTGGGAGTGCTCCATCTTAAGGTAGCGACTTGTGGATTGTGTCTACTGTTGTTCCTGGGGGCATCCAAGGGTCAGGATTATCATCACGTCCTTCGACTACACAATGACATCATCAGAAACAACAATCCAAACGTGAGACCGGTCAAGAACAGCAGTGACACAATCACGGTCTCATTGGAACTTCATCTTCTCAGCATGTCTGATTTTGATGAAGTTACTCAAACAGTGACAGCTAACGGGTTTTTCTTAGTTTCTTGGAAAGATGAGTTTCTAACTTGGAACGCCAGTGAGTATGGAGGTGTCAGTTCAATAACTCCTGACTATGGGAAAATCTGGAGACCTTATATCACAATTCGAAACCAAGTGGTTGATGCTGAGCCTCTGGGACTCGACTTTGGGATCATTAAAGTGACCGCTGAAGGAATTGTGACTTGGTCACCTGGCGATACCTTCAAGACTTTCTGCCAAATGGATGTTACCAACTTTCCTTTGGATGAGCAGGAATGTACTTATATGACGTTTGATTGGAGAACTAGTCTGAAAGAAGTTGATTTAAGGTCGACTAACAACTTTATTGGATTAGATTTATTTAACAACAACAGCCAGTGGGATATCACAAACACATCTGCTTCAAGACTTGTCCTTGAAAACGGTGGCAGATATTTTCCTTGGGTATACTACAAAATGACCCTGAGGAGAAAACCATCTCTGGTGATACTGATAACTCTCTTGCCTGTCCTTGTGCTGGGGTTAGTGAATGTGGTAGTGTTCCTCATTCCTGTGGAGTCTAGTGAGAAGGTGTCTTTTGCCATCACGGTGTTGCTGTCTTTCACTGTATCTCTGTCTTTCGTCACTGGACTACTGCCACAGAATGGTGACTCGTTACCAATGTTTACAATCTTTCTTGTTGGCTTGTTTATTATGAGCTCTGTCTACGTGTTCCTGACCATCTGGATCGTGCAGGTGTTCCATCGAGACGCCGCCACCAGACCTGTTCCTTTGTGGATGGGACGCATGACAAGGTCCTGGGAGAAATGCATCTTTGCCACTCCTGCTGTTGGAATCATGGTGATGTTGTCAAAGGACAAGAAGTCGAATGTGTCATGGGAAGCACCACCAATGAGTTGGAAACGAGTGAGCAGAATGATGAGCAGGATCTTCTTTTTATTGTTTTTCGTGCTGTTCATCATTGCAACAGTGGTTTTTTTTCTGAAGATATCACATTTCTAATGGAACGAAAACGACGATTACTATGACTATAAACAGTTTGACACAGAGAGCCGATGGAAAGCAAGAGAAATGAATGATCTGATATTTAACTAATGGAGAGATGTTAGCATGCTCTACCAACTAACAGGGAATTAAGGCAATGTCCATAGTTACACGGGCTGGAGAATTTTGCTTTTACGTTTTATGGGGATATTGCTGACATCATTTAATGACGGTTTTGGGCGGTTCCGTTGTCTGCCTACTGATGTGAAATACATTGATCCACTTGTCATTGTCACTGTCATTTATAAATCCTAGTTTAACGTGTGCGTGACGTAGGTCATATGTAGCATCACATTACATGCCATGATTACATGTGACAAACATTATCATATATTGATGGTCGTCCAATAATAAAACAAACACGAAGATTTACGAATTCATCTGCCAGAGGTAGTATGGGAGTATCGATTCAGTAGAATAACAGTTGTACAGACGTATCCATGTTCAGGACGAAGACAAGTTTAATGTATCCATTACACAATAAATCCTTATTACTGAAGTGTTTGTCAGCCTGTTTTGTGGTTTACGATCACCTGTTGTGTGTCATGACGTCATGCCCACCGTCGTTAGTATTCGCTGTAGTCGCACAAGCATGTCTCTACTGAAATTGGCATCGCTGATAAATTCCTTGAACTCTTGCAAATGGTTTGAAATTCAATTGCGTTTACTTGCCTTTCATATTGTAATTAATAGTGGAACCAAAAACAATAGTCACTGTTTTATGTTGTTGTTTATCATCTGACTTGGTTTTACCTAATTGTGTAATTTAAGTGTGACATATGACTTTACGTCGGTTTTGTCACAGCCAAAACTATTCTCTGAAATAGATGAGGTACCTGTTATAACTGGCAATGTGTTTGTCAGGTTTGGTCATATGATATGTTTACCTGAGCATTCAACTACTTTAGTTGAACAAATGGTATAAAACGATGCCAACACAGATTCAGGTCTGAAGTTGTCCTAGTTCATGTGAACAAAATCAAGATAAATTAGGATTGAAAACAATACACCCTCACTCACCCACAAGTGAAGAAATATGTTTGAAAGAGTATATTGAATGTCATCTTTGGTGAATACAGAGATGTTCTTAAATTTCTTTTAACACTTCTGTGGGAGCGGCATAACATCTGCTTCAGCTTAGTTGCTTACTAAAGAGCACGAAGACCTAATTTGCTTACAAAGCTTTTCAATCAATGTTTGACAATAATGGTCAGATTTTGTCTTTCTATTGGTTTTATTGTCCACAGAAAAATACAGACGAGTTAACATTACTGCAGCTGGTGAACATGTCAAGATGACCACACGATATGTTCCTTGACCTTGACCTTTTGGTGCCTCATCTCCTCACAGACACCGTCCTTCAGGGGTCGGGAGGTCCTGCTTGAATACTTGGTCAATAGTATCACGTTGATGACTTAGTTGATAGTGTGGCGTGGTCATGCTTGATGACTTAGTTGATAGTGTGGCGTGGTCATGCTTGATGACTTAGTTGATAGTGTGGCGTGGTCATGCTTGATGACTTAGTTGATAGTGTGGCGTGGCCATGCCTGATAACTTGGTTGACAGTGTGAGGTGGCTAGCTTTCTATTTGTAGGCTAAATGTGCAAGGGTGGGGTGCTACAGATAAGACAGAACGTGCTTGTTCTATTCGTAATCATCTGTTGACACAACTGATTTTAGGCAATACTTACATACAATTGTTTTTCCCTTTCCACCAAACTTCATTTGTTTCTGAAGATATCCAATACTGACCTTCTGTGTTAAAGTGTCTCTCGTTTCACAATTTGTTAAGGTTTAACACCTGTTCACACATACACATACACAGACACACACATACACACACACAGACACACACACACACACACACACACACACACACACACACACACACACATACCAAGGTTTAACACCTGTTCATACAGACAGATTATTGATCTAAAAGTGCTGCAATTAGTGAGTGTCGGTGTCCATTACTTTATATGCTGGAGGCATCAATGCATTAATGTATCACTCAAAGGTTCATGTTTGCTATTCTTTGTAGTAATTAATGAATCAAATGTCGCAATATGATGGGTACACAAAAAATGATTTAGCCCTTAATTGTGCCGTCAGCCCGAGTTGTTGCTGGGTTAATGCGCACTACTGCCTCACCGCCAAACGGGGTGCGTACATTGTGTTCAAAAGCAAGGCAGAGAATATATGTGTTGTGGCTGTTTACAGCGCCAAGGATGCATCACTTCAAGGTTGTGGCTTGTGTGCTGTGTCTGCTGTTGTTACTGAAGTCGAGCAGAGGTCAGGATGACCACCATGTACTTCGACTACACAATGACATCATCATGAACAACAACCCAAACGTGAGACCAGTCAAGAACAGCAGTGACACTGTCGCGGTCTCTTTAGAACTTCATCTTCTCAGCATGTCTGATTTTGATGAAGTTACTCAAACAGTGACAGCTAACGGGTTTTTCTTAGTTTCTTGGAAAGATGAGTTTCTAACTTGGAACGCCAGTGAGTATGGAGGTGTCAGTTCAATAACTCCTGACTATGGGAAAATCTGGAGACCTTACATTACTGTTTGGAACCAAGTGGTTGATGCTGAGCCTCTGGGACTCGACTTTGGGGTCATTACTGTGACCGCTGAAGGAATTGTGACTTGGTCACCTGGTGATACTTTCAAGACTTTCTGCCAAATGGATGTTACCAACTTTCCTTTGGATGAGCAGGAATGTACTTATGAGACGTTTAATTGGAGAAATAGTCTGAAAGAAGTTGATTTAAAACCGATTCATAACTATATAGGATTGAGTTTGTATAAGTCCAACAGTCAGTGGGATATCACAAACACATCTGTTTCAAGAATTGTCTTTGGAGACAGTGGCAGATATTTTCCTTGGGTATACTACAAAATGACCCTGAACAGAAAGCCTTCACTGGCGATACTGACAACCCTCCTGCCTGTCTTGGTGCTGGGGATAGTGAATTTGGTGGTGTTCCTCATTCCTGTGGAGTCTGGAGAGAAGGTGTCCTTTGCCATCACGGTGTTGCTGTCTTTCACTGTATCTCTGTCCTTTGTCACTGGACTGCTGCCACAGAACGCCGACACTATACCTTTGTTTACTATATTTCTTGTCGGCCTGTTTATTATGAGCTCTGTCTACGTGTTCCTGACCATCTGGATCGTTCGCGTGTTCCATACAGATGCAGCCATCAGACCTGTTCCTTCGTGGATGGGACGTATGACACGGTCCTGGGAGAGATGTTTCTTTGGCACTCCTGCTGTTGGAAGTACGGAAATCCTGTCACTGGACAAGAAGTCGAATGAATCATGGACTCCATCACCAATGACCTGGAAACGAGTGAGCAGAATGATGAGCAGGATTTTCTTCTATTTGTTCTTTACCTTGTTCATAAGTGCAACAGTATGTGTCTTTCTGAAGATATCGTACTTCTAAGGTATAGAAAACGATAAGTACTGTAAATATATACAGTTTGACATAGGTAACCGGTGGACATCGAGACAATAGGATGATCTGATATTATTTATTGGTCAGTTGTCAGAATTCTCTACCAATTGATATGGAATTGCGGCGATGCCCACAGTGGTACATGCCTGAGAAATACATGTTTACAATGCATGTGGATATTCGTAACATCATTCAGTGAATTTTTTGACAGTTCTAGTATTTGCTTATTGCTGTGAAATACAGTCGTCCTGTTTTCATTGTTGTACATATATCTGCCCACGTTTTCGGCCATAATGTTAATTATGGCTTACGAGTGCATTGGTAATGTATTTTTCCTGATGTATATGTAGCAGTGATGAAATAGTAGAGTTATAATTCTCTATATATCATGTACTTATTTAACAAACGCTTGAATCAATTTCCCACTTGTGTTTTAAGGATGTCATTATGTTATGGTTGTGGTCATTTTAATATAAGTTATAAAATGCAAATAAAAAAAATATATATATAGATAAAAGAAAACAGTTCATAAAAAGGTTTTAGGTGGTAGTATTTTTTTAGATTATTCAGTTTATTTGTGGTAAAAGAGTTCATAAAGTATCTTGATGGCACAGGTAGCATTTCATGAGAAATGCTTTTATTCTGAGATTTCTTATATAAGTCAAGGATGTCAGACAAGGCTCATAGTTCAAGGGGTTGTGTCATGTCAGGTCATGTCAGGTCATGACACTAGCAATTGTTTATCATGTGAGCACGTATGCTGATTTATGATTGGTTGATTGGCAAACAGTGGGTTCCACATGTTGCACCTGAGCAATTAACCTTCACTTCACATTGGGATACAGAGATAGACAGGTGAGCCATTTTCTCGTTGACGTGGCATTTTTACAAAGCTTGTTGGTATGGGTGAGGCGGGAATTATCATCTAATTCATAGTGAAACATTGTAGCACTTTTTAACTGTAATTGTGTTCTAATTGTAGTTGAATTAGCATTAATAAATCTGTAATATTTATATAAACGTAACATTATCTTTACAAACTTGTAGTTACTTTTCAGACTAAATTGTTCTACTTCATGATACAATTCTTTGCACATTATCATTGCCCAATAGGCGATTTGTGACTGAATTTCTGTACTGTTTGTGTACTACAGACTGTAGCGATTGCCATGTGGTTGGGGAGGACGGCGCCATGTGCTCGATAGGCTGTATACCATATATATGTGAGTGCATGTCTGAGTATTTTGTTTCATGATATTAAGCTGTATTACTCTTGGTTTTATCTTTCTATGTACTGTGAGAATATGTATACTATTATGTGATATTTTAGAGGGCATTTGTACAACAAGGCAATGAAATGAAATTCGTTGTAGTTTCAGTCTAAATCCAGTGTATTTGACATAATGTACTAAGTGTAACTTTTATTTCACATAATGTAAAGGCTGACATGTGATACGTTGAAATGTCATAATTGCCTAAATGTTTCAGGGCAATAAATAGTTGAAACTTGAAACTATCAGTATCCAACTGGATCCACTAGAATAAACAACTTAACCCCAGACAGCGCCTTATTCGTCATTCGCTCCGGCGGAAAAGAGCTATTATAACTTGGAGCCCCCAGTGAGGATCCAGTGACATGGCTAAGCAGTCCACTAGCCACCACATGTCGTCTGTCTGCGCAACATGTGATCGTCTGTAGAAGATTTGGGTGAGAACTTTCTCATACTTTTGTGCACCTGAATAGAACTGTAAACACTACATTTGTGCATAAGACGATCCACCAGTCTGAAGTGTCAGAGGAAACTGTGTCCCAGGCCTTGATGGCTACATGAACTTTTGAAGTTTTAATCATGTGAAGTATATACACGAATTGTGAATTACTTTTATTTAACATATTGGATATTTACATCCACTGTTTATAATTTTACCTTTTTTGGGGTTCACCTATTTTCATAGGTACATTTGCCCAATGATATAAATATTTTAGCAATTTTTTATACTTTATGTACCTGTTTATGTGAATGAATATTTGACAGTGCAGTGAAGGCATGCAGTGATGGGCAATTATTGAGTTTGTGTGATGAAATCTACTATCCACATGCACACACACCTGACATAAGCTAGGTCAATTTGCGTAAGCTAGGTCAATTTGTCAAAGTAATAACATCTATCGTATATAGTTGGTATCCTTGCCTTTCTGGTATTGGTTTGGACTGTGGAAGTTTCATGTCAGGATTGCTTGCCTGTCTGTCTCTGGGTCTTCTTTGTTGCACCCCAAGTTTACTCCTTCACCTTTCACCCCTGTAGTTGCATTGCTGATAGACTTATCCTCTTTGTAGTTGGGTTTTCTTGTCTTGTGGAACTGGTGGTTCTAGTGGTGCCGATATGGCTCATAAGATAGAACAGGATCATAAGTTGATAGAGGAGTTAGAGTCAAAAGATATACTGCCTTTCGAGGATGGGGATGAAGGTGAATCTAATGTTCTACTTTTAGGTCAGGCTCTTAAGTCAATGGGTGTAACATCAAAGGTAAATAGTGCTGAGGAGTTGCAGGATTTGATGGTGTCTTATTTGCAATCAGTCGGTAAATTGTCAAGTAAGGAGCCGGAAGGTGTTCCAGGGAATGTTCCCAGTGGTATACCAACGGATTCTGTGTCATGGAATAAGGGTGTTAACTTTCAGAGTCATCAAGGTCCTAGTCAGTTCCCTGCCATGCCAGGTCCCATTCCTCGTCTGTCATTGTTCTTTGGTGAATCAGGTAAAGGAGAAGCTTCCTATGATCTGTGGGTATACGAAGTCAATTGTCTTCTAGCAGAAAAAACTTACCCTAAGAATATCATATTTGAGGCTGTTCGGCGTTCACTGAAGGGCAAGGCCGGCAAAGTGGCTTCACTCTTAGGATCACGTGCCAGTTTAGAGACCGTGTTGAACAAGTTACAGAGTGTTTATGGGACATGTGAGGAAAGTGAATCCCTTATGGCAAGCTTCTACAGTGCTAAGCAATTACCAGATGAAGATGTAACCACATGGGGCTGTAGGCTAGAGGATCTTTATGCCAAGGCTACTCAGAATAGTAATCCTTCAATAGATGAAATCAATCAAGCCCTCAAAAGTGTCTTTTGGCAAGGACTTAAGCCAGCTCTTAAGGATATTTCTGGTCACAAGTATGATTCCATTCAAGACTTTGACAAGTTTCGGGTTGCAATACGGAGGTTGGAACATGAGTTGAGTCAAAGGAATCCCCCTGACGGTTCTAAGAAACCTCATCCGGCTAAGATGGCTTATCAAAAACCCTCTGAGATGCAAGAATTAAAAGATATGGTTAAGGAATTGTCTGCAGAGTTAACCAATATCAAGAAACAGATGACAGAACCCCATAGTAGCCCTCCTGTTCGAGGTAATATAGGTGGTGGCAACTCAAGGAAAGGCAGATATAACCCCAATGTAGACAAAGACCTGAATGTTCGTGGCAAAACAACTTATGATACCCCTTACCTACCATACAAAGGTCAGACTTCACCTGAAGGGAGTTCATTACCAGTTTGTTGGAAATGTGGACAGCTCGGTCATATTTGGCGTGGATGTAGGATTAATATGGATCATCATCAGCCTTTAAACGGACAGGGACCCATGGGCATGGGCAACTCATGGGTCAGTTCACCACTTTCTCAAGTAACAAACATTTCCCAGAAGGATTAGTTGGGGAATCCAATGAGACATCAGTAGTAGTTTGCAATAAGCCATGCGTAGCTCTACTTGACACAGGTTCCACAGTTTCTACCATTAGTGAGTCCTTTTACAAGCAGCATCTCTCACATCTTCCACTCCATACTCTTCAAACACTGATAGACATTGAATGTGCAGATGGTGGTACTTTGCCATATCTAGGATTCATAGCTGTTGACTTATCAGTCTCAGGGGTTGCGTCGGAAACTATCTTGCAATGTTTGTTACTGGTCGTGCCTGACAGTCGCTATAACTATTCTGTACCTATCTTATTAGGAACAAATGTCCTTTCCACTCTCCTGAATAGATGCAAATCTGAGCATGGTCCAAGGTTTCTTCAACATGCTAAACTTCATAGCCCATGGTATTTCACTTTTCGAAATATGGTTATCAGAGAGAAGGAACTGGTTAAAAGAAATTGGAGATTAGGACTTGTAAGGAATGCAGAAGGTAGAAGTATTGTTGTGCCTGCCAATTCACAAGTTGTTCTTCGGGGATCTGTAGACAAGGAGATTTGTTATCCAAAAGTACTTGCTACTTTTCAGGCAAGTTGTACCTCAACAATACCTGCTGATCTGGATGTATCACCTTCTCTTATGTACTACAAGTATCAGGAGCAAGATCCCGTTGAGGTCCATGTGTCCAATGTTACAACTCGTACTGTAGTCATACAACCTAGAGCGGTACTTTGTGAACTTCAACCGGTTTCTGTTGAAGACATCAACTTAGATCCCACATTTGACATGGAAAGTGTACTTAGTAAAATAGAAGTCCACAAGGATAATTTATCTGAAGATCAATTATCAGCAGGACTTAAGGTTATCAAAGATCATATTGATGTTTTTTCTCATGGAGACTTAGATCTTGGCCATTCAGCTGCGGTTCAACATAGAATCGAATTAGTGGACAACACACCCTTTAAACAGCGCTATCGCAGAATTCCCCCATCATTATTTGAGGAGGTAAGAGAACATTTGAAACAGTTGATGGCATGTGGTGTCATTCGAAAATCCCATAGCCCCTGGGCTTCGAATATTGTCCTATGTCGCAAGAAAAATGGAAAACTTAGGATTTGTGTAGACTTCAGACAGCTCAATAAAGCCACGATTAAGGACAGCTTTGCTTTACCTAGAATAGATGAAGTACTTGATTGTTTGGCTGGAAGTTCTTACTATTCTAAGTTGGATATGAAATCGGGATATCACCAGGTCGAGATTTCAGAGGAGCACAAGGAGCGCACTGCATTTACTGTAGGTCCGCTTGGATTTTTTGAGTACAATAGACTTCCATTTGGCCTCTGCAATAGTCCTGCGACATTTCAGCGATTGATGCAAGATTGTCTAGGGGACTTACATCTATCTATTTGCGTAATCTACATAGATGACCTGATCATCTTTGCTGAGAGTTTTGAGGAACATCTCCGTAGACTGACCAAAGTACTGCAGCGATTGAGAGAATGCAATCTAAAACTAGCCTCGGATAAGTGTGAGTTCTTTAAGGAAAAATGTACTTACATTGGACATGTCATATCCAAGGATGGTATCGAACCCGATCCTTCCAAAATTGAAACCATTAGAAACTGGCCAAGACCATCAAACCCAGAGGAAGTCAGAAAATTTCTAGGTTTCGCAGGGTATTATAGGAAGTTTGTTCATAACTTTTCACAGATATCCAAACCATTGTCTACTGTAATGCCGAAACCAACTGATAAGAAGGGTAAATCAAAAGTGGATTGGATTTGGGGGGATGCGCAAGAACAAGCATTCATGGAACTTAAGGATAGACTCTCATCACCACCTGTATTGGGATTTTGTGATTACTCACTTCCATTCGAATTGCACACGGATGCAAGTCAAAGTGGGTTAGGTGCCGTTCTGTATCAAACCCAAAATGGACACAAGAGAGTTATATCTTATGCCAGTAGAGGATTATCAAAGCCAGAAAAAAACTATTCAGCCCACAAGTTAGAATTTCTTGCTTTGAAATGGTCAATCACTGAGAAATTTCATGAGTACTTGTATCAAAATGAATTCACCGTCTTTACAGACAATAATCCTTTGACCTACATTTTAACCACAGCTAAGCTTGACGCGACTGGCCATAGATGGTTGGCGGAGTTAGCAGCTTACAATTTTGACATTAAGTACCGGCCTGGAAAATCCAATGTGGATGCAGATGTGTTATCTAGGATTCCAGGATATGCAACAGAGGCAAGTGAAACGATTTCCTCAGAATCTATAAAGGCCATTTGTCAGTCTGTATCAGCATTTAATTATGTTGAGTGTTTGAGCATGTCACCTGATTCGGTACTTGATAATGAGGCAGGTCAAGATCTGAAGGCAATGACTCCAAGGGACTGGAGAAAGGAACAACTTCAGGATCAGACTTTGGCTGAAGTCATAACATGGATTAGATTTGCGAAAGCGCCAAAGAAAGGTCATGTCACCGGTGAATTTAACTCTTATTTACGGACATTTGAGAATCTGAAACTACGACAAGGTGTTCTTTACAGAATTACAGAAAGTTCTGAAGGCACTAGTGAACAGCTAGTTATTCCCTCTCATTTGAGGAAACAGGTACTACAAAGCTTACACAATGATATGGGACACTTGGGCAGAGACAAAACACTGTCACTGATTAGGGAGAGATTCTTTTGGCCCGGAATGGCAAAAGAGACTGAGAGTTGGATTAAGGGATGTGCACGTTGTTTACGCAGGAAATCGAGAACAAGTTCTAAAGCACCATTAGTGACTGTACAAACATCATATCCATTAGAACTGGTTGCCATGGATTTCTTGACATTGGAACCTTCCAAAAATAACTTCCAGTACATCTTAGTGATTACAGATCACTTTACCAAGTACTCATTAGCTGTTCCTACCAAGAACATGACTGCACGTACGACTGCGGAAGTATTTTTGAACAACTTTGTTTATCAGTTTGGTTACCCGGCAAGAATTCATTCTGATCAGGGTGCAAATTTTGAGGGACGACTAATTCAAGAATTGTGTGCAATTACAGGTATGAAGAAGTCACGAACAACGCCATATCACCCCATGGGTAATGGGCAATGTGAAAGGTTTAATCGTACTCTTCTCAGCATGTTAGGTACTCTAGAGCCAGATAAGAAGGCAGATTGGAAAGCACATGTCGCACCTTTGGTTCATGCCTACAATTGTACTCGTCATGAGACGACTGGGTTTTCACCATTCTATTTGATGTACGGTCGACATCCCAGACTACCAATTGATTTGGCATTTGGTATTGAGAGACATGCGAAAGAACCACAACAGTCTTATACAAAAGCACTGAAGGAGCGATTACAGAAGTCCTACGACCTTGCAGCAAAACTTTCCAGGAAATCTAAGCACAGGCAAAAACAAAGTTATGATCAACGGGCACGAGGAGCAAAAGTCATAGTTGGTGACAGAGTGTTGGTAAGAAAGCTTGCGTTTGAAGGCAAACATAAACTGGCTGATAAATGGGAAAATGAAGCATATGTTGTTGAAGAACAGCCAAATTTAGACATTCCAGTGTATGTGGTCACTTCAGAAGCTGGAGAAGGAAAGTCAAAAACAATGCACAGAAATCATCTTCTTCCTATTAGCAGTGTTGACATTGACCAGAAGCAGCGTCCGACACCTAAGCCAAGGAAGGTGTTAAAGACCCAGGGTACTGCTAATCCAACAAGTGAATATTCTCAGTATGATGAGACATGTGTTTTGAACTTAACGGATGCCACAGAACAGTCAGAAGGTGCCTCAATTCCAGGAACTTCAACAGAGACTAATGACGTGGTAGTATCAGAACCAGGTAATGGCCATAATGAAGACCTGAGTGATTCTGTGTCCGATGGTGAAGATTCTAGATCAGAGTCTACTGATGAAGCTATCGAGTCAGAAACTGTGACATTATCTCAAGAAAATGCTGAAGAAGATACTATAGAGTTGGATGAGAACAGTGCTGTTGTATCCAGTGAAGTACAGATTCACACTGCTAATAACGACCCACGTTGTTCTGGACGACAGAGACGCAAACCAGCATGGCATACAAGTGGCGACTTTGTGATGGCACATGCTGTGCGTCCGCCAGAGTGGCTTGAGAAGATATTTGGAAGATTTAGCAACGAAGGGCACTTTTGCACATCTTCCCACTAAAGTGTCTGATGTACTGTTATCAGTCATTCAAGGTCATGGTTAATGTCGAGGACGACATTTTCATTGCCGGGGGTAGTGTGTAGCAGTGATGAAATAGTAGAGTTATAATTCTCTATATATCATGTACTTATTTAACAAACGCTTGAATCAATTTCCCACTTGTGTTTTAAGGATGTCATTATGTTATGGTTGTGGTCATTTTAATATAAGTTATAAAATGCAAATAAAAAAAATATATATATAGATAAAAGAAAACAGTTCATAAAAAGGTTTTAGGTGGTAGTATTTTTTTAGATTATTCAGTTTATTTGTGGTAAAAGAGTTCATAAAGTATCTTGATGGCACAGGTAGCATTTCATGAGAAATGCTTTTATTCTGAGATTTCTTATATAAGTCAAGGATGTCAGACAAGGCTCATAGTTCAAGGGGTTGTGTCATGTCAGGTCATGTCAGGTCATGACACTAGCAATTGTTTATCATGTGAGCACGTATGCTGATTTATGATTGGTTGATTGGCAAACAGTGGGTTCCACATGTTGCACCTGAGCAATTAACCTTCACTTCACATTGGGATACAGAGATAGACAGGTGAGCCATTTTCTCGTTGACGTGGCATTTTTACAAAGCTTGTTGGTATGGGTGAGGCGGGAATTATCATCTAATTCATAGTGAAACATTGTAGCACTTTTTAACTGTAATTGTGTTCTAATTGTAGTTGAATTAGCATTAATAAATCTGTAATATTTATATAAACGTAACATTATCTTTACAAACTTGTAGTTACTTTTCAGACTAAATTGTTCTACTTCATGATACAATTCTTTGCACATTATCATTGCCCAATAGGCGATTTGTGACTGAATTTCTGTACTGTTTGTGTACTACAGACTGTAGCGATTGCCATGTGGTTGGGGAGGACGGCGCCATGTGCTCGATAGGCTGTATACCATATATATGTGAGTGCATGTCTGAGTATTTTGTTTCATGATATTAAGCTGTATTACTCTTGGTTTTATCTTTCTATGTACTGTGAGAATATGTATACTATTATGTGATATTTTAGAGGGCATTTGTACAACAAGGCAATGAAATGAAATTCGTTGTAGTTTCAGTCTAAATCCAGTGTATTTGACATAATGTACTAAGTGTAACTTTTATTTCACATAATGTAAAGGCTGACATGTGATACGTTGAAATGTCATAATTGCCTAAATGTTTCAGGGCAATAAATAGTTGAAACTTGAAACTATCAGTATCCAACTGGATCCACTAGAATAAACAACTTAACCCCAGACAGCGCCTTATTCGTCATTCGCTCCGGCGGAAAAGAGCTATTATATATACTACTAGAGGTAAGACAGGGTCATGTGCGTTGGATGAAGGTTTGGCCGTCGCCTAGTATTCATCGTCTCTGTTACACTTCTGTTCATGTATTCAGGCATAAACGTTATTATAATTGTCCTATTGTTTCTTCATTATGATTGTCTGCGTGGCAAACGTTATCATATGTCAAACGTTAATTCACGTTTATGGTCACTCATTAATACATGAACATTGATGTCTCCAGTATGGGATTCTCGATTCAACAGAATAATATTCATGTAGACGTATCTGGGGTCAGGAGGTACATCAGTTTAATGCAACCTTTACTCAATAAATTCTCTTTTTTTTGAACGAGCACATGCATGGAGCTACGATCAACTGCACTGCGAGCTAACATCCTACATGTTGTCGTGAGTTGTCTCCGTCACCACATACATGCTGTCGTGAGTTGTCTCCGTCACCACATACACGTTGTCATGAGTTGTCTCCGTCACCACATACACGTTGTCGTGAGTTGTCTCCATCACCACATACATGTTGTCGTGAGTTGTCTCCGTCACCACATACATGTTGTCGTGAGTTGTCTCCGTCACCACATACATGCTGTCGTGAGTTTTCTCCGTCACCACATACCTGTTGTCGTGAGTTGTCTCCGTCACCACATGCATGTTGTCGTGAGTTGTCTCCGTCACCACATGCATGTTGTCGTGAGTTGTCTCCGTCACCACATACATGTTGTCGTGAGTTGTCTCCGTCACCACATACATAGCACGGCTGAATCTGACCGAGCTACATTTGTAGTTAAGAGAGTCAATTCATTAGTTCTGTACTAAGTTTGAACTTTACGTGTGACTGCTTGCAATCTGTAGTGCTAATGACAGTGACACACAACAAGACTCCCTTACATTTTGTTATCAGCATCAACGGATTAAACGTAAAAAGGAAATTGCAGCAGAAACAAAGTAATAAAGTCAAGATGGATTAGTATCCTCACCTCATATATTCACCAATTATAGAATGTTACTACTGAAAAATGTAATCACTGGGGAGTCTGTGCACAGATGATAAGGTGCCCGTGGTAGTTTTAACTGAGAACACTAATCCAACAAGTATGCCACCATACACTTGTATATACTCGTGAGCTGCTCACAACGAATCAGTACTATATCAGAGAAATAGGTAAACATTCAGTAACAAGGAGCCTCACACATTCAAGAAAAGTGCACCATGATAACCAATCATATCACGTCAGCAAGTCCATGTTGGGTCCACTTGAAGATATTAGATGAGGTGGATGGAAGAGGTTAACGAGAGTAATCGTGCCCACTACAGGCGCTGGGTCCTAATTCTCGAAGCGCCAGTAGCCCTAACAATTGTTAACTTTGAGCAGTCAGTGTGTTAAAAATCGCCTTAAGAGATTAGTAGGGCTACAAGTGTTTCGAGAATGGCTAGCTTGTGGACTACCTAGACTGACAAAGATATCTGAGCTACAAACACAGGGGTTTAATGATTTCCGTGAAGGGAGTGGGCACACAGGCATATAGTTTGAGTCACGTTATCACGTTAACAACCAACGTAGACATCGGGTGTTCGCTGACTGGGTATGACAGCCATATGTGTCAAGTGAACATTCGTGTCCCTAGATGCCTTATATCTCAGCTAAGAATCAATCGTATATTTAGCATTGGCGTCATTTAGTTTATACTCTGTATTCACTCAAATCAGTCATCAATAACAATTGACCATGCATGGCATAATATTATCTTATTCTTATAAGAGAAATAGATCTATAACGGGGAACAATAGAGGGATCACCTTTCTTATACAGTGGCATGACATATGCACCTTTCCACATATTTGTATACGTACTACATTGCAATGATAAGCTGAACAGAAAAGACGAGGGCTTGAATATAGAACAACGGTGAATGCGTGATTACAACATACATAGTGAAAATAGAACGCATATAGATAAGTAAACTTTTCTAGATAGTTGCTAACTAGAGCTGGCAGAGTAAGAACAAACATAGTTGTACGGTATGATCGAGAGAGAGAGACAGAGAGGAGGAAACTGAATAGTAAGGGATTCGTAACAACGTGAAGAAATATCAAATAGCCAACGACACATAGAACAAGGAACATAAGACAATAAAGATGTCACTGTTGACATCAGTAGTTTCGCATAATGATTTATATTGTATCTACGTACAGGATATATAAGTGGATAAGACCCTTACTACAGTCACATATTATCCAGGTGATCCCTTTCGGTTCTGTTTGTATTTGTTCATGTCGGCCTCACACGAGATCACATGCGTCGCTCCCTCCGGCTGTTCTAGGATGTAAATGAGGTCTTCATTAATGTACACTCCCGGATATTCTGTTGTCAGCTTTGACCTGTTGATTTTGACTTGTCGTTTATCCCAGGATGATACAAACTCGTCGTTTCTCCGAACGTGTCCTGCCTATTCTGTGACTCGGTGTCCAAGATACGGATGTCCGGGTGCACAGTCTTCAGCACTTTTGTTACCAGTTCGTCTGTATTTTCACCAACGTTCTCACTAATGTCTGCAATTCTGACAGAACTTCTCCGGGTACACCGTTCTAAACATCCGTTTTCTGTTTAACAGTCTTTAAGCAGCACAATCTCTGGCTACGGTTACGCCTTTGAGTTGAGAGAGTTCAGCTTGGAGGGGTTGCTCAGTTATGAGAGCTTTGGCGATCTTCATAAATGCTTTTTGAAATTTCTCTTGCATTTGAGGCAGCATTAACGTACTAGCGCGTTTATATGTTAGTTAATGCATCTGTTGACACTGAGGTAGACAGAAATGGTGGTGGTTTATCAGCATTTGGTGTGATAGTTGTGTCAGTACTTGACCCTTGGCTGACACTTGTCTGCTTGTGCGTACTAGTCGTTGTAAGTGACAACACACTAAAGCTGTGCTCAGGGCGTATTGATGATAGAGGCGGTTGATATTCTGCAGGCGATGTTGACTGTTTCCTTATCTTACTTGCCGATCGTGAATGTCATTTGCTCGTTGTTTTCCTCTCGTCGTAGCGAAAACTAGGTTCAGCTGTAGAATTTCTCTAGTAGATAATTTACAAATCACAATAGTGATAGTGGATAGTGATAGTGAACACACACTAGTGAAATATGTGAGAGTATGGGGTTTCACTGAACGCTTGTCATGGGTAAAGATATCCACTATATTGTGAGAGATCGCTCCAACACGTCTACCCCCTGCCGCCATCTTGAATGTTCGCGCCTTATGGGTCAGGCAAACTTAACTAAAGTGTGTCTAGACACTTATTTGACAGCAAGGGATCAATCGTGTATTTAACACTGGCGTTAGTTTGTACTCTATAATCATTCAAAACAGTCATCCATAACAACTGACTAAGATATTCTATTATTGCATAGACGTGTTTTGGTGAGTTCACTTTTATTATTTGACTAGTTTGATAGTAATTTAGAGAGTGGGGACATTTATATAGATCAAGACGAAAGTACTCTTGCGCTTCAACTGATTTGATCAGAGGAGAGGGGCGTCAAGTTTAATATGCAAGATAAACAAAAACTGGAAGACATCGAACCGAACAGGATACTACACAAAAACACAAGTAGAAATGCATTTTCTTTCCACAAACTGTAAAAAGTAAAATTTTCAAACTTCACGTAACACCAATGGCAATTACAACATTATGAAAATACAGTATTTCTTCAAATGATACAATGTCTTGTGGACTCGGGGGGTCAGCAGTACCTACCTCCACACGCACGCAGTTTCCGGCACATTTCAGTTCCATATAGATGAAAAAATCCCAGATTCAGTACAATGACACACGGACTCTGTAATACTGGGTATTAAGACCTTGGTACATCCATGCACGAACACTGTGTCCAGTGCTGGAACACATGTGAATAGTGAAGAGACTGGCGTGTTGGTCAAAGTGAGTAAACAAACGTGTACAGGTAATAGAAAAAGTAAGTGTATCCACACCTGGAGGTGGTGAAACCAACTACAGAATATCTCTAGGAACAGTGCAAGCCCTCGCGTAGATTATTGACACAGGTCAAGACAGTTTGGTCATGTGACCCACGCTCTGAGAGGCCACGATGGGTTCCAGGGTTTGGACTTGAGGCACCTTTCATGCGAGTTGCTCCTTCACATATGAATATATTATTTACGTTCACATTGGACGTCTAATTTAAACAAATGTGAATAGTTTTATGCTCATACCAGTCACGGTTGGATGAGTCTAACGAAGCCAACATAAAATATCAACACTTAACGATGCAAAATACTATCATACTTTGTCGACAGAGTGAAGCATTTACTTGTTGACCTCTCTGACAAGAGAATACGCACTCAAAAAAATCTGACTGTTTGAATATCAATTCTTGTCAAACAATCTCCTCGTTCACCGTCTATACCCGTGATCAAGTGAAAATATAACACTTGGGATGACTGTCAGTGTTTATTTCGACAACTGATCCCGCATATCACTGTTGAGAGAGGCCCAGGATTTCCTCGGATATCAGTGATTAGTGATTCTCTCGCCACCGTTTCCATGGCCATTTAGAGAGAGAACTACCCAGTCTTCATAATCACTGTTATCCGTCGAAATCCTGGGCCATGACACATGCAGTCCATGCAAGTGTTGCAGAGGCAGGCCATATGACTGCTCTCTATAAAATCTACATGTGTCAGGGGCCCAGTACACACCATGCCAGGCAACAACTATAGCATGTTGTTGTGGCTCACAGGTATGTTGTGAATTGTAATTGATTGCTGTGGTAATTGATGGAAAAGGTGTCATGTATGGCTTTTATTCAACCTAACATCAAACCATATTTTGGGAGAATTGCAAGTGATAAATTTAAGTGTATAAAGTACAATTAATCACACCAAACATATATATATATATTTTTTGAATGTTTGACAATTATTTAATTTTAATATTCTCTAGACACACACCGTGTCAGGCAACAACTATAGCATGTTGTTGGGATCCACGGGTTTATCATTCTTCAAATAAAGCACATCAGCCAGAATCATCTGTCTGTAGGTCCTGCGACATGTTAATTGTACAATTCTGTTGAACCCGATAACACTGAATAAGGTAAATGACGTCGAGTGGATCCACTGTTGAGACTCCGTTTGAGGCGGATGTCTGCGTTCCCAAGTGTACTACGTTTCAACAGTTAACTACCTGCAACCTATGTTACACGTCACATACTTAGTTGTCGATAGTTCATATCTTGTGAGTTTTCCGTGCATGTTTTGTCAAACATAAGATAACAAGGCTTGAACAATCTGTTGTAAATAAAGTTATGACAAAAACCTAACATTTAATTAATTCTTCAGCGACTAGTCACGTGATCAAAGCGGGCCCGGGTATTGACACGGGTACCCGGGTCCAACTCATTTTCCAACCGTCCTGGGTATCCGGGTTCCCCGTCCCAGCCCTACTAATAACGATTATACTTTTACGCTTAGCCACATTTGCAGAAAGATTTATGTTTATAAAATAGGAAAACAAAAACAAGTATACAAATGCGATACAAATCATATAACTTTTGCGAAAGTTGGAATTGCGCTTTATGTAGACATTGAAGAACGGCTCGTCGCACGTAAGGCGTACAAAGGGAAACCACTCTGAGCAAAAGTGTGAAATTTGATTAACTGCCCCTGAATTATCAAAGAGGTCACGGTCACTCCTACAGTCTGCCTGACTAAATCCGCTTCTGCTTCTGGTTCTTTTAGGATTTATCAAACAGGTAAGTTGTTTCACCTTTCTCTCAGAATACACTGCGACAGAAAATAAATATTTTGGCTATCGACTCCGTAGTTATGAGAATCGTTATCGTAATTCACGCAGCATTTCTCACAGGAAATCTTTGGAGCGTTCTTCGTTTGTTCGAAGGGTCGATTTAGACAGTTTACATACAAAGAACATTTGTTTGAAAACATTTCTACGCTGTCCTGGCTGACTAAAAGGCTGAGAGGCACCCGTACAACAGATACGGAATATCTGAATATGAACAGATATGGAATGTTTTCGACTTTTAGTACAGCCATGCCCCCCCCCCCCCCCCCCCCCCCCCCCCCCCCCGAGAGGCCATGTGTGTTATGTTGACTGCGGGTTCTTTTATCTGGACAGATATATCATACTAGTAGTTGGTTATGTTTATATTGGATCTACCTTTCTCTCTGTGAGTGATGGCAGAGAAAAGAAGGAACTTGAGTACATTGATAACACTTTTCGGAATCGAAATGCTCTTATGACCAATGATGTAGCATCCTCAGTATTCCTGTGGCAATTTATTGCTAGGAGACGACAACAAATCTTTATTAGGTATGAAGGACACAGATTCATATATATGTACATATCCTAAACAGGTGGGATTGAAACCGTTTCTCAAAACGCATAGCCTGTACCTGTGTTACACCCAGTAAATTTGCAGTACTATCACCAGACAATCCATTACTTAGAGGGGATGCGTTTGTTGAAGTGTTTTGAATCCAAATTCTTTGTATACACCATACAAATTTAATATGTGTAACATGACTTATCCATGCTTTGATTAACACTGTCAAAGCCTAAAACGAGATAAATGTGGTTCAGATATCAGAAGAGAAGGAGAGAAGAGGGAAGGGAAGGATGGAGGGAGGCAAGGGGAGGGATGAGGCATGAGGAATGAGCTATGGGATGTTTTGGTTGACATTTCCGATGTTTTTGATATTAATTGTTTTAGTTTAGCTCTAGCTGGTTACGTGGAATTATAAGCAGTCTAATATTCCAGGTTTTACAGGTGATATCTCCAGGACTTTGATGGTTTGGGTACTTGGGGCTTGTTCTCCAGGGTGTTTGTTGTGTTAGGTGTGTGTTTGTGTCCTGTGAACCTGTGGGCACCATGCTTCGGTTGTTGGTAGAGAGTACAGTGTTGTAGGACATGCTCCAGCGTTTGTTTCGTGGCAGTATGTGCATAATTATGACTTTCATGTCTTTTTTAAAATTTGTTTGTACATGGGACTTATATTTTGTGTGACATATTTGTAATTTGGTTATTGCCCAGTCAGTAGTTTTTGACTAGCTTTCTATTTTTTGAAGAAAATGTTTAGAATTTGAATTTTGGTATTTACCATGTCACTTTTGGATGAGTATTTGTTTTATTAGGCACATTATTTCGTTTTTAGCTGGGGGTCTATCTAAGTTCTCGTAGTTTATGAGCGGCTTAAAGACATTCTATTAGGTTTGCATATTTGTTCCCAAACACACCAGCATGAGCTGGGATTGTTATGAACTCAACCAGAGGTGTGTATATCTTGAGTGGTTTTCAGTATCTCTTTCATCAGTTTAGGTTGTTTTTTGTGCTTGTGTTTTTTATTGCTTCCAGCCTTGAGTCTATTAGAATCAAAGTGGAGTGGAGTGGAGTGGAGTGGAGTGGAGTGGAGTGGAGTGGAGTGACCGCTGTTTTAATTCTGCAATGAAGACTGATTGGTTGCCTGGCGGTCTGTATGATTTAGTTTCTCTGGTGTGTAGTGATTTGTGGGTGCCGAATTCCGAAACATGTTTTGTACCCTTTAATGCATTGCGAAATTGGGATTGGAAGTTTGGTCGAAAAACACAATAGTATATGTTGGAAATGATTAATTCAGTTATGGACAGGGAAAAACAGGAAATAAATCATACAGGAATTTTTTTCAGGACAAGTGATTTGGAGAATGTACCCAAATGACATTTAGGTATCTTACCACACATTATCATAAATATACAATATATTATTAATTCTAGTTCATAATGATTGTCAAAACTTACAATAATACGAACTAATACAGAGAGCAGAAATCTATGGAAATCAGCTTAGTTTGTTATGTCCCCAGTCAATGCCTCTCACCAAAGAAAAGTGGAAGTTATGTATCTTAATAAGTAATAAGGGAGTGGAGAAAAAGGTATTATTGTACATCATGCAATAATGATAGAGTGATACGGTGATAAACTGTTACACTGTGTGTACATATGAGGTTATCCGATCAGACAAGTCAACGTTCTGAAATCATCCATAAATACGTTATTATGTTGGAATTATATTTCACCCCCGAAGAATTACATTGTTTATGTTCAGTAAAAGAGGTAAATATGGTGTGGACAGTGCGTTAGAAATATAGAGAAAGGGGCAGATTATTGATCTAAACTTGTAATTAATGAGTTTGTGAACGATTTCGTGCTGTGTCAATTGCTTTATATTCCCTAGCTTTTGTAGGCATCAATACATTAATGCATCACTGAAAGGTAGCAATAACTCCCTATTTGTAATTCTTTGTAAGCATTACTGAATTCGTTTTTCGCAATGTGATGAACAGACTAAAAACAATCCAGCCGGTAATTGTCCTGTCAACTGGGATGGAGTGGTGTATGATGGTCGGTGATAGATTAACATCTAATACAAGCACAGTCTCACTGTGCAGTTCAAGCAATGTATAGATGAAAGATATAGTCCACGGCAAATCAGAAAGCCCTCTTCATCAGATTTAGTCCGTGACAGCCTAACGGGATACGCACTTTGCAGTTGAAGTACAAAGCAGAGAATATATGTGTTGTGGCTGTTTACAGCGCCAAGGATGCATCACTTCAAGGTTGTGGCTTGTGTGCTGTGTCTGTTGTTGTTACTGAAGTCGAGCAGAGGTCAGGATGACCACCATGTACTTCGACTACACAATGACATCATCATGAACAACAACCCAAACGTGAGACCAGTCAAGAACGGCAGTGCCACTGTCGCGGTCTCTTTAGAACTTCATCTTGTGAGCATGTCCAACTTTGATGAAGTTACTCAGACAGTGACAGCTAACGGTTTTTTGTTAGTTTCTTGGAAAGATGAGTTTCTAACCTGGAACGCCAGCGAGTATGGAGGAGTCCGTGAAATAACTCCTGATTATGGCAAGATTTGGAGACCTTACATCACTGTTCGCAACGTGGTCGATCAGGTTCAGCCTCTGGGTCTCGACTTTGGAGTCATGAGAGTGACATTCCAAGGAACTGTGACATGGGCACCTGGCGATACCTTCAAGACTTTCTGCCAAATGGATGTTACCAACTTTCCTTTGGATCAGCAGGAATGTGAATATATATTGTTTGCCTGGGGAAATGATCTGAAAGAAGTCGATTTAAGATCGACTAACAACTTTATTGGATTAGATTTGTTTAACGACAACAGCCAGTGGGATATCACTAACACATCTGCTTCAAGACTTGTCCTTGAAAGTGGTGCCGCACATATCCCTTCTGTATACTACAAAATTGCCCTAAAGAGAAAGCCATCTTTGGCCATACTGACGACTCTCCTGCCTGTCCTTGTGCTGGGGTTAGTAAATGTGGTAGTGTTCCTCATTCCTGTGGAGTCTGGCGAGAAGGTATCTTTTGCCATCACGGTGTTGCTGTCTTTCACTGTATCTCTGTCCTTCGTCACTGGACTACTGCCACAGAACGGTGACTCGTTACCAATGTTTACAATCTTTCTTGTTGGTCTGTTTATTATGAGCTCTATCTATGTGTTCCTGACCATCTGGATTGTGCAAGTGTTCCATCGAGACGCCACCATCAGACCTGTTCCTTCGTGGATGGGACGTATGACAAGGTCCTGGGAGAGATGCATCTTTGGCACTCCTGCTGTTAGCACAGAGATCCTGTCACTGGAAGTGAAGTCAAATGGGTCATGGACTCCACCACCGATGACCTGGAAACGAGTGAGCAGAATGATGAGCAGGATTTTCTTCTTCTTGTTTTTTATGCTGTTTATTGTTGTAACAGCATGTGTTTTTCTGAAGATATCGTGTTTCTGATTTAGCGAAAACAATGATTAGTAACTGTTTGACATAACTAACCGAAGGACACAATGTTCATTGATTTTATTGTGTTGTGAGTATTCTCTACTAAAGACAAGTATCGACAAATATATATGATACCTTTAGATATTGCTATTATCATATACAGTGCAGTTTAGTTGTCTCTTACCCCAATGATGTGCATTTCAATCGACTTGTTCCATTGTCGTTTTTAATAATTCTCTCCAGGTATTCATTTGTGTGTTGATATTTTGTAAAATGTCAACAGGGTGTTATATTTCTACTGAAGTATTACTGTACACATATGGCACTGATTGTAAGGTCGCTGGTAATGTTCATTGTCTTTTACATTCTGGTAGAATAACATAGTTATTGTCCACGTTTCAGTTGTTATTGTCGATATCTCGAGTCAGTAGAATAACATTTGTATAGACGTATCCATGGCGGGGGTCTGCTTCTTTTGAGTGTATCCATTATATAAAAATTCTTGTAGGTGAAGTCATATCGTGAGCTGGTGTCCAGAACTGTAACTGTCGCTGCACACACTTGTCTCCACTGAATCTGATTATGACATCGCTAAAATTGTAATAAAGAAATCTGTGAATTATAATCTCTTCCTTTATCTCAAGCTTATGAGACAAATCAAAACAAGATAACACATTTCAGAAAGCATTGAGGCAGAAAAGAAACAGATAAGACCACTAAAACAAATGAGGAGTAGGATTGACTGAACTGAAATGATGAAGTTGAGCTCTATTTTGAACAAACGGGTTACCTAACCAACAAAAAAGGTCAAAACTTAAAATGCACTGTATAAATGTTTTGTAAAAGAGTACCATAAGAGAACAATCAGTGTTAAATACAATCTCTGCTGGACTTTCTGGTAATCAGTTGTCACTGTCATTCTGATTATGTTTACAATCAATGACAGTGCCTACATATCTGTATTGGCACCCGTGAACGGCCACCTCCTCGTGGTGGGTGCTGGGTAACACCAAGAGCCGTCCATATGTAATGTTGCCAAAACATTTCAGAATTGTGATATGTATATTATTAGGTCTTGTCCGACTTTTGGATCTACTGAATTTCAATTTTACTAATTTATGTTTTTGCCTAGAGTGGTATGCCCAGAAGGCGGTGGCTCATGGGCCAATCTGGTGGAATTATTAATGTTTTAATTCTTCTGCTAGAGTATATCATCCGAGTATCCTTGGTGCTGTAAGGTGGAGGACCGTTTGCTTTAGCATTGTCCTTGTGATACTCCATGGTGGGTGGGGAGCTCGGATGATGAACCATTTACACTAACCATGGCTTATGAAAACCCAAGAAAAAACACAAAACGCCCATTTGATATTGACCCTGGTGATTCTGACCATAGACCGTCTGCATCGATTGAGTATTGGTCGCGTTTCATTGTGATTGAGAGCCCTGACAAAACACCGTTAAAGTTGAACCCCTTTGCTGTATCCAAGGGTAGTCAAGGTATTGCTGGGGATGTGAAGAACATAAGACTCTTACGTTTGGGTGGACTGCTAGTAGAGTGCGGGAAAAAAGCAGCAAGCAACCAATCTGATGAACATCAAATCTTTTGTGGGCATTCCGATCACGGTCTCTGCACACAAAACACTGAACTCAAGCAAAGGTATCGTTAGAGATCGAGATCGATTGTTTGATGATATTACCGACTTTAATATAGTATCTGAAATGAACGATCAAGCTGTACTCTACGTCAGGCGGTTTTCAACTCGGAGAAACAATGAAACCATCAAAACCAAAACGTATCTGTTTACTTTTTCCTCTGGCATCCGTGAACGGCCACCTCCTCGTGGTGGGTGCTGGGTTATGCCAAGAGCCGTTCACCCCCCGTAGTGGACCCGGGGGGATATTTGGTCCACCAACCCGTTTACTGGTTGTTGCGGTCCTGTGTCGGTGGAGGAGGGGATCCTGGTGGTTGAGGGCATGGGAGCAGGACCACTGTTCCTATTGCTCAACACACCACTTCGGCCCTGACTTCACCTAGACGGGTGGTAGAATTGGCCCGATTCTATCAGTCGGCTGGTCACGCCATGCCCTGTGCATGGACAACATTTTTATGTAGTTACTGTACATGTTTGTACATTTTTGACACTGAATGTTTGTGTTTGAAATTCTATCGTATATGTCTGCCTAGAGTCCCATGCCAGAAAGCGGTGGCTCATGGGCCAATCTGGAGATGATGACCTCCAAATAATGCATGTCTCTAATTTCTTGGCTTGTGCCGAACCAGTCGGTCATGACATTCGTAGGCAGATGCAACTGTTTGTGTCGTTTTCTCTGGAGTATAACATCCCTGTATCCCTAGTGTTGGCATCTTGGATATCCGGTGCTAGTTGACACTGTTCTTGTTGACACTCTGTGGTGGGTGGGGAGCAGGGGTGCTGAATATTGTTCCTTTCATCATGGCACTTACACCTTCTGGTTCATCTAGAAACGAAAAAAAGAGACGCTTGGAGGATTTAGATCTCTCTACTGGAAATGTGTGTTCTAACAGTGATTCATGGGCTAGATTTGTTGTTATTGAGTCTTCAGACTTCCTTCCAATTAAACTTAATCCCTTTGCAATCTCGAAGGCCATCTCAGGAATTTGTGGAGAAGTTAAAAATGTTACTCGTCTTCGCAGTGGCTCACTCCTTGTTGAGTGTGCACGGAGACAGCAAACTCTAAATCTTTTATCAATCAAGACATTTGCAAATATAGAGGTTGTTGTGTCTGTGCATAGAACCCTTAATTCTTGTCGTGGCATTATCTGTGACAGAGCACACTGTCTCGCTGATATGTCAGAGGAGGAAATTGCTTCAGAGTTGGCAGATCAAGGTATGTCTTCAGTGAAACGTTTTACGATCAAGAAAGAGGGACTGATCGTGAAAACAAACACCTATTTACTGACTTTTGACCGGACATCTCTTCCAAAGTCTATCAAAGCTGGTTATTTTAACATCGGAGTGGATGTGTATGTCCCCAGTCCTCTCCGTTGTTATAACTGTCAACATTTCGGGCATGGATCGCAATCATGTCGAAACCAATCAGTATGCCACCGCTGTGGTGATCGACATGAGGGTTCCGACTGTGAGCGAGAATATAAGTGTGCAAACTGTAATGGTCCCCATTCTGCTTCATCAAGGTCCTGCCCCATGTATCAGCGGGAATCTCAGATAATGAAAATCAAATGCCTAAACAATATTTCATACCTCGAGGCCAAGAAATTGTTGACTCCATCAACTCAAACTCCATCAAACCTGAACTACTCGGCTGCAGCCACTCGCTCGGTAGCAACTTCTTCTGTTTCATGGCAGACTGACGTGACATGGGTAACACCCAAAAAAAACCCATTCCTTCAACTTCAGCCCTTCAGAGTACTCCGCAAGTCACACATTCTACGTCTGCTTCTCAAACAGAAAATCACCGTGAGCAACAATCTGAAACGTCTGTTTCTAAACCAGTCAATGACAGTTCAAAACAGAAGAAAGGAAAGAGATTAAGCAGATACAAACAATCTACTGTCCCTTCCTCTCATAACGTTTTAACGCAGAATACATTTGCACCTCTAGATATGGAGGTTACTCTGTCCTCACAGGACACACGGAGGAATAATCCCTCCTCACATTCTCGTGGCCTGACTCCAATTAAGCCACCATGAATCACTTGACAAATCTAATTCAGTGGAATTGCAGAGGACTGATGAGTAACTTAAGTGAAATACAATTACTCATACACGATCTTAAACCGTCAGCATTGTGTCTACAAGAGACATATCTAAAAAACACCGATAACTTTAACTTAAGGCGGTATGGTAATTATCACTCTTTTGCCCCTCCAGGTGATAAGGCTACTGGAGGTGCTTCTATTTTGGTACATCAGAGTGTCATCCATAGCCCTGTTACTCTAACTACGGATCTTCAAGCTGTTGCTGTTCGTCTGACCTTGCACATTGCATTGACATTGTGTAGCTTGTATTTACCTCCTTCTTCTAATAGTCAACAATCGGATCTTCAAAATCTGTATGATCAACTTCCGAAGCCTTGTGTCATCATGGGCGATCTTAACGGACACAACCCGCTTTGGGGTAGTCCTCACACAAATACTAAAGGAAAAATACTTGAAGAATTCATTTCAGATAACAATTTGTGTATTTTCAATGACGACTCTACCACTTACCTACATCCAGCTACAGGATCATATTCTTCCCTGGATTTATCACTAACCGATTCCAACTTATATAATGAATTTGAATGGCATGTCCATGATGATCTATGTGGGAGTGAGTGAGTGAGTGAGTGAGTGAGTTTAGTTTTACGCCGCACTCAGCAATATTCCAGCTATATGGCGGCGGTCTGTAAATAATCGAGTCTGGACCAGACAATCCAGTGATCAACAACATGAGCATCGATCTGCGCAATTGGGAACCGATGACATGTGTCAACCAAGTCAGCGAGCCTGACCACCCGATCCCGTTAGTCACCTCTTACGACAAGCATAGTCGCCTTTTATGGCAAGAATGGGTTACTGAAGGCCTATTCTACCCCGGGACCTTCACGGGTCTATGTGGGAGTGATCACTTCCCTACCATTCTCAAAACAATCGACCCTGGTGATGATCCACCTTTATATAGAAGGAATTTTGCCAAGGCTGAATGGTCATTATATACAACACAAATCAATTCACGCACGCCTGTCTCAAAGGTATGGAACATGATTCAAAGAATAAAAGGCAAAGGTTCTAAATCAACTGTTCACCATCTAAAGGATGGTGAAATTGTCTTCACTAATAAAACTGACATTGCAAATAAACTTGGTGAAACTCTTGCAAAACATTCATCCTCATCCAATTACCTCCCTGAGTTTCAAAAATACCAGAGGCAACAGGAGAAGAAGAGATTAAATTTTACCTCGGACAATGGTGAAGATTATAACGAATTATTTTCGTTACATGAGCTCCAAACTGCCCTTGAGCAAGCTCATGATACAGCATCAGGAGCTGATGATATCCACTATCAGCTCCTGAAGCATTTGCCCGAATCGTGTTTGGAATCACTACTAAATATATTTGATATGATATGGAATACAGGGAGTTTCCCACCTTCGTGGCGTAATGCCATTGTAGTCCGTATACCAAAACTTGGGCGGGATCATACTGATCCGTCTAACTACAGACCAATCTCTTTAACGAGTTGTGTCTGTAAAACCATGGAACGTATGGTGAATAATAGATTAGTTTGGTATCTTGAAACCAATAACCTAATAACAAATATTCAATGTGGTTTCAGGAAAAATCGCAGTACCATTGATCATTTGGTACGTTTGGAATCCTTCGTTAAAAATGCTATAGTCAGTAAACAACATGCTGTATCAATTTTCTTTGATCTTGAGAAAGCTCATGATACGACCTGGAAGCATGGCATTTTAAAGGATTTACATGAGTTTGGTTTGAGAGTCCTTTTGCCTCTTTTTATATCAGAGTTTTTACAAGACAGGCAATTTCAAGTCCGAGTGGGTTCTACCCTGTCTGACCATTATAATCAGGATCAGGGTGTTCCACAAGGCAGTATTGTGTCTGTAACACTCTTTAGTATCAAGATAAACAGTTTATCCAAGGTTTTAAATGATTCAATCGATGGATCACTTTTCGTGGATGATTTTAATATTTCTTGTCGTGGAAAAAATATGCATACTATTGAACGGCAACTGCAGTTGTGCTCAAACAAAATTAACAAATGGTGTCTTGAAAACGGCTTTAAATTTTCTAAAACGAAAACCAATTGTATACATTTCTGTAGAAAATACAAACCGCATAAAGATCCAGTATTGTTTCTAAATAGCACTCCCATCAAAGTTGTTAAGGAGGCAAAGTTCTTGGGTCTGATTTTCGACTCACATTTAACGTTTCTCCCCCATATCAAGTCCCTGAAAAATAAATGCCTGAAGGCGCTGGATTTGTTTCTAATTCAAAGTTGTTTCTAATTCAAAGTGGGGAGGTGATCAAGCTACTCTCCTTCACTTATATAGATCATTGATACGGTCTAAACTTGGTTATGGCTCCATCGTTTATCTCGGGGCCTGCAAAAGCAACCTAAAACTTATAGATTCTGTCCACCACCAAGGTCTAAGACTTTGTCTTGGATCTTTCAGAACTTCACCTGTTGACAGCCTTTATGTCGAGGCTGATGAGCCATCTCTTGAGCAACGACGGATAAAATTAGCTTTACAGTATATCACAAAACTATGTTCCAGTGAGTCAAACCCTGCATATGACTGTGTCTTCAATCCTCTCTATGAGGAGACCCGTGAAGGTCCCGGGGTAGAATAGGCCTTCAGCAACCCATGCTTGCCATAAAAGGTGACTATGCTTGTCGTAAGAGGCGACTAACGGGATCGGGTGGTCAGACTAGCTGACTTGGTTGACACATGTCATTCGTTCCCAATTGCACAGATCGATGCTCATGTTGTTGATCACTGGATTGTTTGGTCCAGACTCGATTATTTACAGACCGTCGCCATATAGCTGGAATATTGCTAAGTGCGACGTAAAACTAAACTCACTCACTCACTCACTCTCTATGAGGATTTATACAATAAGAAATCTTCCCTTGTTCCGCCTCTTGGTTTAAGAATAAAACCACTTACTTCTGCTGCCGGCATTGAGCTGGATCATATAGCTCCCTCACGTCTTCTTTCTTCTCCTCCTTGGCAGTTGGTAAGGCCACAGGTCGACCTAACATTAACTACTTTTAAAAAATCAGAAACAAATGAATTACAATATAAACAAGAATATAATCAATTAAAACATAAACATAGCAATTATAAATCCTTATTTACAGATGGGTCCAAGGACGGTGGCGCAGTGGCTTGTGCCACTGTCATTGGATCCAGAACAATATCTTCTAGATTACCAGACAACAGTTCTATTTTTACAGCTGAAGCTAACGCCATACTAACAGCACTTAAATATATTCAAAGACACTCTAAACGTAAAGAGTATATAATCTATTCAGACTCTCTTTCTTGCCTTCAGGCTATTACAAATATTTCTTATAAACATCCACTTTTAATTGATATTATTGAATTGTATAATAATCTTCCTACTGGCCAATACGACGTCGTCTTTTGTTGGTTACCAAGCCACGTAGGCATTTCTGGTAACACAATGGCAGACCTTGCTGCTAAAGCAGCACTCAACAAATCTATGACGCCACTTCTTATTCCATACACTGACTATAAAGCTATCATTAGGTCTTACATCCGTGATCTGATGCAGAAGAGGTGGGACACTCAAGTAGGTATCAACAAATTACATGAAATAAAACCCTACATTGGTTACACCTACTTGGGTTGTCAGTCCATATTTGAAGAGGTCATCATGCGACGATGTCGTATTGGCCACACACGATATACACATGAATATTTGCTTAAAGGTGAAGATCCTCCGTTTTGTACCTCATAAGGGGTTGACGTATTGTAAAATTATTGTCCACGGAGGCTCCTGAGAGGGTACGTAAGTCCCAAAACATTCAATGTAAATTTAAGTCTACCAGGTTTTTAATCGTAGTATTCTTGTCATTTTAAATTTGGTTAGCATTTCGTACACTCGCCAGCTGCTGAAGGGATGGTGTAAATCCAGCTAGTGTCCATGCAGGTAGCAAAGGTAATGTAAGTCCCCATGGTCCCTAGTATGGTGATCTACCTTCGGTTGTTGGCGATCTATAACCCGTGTTTTATAATGTATTGTCTTCTTTAATTAGAATGTTTTAGTTTTTCATGCTGATTTTATATTCATATCTGTGATATTCTAGTGTTTTTACTGTCCTTTGTCGGCAGGTTTTCATATTACACATATATTCCATTTTATTGTTATGTTCCATGATATGGCTGAAATATTGCCGATGTGACATTAAATATTAACTCACTCACTCACTCACTAATATGGCACCCGTGGCGAGCCACCTCCTCGTGATGGGTGCTGGGTAACGCTAAGAGCTCGCCAACCTCCCGTTGTGGACCCGGGGGCATATTTGGTCCACCAACCCGTTTGCCGTGGGTTGCGGCCCTGTGTCGGTGGAGAAGGGGATCCTGGTGGTTGAGGGCATGGGAGCAGGACCACTGTTCCTATTGCTCAACACACCACTTTGGCCCTGACTTCACCTAGACGGGTGGTAGAATTGGCCCGGTTCTATCAATCGGCTGGTCACGCCAGGCCCTGTGCATGGGGATTATTTTTGCACATTTTCATTATACTGTTGGGTCTTGGGTCTTGGGTCTTGGGTCTTGTTCAAAGTCAGATTTTATTTCTCTGCATCAAAGAAATTGCTTAGAGTCCTATGCCAGAAGGCGGTGGCTCATGGGCCAATCTGGTGATGTTGACAGCTGAATTCTATATGTCTTTGGATTATTGTTATGGGCCGAACCAGCCTGACAACGAATCTTTTGGACAAATATAGCTATTCATGTCATATTTACTGGAGTATACCACCCCTGTATCCCTGGTGTTAGCATCCTGGAGATCCGGTGCAAATTGACACCGTCCTTGTTGGCACTCCATAGTGGGTGGGGAGCAGGGGTGATGAATTCGTATGTTATACCATGTCTCAATACAATTCACTTGGTTCCTACAAAGCAAATAAACGCAGACATGTAGATGTGCTCTCGTCTGATGAGGAGGTCGCTCCAGAGATTTCTGATTCTTGGCCACGGTTTATCACAATTGCATCAGTTGACGGAAGTCCTTTAAAACTTAACCCGTTTGCTATCTCATTGGGCATTAGAGGTTTCTGTGGAGATGTTAAGAATGTCACACGACTACGGACTGGTGCCTTACTAAAGGAGTGTTTAAGGAAACAACAATCAGTCAGTCTGTTGGGCTTACAACATTTTGTTAATACTCCCGTTGTTGTTTCAGTGCACAAGACACTGAACACGAGCAGAGGCATTGTGAGAGATGTTGCTCGCTGTCTTTCTGATATAAGCGAGGAGGAAATTGCTGTTGAATTAAAATCTCAAGGAGTCACACATGTAAAACGTTTTTTCCAGAAAAGCACAAGATGGTGCCTTTGTTAAAACCAACACCTATCCTTTCACTTTTTCTCAACCTGTAACACCTAAATCACTAAACGCTGGATATTTCAACATCGGGGAGGAGGTTTATGTACCAAATCCACTCCGATGTTTTAAGTGTCAAAAGTTTGGTCATGGTGCTAAGGTCTGCAGTAGCAAGATGGTAGTATGCTGCCGTTGCAGTGGAGCCCATGATAGCTCTGAGTGCATAAATGACCTCAAATGTGCTAACTGCAATGGAGATCACATGGCGTCTTCTAACTCCTGTCCATTGTTTGAATTTGAAGCCCAAATCTTAAGAATTAAGCACACAAACAACATAACCTACCAAGAAGCAAAAAAACTAGTACCATCTACTGCTCAAACTTATGTAAAAACATATTCCGCAGCAATTGCATCCTCCACTCGAGTTTGTAAGACAGTCTCCAGGTCATGTCAGACCGACATCTCCTGGGTCAAGGATGACCAGACTGTACTGCCCCAGCCCTCTGACATATCTCAGAAAAGTAATATGAAATCAACCACTTCACAAACAGACAATCCTACTCGTGATGTACCATCTCACTCCATGGAAAGTACACATACCGGTGATGCAAATTTAACTAGAAAAGAGAAAAAGAAAGTACAGAAAAGACGAAAGGCGCTCACTTATGTGGAGACGCCCACTCAAGTTCTTACATCTTTTGAGATTCATAACTCGTATGAACCTCTGGAGGTAGACGTTCCTCCTTCACAGCCAATTCATAGGAGTGAACACTCCTCCCAATCACGATCTCCAGTTAAGCCTCCATGTACACTTCCAATGCTATTATTCAATGGAATTGTAGAGGACTGAAGAACAATTTTAATGATATACATTTACTTATACAAGATTTTAAGCCATCAGCATTTTGTCTACAAGAAACATATTTTAAAGAAAACGATCAAATTGATATACGACAGTATACTCCATATCACTGCTTTTCTCCTCCTGGGCCGAAAGCAATAGGAGGTTCTTCAATATTAGTGAGACAGGGCATCATTCACAGTTCCGTTCCTCTAAATACCCATCCACATGCTGTTGCTGTCCGTGTAACGATGCACATTGTTTTTACATTGTGCTCTCTCTATCTTCCTCCTTCCTTTTCTGTGCAGCCTGTCGATCGGCAGGCACTTTATGACCAACTTCCTAAGCCCTGTATCATCATGGGCGATATGAATGGACACAATCCCTTGTGGGGAGGTACACATACAACCAGCAAAGGTAACATACTAGAACATTTTATTTCTGCCAACAATATCTGTCTCTTTAATTTGAATCTCTTGAATCTCTCTTTTGTTTGAATCACTTTCATCCAACAGATTGAAGCCTGAACTGTTTATGGGAGTTCCTGACCCCGTCCAACTCTTTTCTGATGCACTGAACAAAATAGCCGATGACTGCATTCCAAAGTCCTCTACGCTCCACACATACGAAAACCATGGTTCAACAACGACTGCAAACAGGCCAGGAAGGCACGGAAAAAGGCTGAGCATTATTTCCGTCGCCACCCTATGGTCCATAATTTGAACAAATCCAAAATATTAAATGCAAAAGCACGACGTATCTTCAAACAAAATAAACGTCAATCTTGGCGAAACTATGTGTCGAAAATTAATTCGCGTACGCCGATATCAAAAGTATGGAACATGATCCAGAAAATCAAGGGCAAGGCCTCACAATCTAGCATTAAACATCTTAAAGACGGAGACCAAATATTAACTAGTAAATCTGACATTGCAAATAAACTTGGAGAAACTTTGGCCAGACACTCTTCCTCGTCGAATTATGTACCCCGGTTTCAAAAGTATAAAAACCAACAAGAAAGGACACCTATCAATTTCACTTCAGATAATGGAGAAGATTACAATGAAGTATTTTCGATCCATGAACTTCGTACTGCTCTTGACCATGCTCATGATACTGCTACAGGAGCTGATAACGTGCATTATCAACTCCTGAAGCACTTACCAGAATCATGTTTAGAAACGCTCTTAAACATTTTTGATGATATTTGGACGTCTGGAAACTTTCCCTTGTCTTGGCGAGATGCTATAATTGTTCCAATGGTACCAATACCTAAACCTGGGCGTGGTCATACTGATCCTTCCAATTACAGGCCAATTTCACTAACTAGCTGTGTTTGCAAGACCATGGAACGCATGATAAATAATCGACTTGTTTGGTACTTGGAAACAAATAACCTAATAACAGATATACAGTGTGGTTTCCGTAAAAACAGAAGTACTATCGATCATTTGGTGCGTTTGGAGTCTTTTGTTAAGAATGCCATAATTAATAAACAACACGCAGTGTCAATCTTTTTCGATTTAGAAAAAGCATATGACACAACATGGAAACATGGGATTTTAAAAGATTTACATGATTTTGGATTACGAGGCCGTTTGCCTGAGTTTATATCGAACTTTTTAAATGACAGACAGTTCCAAGTTCGAGTGGGTTCTACCCTGTCTGACCATTATAGTCAGGATCAGGGTGTCCCACAGGGTAGTATATTGTCTGTCACATTGTTTAGTATTAAGATCAATAGTTTATCCAAGGTTTTAAACGATTCAGTTGATGGATCACTTTTTGTGGATGATTTTAATATTTCTTGTCGTGGGAAAAATATGCACACTATTGCACGACTACAGTTATGTTTAAACAAAATAAATAAATGGTGTTTAGAAAATGGCTTTAAATTTTCAAAGTCCAAAACTAACTGCATACATTTTTGTCGCAAATACAAACCGCATAAGGACCATGAACTGTACTTAAACAATAAACTTATCAAAGTTGTAAAGGAGGCCAAGTTTCTGGGTCTTATTTTTGACTCCCACTTGACGTTTTTGCCGCATATTAAATCACTTAAGGCCAACTGTCTGAAGGCACTAGATTTGTTAAAATTTGTTTCAAATTCTAAATGGGGAGGAGATCAAACTACCCTGCTTAACTTATATAGATCACTTATCCGTTCGAAACTAGATTACAGATCCATCATATATGGCGGAGCTTGTGAAAGCAACTTAACACTACTAGACTCTATCCACCACCAAGGTCTAAGACTTTGTCTTGGGTCCTTTAGAACTTCTCCCGTTGACAGTCTCTACGTTGAGGCTGATGAACCATCTCTTGAGCAGCGCCGTATAAAGTTAGCTTTACAGTACATTACTAAATTATACTCTAATGAATCTAACCCTGCCTATAACTGTGTTTTCAATGCCCTTTATGAGGATTTATACAACAACAAATCTTCTCTTGTCCCGCCTCTAGGACATACAATTAAACCATTTCTTTCTTCGGCAGGCATTGAGCTGGAAAACATAGCTCCATCCCGTCTTCTTTCTTCTCCTCCTTGGCAGTTGGTTAGACCTCTAGTCGACCTAACATTAACTTCATTTAAAAAATCAGAAACTAATGAATTACAATATAAACAAGAAAATAATCAATTAAAAATTAAATATAGCAATTACAAACCCTTATTTACAGATGGTTTCAAAGACGGTGGTGCAGTAGCTTGTGCCACTGTCATTGGATCGAGAACAATATCTTCTCGAATTCCAAATAACAGTTCTATTTTTACTGCAGAAGCGAACGCCATATTAACAGCTCTCAAATATATTCAAGGACACCCTCAACATAAACAATATATTATCTATTCCGACTCTCTTACTTGCCTTCAGGCCATCAAAAATATTTCTTGTAAACATCCACTTTTAATAGAAATAATTGAATTAATTAATAATCTTGCTACTGGCCAATACGACATCGTCTTTTGTTGGTTACCAAGCCATGTAGGCAATACAATGGCCGATCATGCTGCCAAGGCAGCACTCAAGAAATCAGTAACTCCACTTCTTATCCCATACTATGATTATAAAGCTACAATCAGATCGTATATCCGAGATCTGATGCAAAAGAGGTGGGACACCCAAGTGGGTGTAAATAAATTACATGCAATAAAACCTTATATTGGTTATGCCCACTTGGGTTGTCAGTCCAGATTTGAGGAGGTCATTATGAGGCGATGTCGTATTGGCCATACGAGATATACTCATGAATACCTTTTGAAAGGTGAGGATCCTCCGTTCTGCATCCCTTGTGATGAAAGAATCACAGTCAAGCATATCTTGCTTGACTGTGTTGAGTATTCCATCACAAGGGATCAGTATTTTAATTCACAAACTATGAAGGATCTTTTTAGCAATATTAGCCCTCATTTACTTATTGCATTTTTAAAGGAATTAGATTTATTAATTGAACTGTAAATAAATAAATATTTTAAAATTGGAAGATTAAATTAGTAGCTCAAATCGTTAGTGGCTGTACCCTCATAGGGGGTTGAAATACCGTAAAATAATTGTCCTCCTGAGAGGGTACATAAGTCCAAAAACATTTGAAGTAAAGTTCAGTTTTCCAGGTTTTTAATCGTAGAATAAGTGTGTTTTTACTGTATGGCTAGATTTGTCTAAATTGCTAACAACTGAGGGGATGATGTAAATCCAACTAGAGTCCATGCAGGAAGCAAATGTACTGTAAGTCACCATGGTGCTTAGTATGGTGATCTACCTTCAGTTGTTGGCAACCTATAGCTCATTTTTATATTGTACAGTCCTCTATAGATACATTGTTTTATGTCTATTCATTAGTTTTACATTCTACTCTGTGATATCCTAGTTAGTTTTACTGTCCCTCGTCGACAGGGTTTTACAACGTATGTGCTATAATTCATTTGTATTATCATAATTACTTGTTCTCGTCACGATATGGCTGCAATATTGCCGATGTGACGTTAAATATTAACTCACTCACTCACTCACTCACATATCTGTATTTGCTCACAATCAATATTTCCTCGTATTTGATTTCATTAGGGTCCAAAGAGTTAAATGGTTTCCTGAAATCTAATGTCATTTCTTTTGTTTTCTTAAAATTTAAAACCGGAAAGTTATCTTTACGCCAATTGGTAACGTCATGAACGTGTTTGCGATTGTTTTGGAACTCGTGGTGATTTTTATTCATATATCCTACTGATGTCGGAAAGGCGGACGTAAAATCTCTAATAGCAACATCAAACATGAGAGCAAACAGCGTCTTTGTACATGCAAGTGAAAGCAGTTTGCCTGTGGCTGCACTCACCGTTACGTAAACATGTGTGTATTGGAATCTCGTACCGTTCATGACACTATTCTAATTTAAAGCTTCAAATTAGGCAAAACAAGTCTGTTGGCTATGTTTGTACTGTCAGTATGAGGCTCTATATATACTCAATGCCAAAAGAAACGTGATATCAATAGTTACTGTGACGTAACTCCACAATGTTGAATAGGTATCTGATATGTAATTGATTCCGTTAAGACAGTTTTTCAGTGCAAAAGAAGGATGTTTACCGCAGGCGCAGCATACATGACATCACGCAACACTAAAAATGTGAACTCTGAAGTTTTCATTTGCCCGGGCAGAGACAGGCCATGAAGTTAGAACTGCATTCCTTGCATGGCGTTCTTGTTCTTACAATGCTGCCTAAGGAACGGATCCTACGTAACATCAGCATTCGCATTTTCATGCAACGGTGAGCATGCCACGTGTACAGTGCCAACGAACGTCGAAGAGCAACAGGGGATATTGGGGCAAAGAGGCGCATCCATCGCGTCGTGAGGTATTATGGAAGACATCTGTTCACCATCTGCAGACTGCTTGTCCACTATCAGCATACAAACTCCGTCGCCCACCACTCTCGTAGTGAACGTCCCCATGTAACGCCATACCGGCAAGACCCCCACATTGTGACCCTCATTTGCAAAATTGCTTCATACCACCTACCACTATAGCCCGTAACACCATAATAAAACAGAAAAGACGCATCGGCGACATTACTGTACGTCGCCGTCTCATTCAGACTAGTTAACGTTGCCGCCGACCATACGTTGAATAGGACAAATTGTTATGGATAACAACTTCTTTATTGCGTGATTGCGACGCAATATTTGTACACCTCAACTTGGTTGATTAATGCCACTCAAACAAGACCATACGTTAGTTGACGTCTGACGCCACAGCATAGACAAACTCGACTGAGTCAGTCTGTAGCAACTGACGCAATGGACACTGGCAGAACATCGTCTTCTCAGATTAAAGCCGCTTTGGTGTCGATACCGGAGACGACAGAGTGAAAATATGACGTCGTCAAGGTGAAAGATTCTCAGAGAAGTGGTTTTTTTTTTTAGAGAGATTATTGGTTGGGGCGTTCCCTCATGTTTGGCCATGTAATCCTTCATGTAACCTCATGGTTGGCCATGTAATCCTTCATGTAACCTCATGGTTGGCCATGTAATCCTTCATGTAACCTCATGGTTGGACATGTAATCCTTCATGTAACCTCATGGTTGGACATGTAATCCTTCAGAACAGCGGACAAGGTCGTCGAAGGGGCGTTACAGCGCAGCGTTACATCGACAGAGTGTTGGGTCCAGTATTTCGTCCATTGTTTTGCCTGGGGAGGAGCTGTGCACTGTCAAAAGGGAAAGTTCAGTGGCATAAATACATTCCAGGCTTTATCAAACAGGACGAGATCAGGCTTGTTGTCGGCATAGATCGCATGCAGACCTACTGTTAGAAACCGTGACCTGCTCATGAATGATGCCTTGTTTGGTAGTCTGACGTGTTCATGCTTGATGACTTATTTGATAGTGTGGCATGGTCATGCTTGATGAACTGGTTGATAGTTTGGCGTGGTCATGCTTAATGGCTCGTGTAGTAGTGTGGCGGGACCCTGCTTGATCTCTTGGTTGATAGTGTGGCTCGATTACGCTTGATGGCCTGTTTGGTAGTGTGGCGTTATCATGCTTGATGAACTGGTTGAGTATATGGCGCGGTCATGCTTGATGGCTTGTGTGGTAGTGTGGCGTGATCATGGTTGTAGTGTGGCGTGGTCATGTTTTGATGGCCTGTTTCCATAGTGTGGCGTGGTCATGCTTGATGGTTTGCGTGGTAGTGTGGCGTGGTCATGCTTTGATGGCCTGTTTGTATAGTGTGGCGTGGTCATGCTTTGATGGCCTGTATGTACAGTGTGGCGAGGTCATGCTTCCTGATTTGGCAGACAGTGTGGTATGGATGTACTTCATACCTGGTTAAAAGTATGGCACATGTCCGCTAACGTGGAGGTACGACTGTTTCTTTCACTTGTGTTAGGGGCATAATGACTCCCAAACACACAAGCTGTGGGATACGATATGACAGACATAAGTAACGCAGCCCCAAATTCGCACACTCAAGTGTTCACTATTGACCCGTCATATGATAGAACGTGAGAATTACGTGGACGGGGCGACTGCTGTTCATCCAAGTAATCCGTGCATTACGCTTTCCGTTCTTTTATCATTTTCCAAATTGTTGCACTATTTGCGACGAGTACAAAACTTGAAATGACCTGAGCCGTATCGTGGATTTACTGTACTAGCAAACAAAGATACCTTGCTGCGTTGTATCATTTTGCCACAAGACATGAAACATAAAAACTAATTCAGGCTCTCTTGAAGGGTTGCAAACTATTGCTGGAAGCTCATATGGTAGTTTGAATCCAAATTGTTGATCAACATGGCAGTAAGCAACTCCATGTCATCAGTAAGAATGTAGTAGCTGTCTGGTATCATGTTATGTATATTAGTAGTGCTGCACACAATACTTTACGTTCTAATGACTATGTGCCCTGGATTGAGTTTACTGATATCTTTCTGTAAGATGATGGTCCGCTAGTCAGTCGTGGGATATAACACGTGGGTTTTGTCTGCTTATCTCACTCTTCTGCCCACAACACCAGTACCTCTGTGAAGCTCATGTGCCATTTGATTTGCACTTTGTGCCCGGTTTAATAGCTTAGTCTTACTGATGAAACAGTCTTGTACGCCAGTGGTCGCCCACGGGCAACCAGTTCAACGTCTATTATCAAGGTTGTTTGTCTGTCAGTAGCGTGGTCGTAATCTGCTAAGAACTACTTGTGAAACTTTAAGAAGTCTTGCTACAATGTAGCAAATGTAAAGCAGCACACTGACGCGGAAACTCATTAATCGTCCTGAAGGAAATAATGATTTTCTAAATTAATATACAATCCTACAACTTGGTTCTTAAATAATATCACCCGAAAATGGAATACTCACTTCTTCATTTTGTAGATTATGTTTGGTTTTGCAAGTATGTCCACACTAGATATAAACTATAGATGACCAGATGCTGTCGTATTGGTAGATTGTGGTGGAAAGTATACTCATGGAAACCATTGAGGGAACACATGAAAGTGCAAGTGTTCCTTTATTCTTTTCCAGGTTTCTATTACTCTTTGGGTGAAAGTCTGAAAATAAAAAGGGAACATGTATACTTTCATGTGTTCCCTTATCCGTTTCTATGAGTATATATCCATATTCATTCCTAAATATGAGTTGAATATTATCGGTGTATGTTGTTGCAATTGCAGATGCATCTATAACATATATATATCCTAAGTAATGTTATATAATTTCATACAATGTTGACTATGTTGGTGGTAAAACGTGTTAGAAATGATTTATTCAGCTGTAGGTATGGTTTTGTATTGACTGTGACTAAATTTTGAAATAATCTTTCTCAGGACAAGTGATCGTGAGAAATACATTTAAAAGGTCCACCTCCAGATACTTTCTCAACTATATATATTTTATAATTTCCTCATGTGTGTAATTTTCTGCCATTGTGCATTGATGTATTACATTTTTAGAATAGTGTTGAAATTATATAAAAATACGCTTTAAACAGCGATGTGCTATGATAATGGTAAGGGTTTTACTGATCTTTCAATCTAATCGTGGGAGTGTGGGTAGGATAGTTCACACCCCCTGGGAGCATTACATCGTCCATGTTCAATAAATAACGCAAACAGTGTGTGGGCTATGCACTAGAACTATAGAGAAAGAGGCAGATTATTGATCTGAAAGTACCTGTTTCAATTAATGAGTTTTTATTGTAGCGGAAATATTTTGTAAGCGGTTTAGTGTTGTGCGAATTACTATACATTCCCTCGCTCTCGCAGGCAACAATGCATTAGTGTATCACCGAAATATAGCGGTAATTTTCTGTTTGCAATTCTTTGTAGATATTAATATCACCAGTACTCTAAAAACAATTCAACCCCAAACTGCTCCGTCAACTTGTGTTTCTGCTTGGGTAGGCAACTTCATCACACAGTAGTTTGTGATTGTTGGTGATAGATTAACTCTGATAGAAGCAATAACTCTATTCAAACAATGTACAGGTAAAAACTATCGTCGATAGCAAATCAGAAAGCCCTCTTTATGTGACTTACACCATGACTCGGCACTACTGCCTCACAGCGCATTGCTGTTGAAGAGCAAGGCAGAGATTGTATGTGGTTTGGCTGTTTACAGAGACAAAGATGCATCACTTCAAGGTTGTCACATGTGGACTGTGTCTACTGTTGTTACTGAAGGCAAGCAGAGGTCAGGATGACCACCATGTATTTCAACTACACAATGACCTCATCAGAAATAACAACCCAAAGGTGAGACCCGTCAAGAACAGCAGTGACACAATCACGGTCTCTTTAGAACTTCATCTTGTGAGCATGTCCAACTTTGATGAAGTTACTCAGACAGTGACAGCCAATGGATTTTTCATAGTTTCTTGGAAAGATGAATTTCTAACTTGGAACGCCAGCGAGTATGGAGGAGTCCGTGAAATAACTCCTGACTATGGGAAGGTTTGGAGACCATACATCACTGTTCGCAACGTGGTGGATCGGGTTCAGCCTCTGGGTCTCGACTTTGGGGTCATGACAGTGACAGCCGAAGGAAATGTGACATGGGCACCTGGCGATACCTTCAAGACTTTCTGCCAAATGGATGTTACCAATTTTCCTTTGGATGAGCAGGAATGTGAATATATAACGTTTGAGTGGGGAAGTAATCTGAAAGAAGTTGATATAAAACCCACTAGTGACTCTATTGGGTTAAGTTTGTTCAACTCTAACAGCCAGTGGGATATCACCAACACATCTTCTTCAAGAACTGTCTTTCAAAACAGTGACAGGTACTTTGCCTTTGTAACTTACCATATGACCTTAAAGAGAAAGCCATCTTTGGCCATACTGACAATTCTCCTGCCTGTCCTGGTACTGGGATTAGTAAATGTGGTCGTGTTCCTCATTCCTGTGGAGTCTGGCGAGAAGGTGTCTTTTGCCATCACGGTGTTGCTGTCTTTCACTGTATCTCTGTCCTTCGTCACTGGACTGCTGCCACAGAACGGTGACTCATTACCTATGTTTACAATCTTTCTTGTTGGCCTGTTTATTATGAGCTCTATCTACGTGTTCCTGACAATCTGGGTCGTTCGCGTGTTCCATCTAGATGCAGCCATTAGACCTGTTCCGTCGTGGATGGGACGTATGACAAGGTCCTGGGAGAGATGTTTCTTTGGCACTCCTGCTGTCGGAAGTACGGAGATCCTGTCACTGGACAAGAAATCGAATGGATCATGGACTCCACCACCGATGACCTGGAAACGAGTGAGCAGAATGATGAGCAGGATTTTCTTCTATTTGTTCTTCACTCTGTTTATCTCTGCAACAGCGTGTGTTTTTCTGAAGATATCGTGTTTCTGATTTAATGAAAACGATGATTAGTACAAGTATAAACTGACTGACATATGTAACCGAAGGACAGAAACAAAACGGTAATGTGATAGTCGTTGATTTCGGTGTGTTGTCAGTATGGTCCATGAATTAACCGGGACATGTTACTTGCACCCCACTGTTGTTACTGCTGTACAGCGTGAGTATCGACAGACATATCATACCTGCACATATTGTTAATATTATTGAGGAAGTGACAGACAGCCTTTTTGTCTCTTAACGCACTTTACATATCAGTGGACTTGTCCCATTATGATTGTTAATAATATTCATTTGTGTGTTCATATTTTGTAAAATGTCAGCGGGATTTTCTATTTCTACTGAAGTATTACAGTCTGACAAGACATTAAAGACCATTCTGAAGGCCAGTGGCAGATGTACATCAACCATGCCCGCTCACAAGCTCAGGGGCTGCATCTACACGCTAATGTGTGACTGTGGCAGCAGCTATGTAGGAGAGACATCCCGCCCCATTGACATTAAGCTCAAAGAGCACAAAATGTTAACAGATAAATATGACCTTATGTCATCCCTTTCTGGACATATTATGAACAATCCATCACACTCCACTGACTGGCATCAACAACCTAATTAGACCTAAGGCTTCACCAATCCCTTCTTAATCCACTATAACAGCTTCATCCCAACGTTAACCCTAAGTAGATACATGCTTAAAATCATCATTCTGGATTCATGAACATTACTAGTATATATATCCTGTTCACCTGTTAGTCAGCATCCACCTGACGAAGGGGCAATGAATAACCCAGAAACGTTGTGTAAATAATAAAGAAGAAGTTGACATCCACAACATTTTGGCTTATATTTGAATACTAACTTCTAAATGCTTCTCAATAAGCTATCTACGTCTGTCTGTCTCTTCATCAAGCCCTACATTCAAGATCACTCGCTGTGAAAGATTTAGTAGAACTACTTCTCACAGAAAACCAAAACTTTGGTGAGTTGATACTGTATTTGTGACTCATTACCTTAGATTTGGCTCAGCTCCATTGTACTAGAAACCTCTATTATTGTGAATCACTGCATCTTGATCTTCGGTGTCAACACATAAAATTGAATATTTTAGACTTGGCAGGGATATTTTTTGCTGGTTCATAGGGGATTTCTTATACCTTTTGTCACGGCAAATTATTAACCGTAACAGTATCCAACCTCCATAAAGCATGATTTTCCACGGCGCCCCGGGCATGTTTAGGGTCATACCATGGATGGACCTTGGAGTCAAGTCACAGGCTACGACGGTAGCACAAGCAACCGGCCATACCATTGTGTCATTTGGGTTGTGATCTGCCAAGGAAGGGATCTAATGACAAGGTGTTCGACAGTCCCTGTAAATTCATTACACAGTCGACATTTCATGTTAATAATGACATCTTGGCGATTGGTCCTGGAAAACAAAAATAGGTTTTACACGTCCTGGCTGACAACATGTAAGTAAATTTAACTGATGGTGATTCAGACAAAACGCGGATACCCAATGTATCTCTTTTGACAGATGATCTGTTTCTCTTTCCACATGAATAGGTATTTTGATTCCTTCGATTTGATTGAAGATCAGGACCTTCAGGGATACTACAGTTTCAGGTCTGTAGATGACATGTTTGTTGTCATCACATTAGTATCCTTACCTATCCAAGAGAGTTGATAAAATGTTAACTGAGAAACCACAGTGAATGCCCTCTCTCAAATTCAAAACGACTCTCCAGACTTCACGTCATCCGATGAAACATTGACTTCAGATTCGTTGATAATTTGGTATTGTCATGCTTCAGGACGTGGTTGATAGTTTGGCGTGCTACCTTTGGGCCGTGGCCGCTGTCGCATGACTTTGTAGCTAGAAGCGATATTAGGCAACACTTTACAGCAGGTTTTTCTTGCCCCTCCTGAAACTCCTTTTCGTGATAGTTGATTTACACTGACGTTTGCACATATTTGTCTTTGATGTTTTTCTTTTGCACGACTGGGTCTGTTAAAACACAAATAAGGTTCCTGCTGTGTCAGTTCTGATACTCGCACGTCTGCTAACGTGGAGTTACGAGTGCTTCATTCACCTGTGTTCAGGGCACAGTGAGTCCCAACCACACTGGCTGTGGGAGACGATAGACGTAAGCGAGTGAGTTAATATTTAGTCACATCGGCATTATTTCAACCACAGATACAAATTTATAATTAGTTTTTCAATCTAAATGTTTTTAACTATAGGTGACGATACACTATTAAAAGAAGGCTACAGATTGCCAACAGCTGAAGGTAGATGTCGACAGTTGGGACCATGGGGACTTAGAGTACTTTTATTTACCCCTTTTGCTAGATTTACATCATCCCTGAAGCTGTTAGCATGTTTAGACAATATTGCCATAAAATCATGACAGGGCGTTCAACGTTTTTACATCGAAATAGTTTTCCCTTGTGATAAAAATATAGATACAGTCAAGTAGGACATTCGACATTGTCGCATGATGATTTTCAAATCTGACAACCGAAGATAGTTGGTTGAACTGGATGTAATTTATTGATACCTAATTTAATGTCCCACTTCTTTTGCATCAGTTCACGGATATACGATCTAATGACAACTACTAGTAATCCGAGTATGAGATCCGAAGTGATGTCCCAGGTTTGTTGGGTGCAGCCATAGAGTTATAGGATGGTAATCTAAAAGATAATGTTATGGATTAAATGACAGTGGCACAAGCTTTGGATCTATCTGCAAAAAAAACTATAGTCTTTTTATACTTAATTCTTGTTTTCATTAAAATTCATCATATATATTATAGGTTACCACGTGTTCGCGAGTTTGATATGGAGATTTATCATGTGTCCGAGCTATTTATGACACATGATAAATCTCCAAATCAAACTCCATGGATCTATTGTTCTCGTTCTCGTTTGATAGTTAACTTGGACACATGATAAATCTCCATATCAAACTCACAAACACTTGGTCTAACGAATGTTCCTCGACGAGCACCCTCACTGAGAACCCTGTTTTGCTTTAAATCTGGACTGAAAGAATGATACAATTGAAATGGCAGCCGATTGTGTCTGTATACATTTTTGTTTGTGAACGTACAATGTTTGGATTCATACCGTTGCATTCACCACAAAAAGATCTGTCTAGTACCATGCAACGGTTCTAGAATGATATAAAGTATTTATACAAATTAAGATAAACGGTAGCTGAAACGGCGATTTCTTATTTGCGTTTGAACAGTCACGTCACCTCGTGCTGACATTCCACCTTACGCACGGTGCAGTCAAACGCCGAAATCCACACTGTCGTTCATTGTCAAAACGTTCGTACATTAGGAGCTCTCAAATAACACATAACAACGTATGCAACAGCTGCTGTGTTACCATGAAGCTTTCATCAACTTGGGGTTACTTGAGGTTAGGTCAGCATTACCTGTATTGGAATGCACAAGCCTCGAAGACGACACTGGCACCGGGTTAAGCGACAGATGTAGACGTGTCGATATCCTACAACAGGTAAACACACGGACACAGCTGTAGTGAATGTGGGGATTGTTTATGGTACACAGCTACAGAAGTGGCATCTGTGGCCCGGAAGTTACATCATATCTGTCGCTGACCCCTGCCAGGTGGCAGGCAACGCATCGGTCATAATCGCCGCTTGAAAGTCTCATGGCGGACTCCGGAACCAGGCCAAACAGCGAGTCGTTTTGGGTCGCTAGCATCAAGACATGGCGAGTAGATGGAAAGGAGAAGGGTGAATTTGTGCTAGTTTATTCTGGTTGACTTTTCTTTACGCCCTTTCTCAGAATCGCGAACTGGCTGATAACAGGGAGACAATATGTATATACGCTTGTGTAATTTCATGCAAAATCCTGTTGTCCATCAATCAGATACATACTTTACGACCAGTACAAAGTAGTTCAGATTTTATAACTCGGTGGAAACAATCCGAAATAGCATTTACACTCACCCTGGTTCGTGATGGGGCGCCACCTTTTTTCAAAATCGTGGCCTTACGGTCTAAAATCAGTTTAAGAATCAATTAGCTAAATTATGATTTGTTTTCATTAATTAATGAGATCAAAACTACTTGCCACTCGTAGTTAAATATGTTTTTGATCATGACCAAAACGATTTTGCATGACATCGTTTGTAACTGAACTAGAAGAACGATTTGTAACCTTATGACCACAAGCGACTTTGACAGAATCGTCTATGAAAACAAGTTGTATCTCGGAAAATAAGTAAAGCAGGTGACAAGCTTAAAAGGCAGTAGATTGTGAAAACGTACAGCTATTTTAAATGGCACGCCTCCAGATGATATCATATGCCCTCGCGTGGTCAAAGAATGCCGATACGTCAAGTTGTTTGTTTACTACAGCAGTTTTAACAAAGGACTCTAATCGTACCAGATGATCAACGGTACTTCGATATTTCCTGTAATTACACTGAAGATTTGTTATAAGGTTATTGGTTTCAAGAAACCAAAGGAATCTGTTAAGAAGCATTCAGTAAGGAACCCCGACTTGACACATTTTTGTGTGCGAGACGCAGCAAATGACCCTGAAACGTTAGAACTACGTGGAGGAGCCACCATCTGTACGTTCGTTCATCCAAGTAATACGCGCATTACGCATGTCACCATTGCATTGACAGAGAAAGGTTCAGAAACCTTTCTTAGTTATTCCAGATGTAGTTACTATGTAGGCGGATTTCGGTAAAGCTACTGAAGGTATTATCTGTCTGTGTGAACTATGTACTGAACACTGAGAAGTACATACTGTACATGGGAACTCAAACTTTTGTTTCGTCAACCATTTTTGATCATGTCTGGCACAATTCGGAGATACTGTTCGTTCATGGACATATTTTCAAACTTGGACTGAGTCGCGAGACAAGCAATCTTGCAGTATTTCGGTATTGTATGCTACGTGACACATTGATGTATCTTATTCTGCATCTTTTAACAAAATCGGTAATTTTCTGCTTCTGTGACGTCAGCCAATCATCAACTGACTTGCTGTCAACAGACGAGCTTTCTCCGTGTGTCATGGCTGAACATATCCCTCGTCGCTTCTTAAATCTCTCTAACCACGACTGATTGGCCTTGAAATCTGTATGTCCAAGTCTGCTGTCATGTCAGTCTTGGATTTACCGCCTGCATCTACAGCTTGGATGATTTGGTATTTGTGTCAAGATCTAGAGCTTTACGTTTCCGTGACAAGCCCTTCCATGCTGACTTGAAAGAAAGACTTCCCAGATCGCTATTTGTGCCTTGACAATGTCAACAAGATTCACAAGATTAAATAAATGATAACATTTCACAGGTAAGTTTATTTTATTATCCCCTTGATCCCCTGTGAGGAAGCCTGTTTGTTTTAGCCTGTTCGTTGTAAGCGTGTACGTTATAAGTGAACTTTACTGTAATGCGTTTGAAGGACATTGACACACATTCAGTAAGTCGTATGGTCTCATGATACAGTTTGTGTTACTCAATAACTATCTTATTATAAAACGAGGAAGTGATTCCGTGATTATATTTGCGGTCTTTCAGCTTGTGATATAATACTGGTAAATGTACTTTAAATCCGAACCCGCTTAGCTGCAGGACCGGGATACTTTTTATAGAAAGAAGGGCGAGGGGTAAGTTTTACTGTAACATTAATCAGTGTGGATTATGCACAAATTTGTGAAGTGAAAACTGTTAACTTGGATACAGAAACTTAATTTTTCTGTTTCTAGTGAATGCCAACAATTGTCTTAGATATGATACCTAAACCATTTCGTACCCTTAAAAAGGGTATAGCCAATATTACGCAATGCCTCGAAGGTTACAAGACGCTGGTTGACTGTCAACCCGCTTAAATTGAACTTGCTGAGATCTTCTATCGGAAATAAGCATCGATCTGCATTTCGCTGTTTCCAGTTTGGAATAGACGAGACAGTTTACCTTGGCACACATTTACAGTAGATGTTGGGGAGAATGTTTACTGTTTACGCCGTAGTGGGAACCACAGGCAGGGTGTGTATTTTTACTGCTTGTCAGGTCCAGGCTTTCGTAGCTCTGGTCAAAACCACAATTACATTGTTTAATGCTGTTTATGGAAAATAATGAAGATATTCTTTATATTATCCTATAATTTCTTTAGAGTAGTTATCGCATGCAGTCCAGCTGTTCTGAGGGCTAGAGCCAGGCGTTAGTTAACCTAGTAACAGAGGCCTTTATATGTCATGCTAATATTTGTACATGCATTATCTTGTTCAAGAATTTCATTGACTTCAGTTAAATCAAGTAGTTGGACATCAAACCATCTCCATTTTAGATCGAATTCGTCTCCAATCACTTCGTAATGGTTACCGAGATGAGTTCGCTTGTGCCCGACACTGACGATATATTTGTTTACAAACACGTGTCAGAGCGTGCCATGTTTTCTTAAAGAGATCCGTGCAATCGATCATTCCAAATAGTCGTGCAAGAATGCCCTATAGACGATAAACCATGGTGCTTGTTATTGCCGCGCCGACAGTGATCGGAGGACACAAGAACTTGTGGACTAGTCAGGGTTAGTATGCTGTGTCTGAAATAGAGCACCTACAGCAGCTACACCACTCCACCCTCCCCGACACACACTAGCACAAACAGACTTACAGTACACTATCATCAGGTCAGTACTTATTTACTGGGGATTGTCGTGAGTACTTCTGTGTGACGTATACAAACAATTTCTACATACAGATCCGATGGGTGGCAGGTGCTTGGCGCAGGTTTTTTCTCAACACTTGCCTTCGGTGTCTATTGTATCTGTTCATATTAAAGGCCAAATAAACTAGCGTCCAAAAGAAACGTCACCAAATATTTTCTGGTCTACAACAAAACTTAAGCAAAATATTGTAACATATAAATTTAATGTTTTACTGCAAAAAGCAATCATTCAACTACAATATTTAATGGATAATAATAAGAAAAACGACGCAGCTCGTGATCTAATATCACATGAATGACAGTGGGTTGTTTTATCCAGTATTCGATCACCAATGCAGAATCGTTTGGGAGATTTTACAACTTTCTGGGCAGCACATATTGTTTAATACCGGCCATGGCCACCCCTAGCAGTGATGCAGGCCTGAACCCGGCGTCGAACTGAGTAGCTGTGTCTTCTGACGTCTTGACTAGGGATCCGACACCTTTCCTTTTGCATGACAGCTGCCTAAACGTTCCTCGTCATTAGCTTTGGCGTTTCCGAATATGACGTCCCAGTTATTTCCAAAAGTGCTCAGTTGGGGACAGATCTTGAAGAGCTGGAGCTTACGTTCGTCAATAAAGTTCACTCTTTGCCAGTTTCTCTGCTGCTCAATCTGGCACGTGGGTATTGGCACGTCAACATCATGCCTTTGAAAGGTCGATTGGCACGGAGACCGTGAATGCGGCGTCTGTCTGCTGACTGCATGTCTTATGTAGTTGGCTTTTGATGACGTCACATTGACGTATCGGTTCCACAAGCGAAACAGCCCTAAATACTGGTCCACTGTTTGGATAGTTACCTTCGGTCTTCCATTCTTTGGCATGTCTGCAGTACTGTCAGTCTGTCACTAGTATTGTTCCACCTGTAACGTATCTATTGCTCTCTCCCTCTGCTCTGGTGTTAAACGAGGCATGTTCCTGGTTGTCATGATCAGTTGATTAAAATGATGTAAGAGAAAAGAAAACTGGTTGGTTTTTATATACCTAATTTGATACGGATAAATTAGTTTTTTTTTCATAAAATACGAAATGCAAGTGCAAGTTTCTCTGGGAATATGCAAGTTGTGTTCGAGAGATGTGTTTTTCGCTATTTTCAAATAGACTGACAGTTATTTTGACAATTACAGTCGTTTTTATTTTGGTGGCGTTTCTTTTGGCAACTAGTTTAGTTTCTGTCACTGACGCTTTGCATGTTTGATATAAAGATGGCTCCCCTCACACCTTCCTGACGTATGATAATAAGAGATGTAAGATAAGATATTAGTGGCTATTGCGTCTTCCTTCTGTTAGTGGATGAGTGAGTGAGTGAGTGCATTTAGTTTTACACCACTTTTAGCAATATCCCGACAATATCCGGGCGGGGGACACCAGAAATTGGCTTCACACATTTTACCCATGTGGTGAGATGGAACCCGGGTCTTCGGCGGGACGAAGGAAAGCCACTGGACTCTACCACCACTCATGATGAAAAGTATGCTATTACCGGACATTGGGGAGACGCACACTACAATTTCTTAAACTTACTACCGCTTTTTGTATTTCACAAAATATCTAGTATTTGAACTCACACATCTCTCAGAATATATATGGCTCAGAAACGGTTATTAGATTTGCACACTGAGTTGAATGTGACGCCACATTCAGAGAGAAAACAGTAGCACGACATGCTGACAACAAAACCTGTTCGGTCGGATGATGGAGCACATTGTGCAGAATCACAAGTCTGACACTGAGAAGTATGAACATAGCTTTGAAGCTTAACACCATAGGGGTTGATGCGCTACATCCTAACATCAAAGTTTCAAGATTAGACTCGTAGTGACGAAAACCATTTTTGACCAAAGCCTGTTCGTTTCCCCTCGCCGCCATCTTTGACGATGTCCATGCTGTTTCGGGATGCTATGACTGCCTTTCAGTACGCTCGACGACTGTTCACGGAGCTCTTGTAGTTGGTACGCGAGTTTTGTTTCCATTTCCAAAGTGTAGTTTTTCATTACAGGGCGTTTGTTTCGGTTTTTGAGGATATTGTTGCAGTTTTCGAAGTTTGTTTTCCTCTTTTGGTGTATATGAGTTCAGTTTTGATGATTTCTTCACAGTTTGCATTTTAGGCTTAAATTTACTTACTACGGAGTATTGAAGATGAGTCATATTTTGAAGATAGGTTCCACCTAGCAAAATGATAAAAGTACCCGATTCATAAATTTGTAACAGCTAGTGACAATTTCCCTGTGACAGCAGACCACTTGGGGTGTATAGAAACGAGAAACTAGATCTCTAAAACAATGTGACTGAAAGATTAGCTCAGTTATTTATGAACGTGTTAATAGAAACAGTGAAAAAAAAACATTATTTACATATCTCTCTAGCTGATGAATCTCAGTCACACTGACTTTTTAGAATACCTGCAGTAGTATACGTTCTTTCACAAACAAGGTACTTGAAAGAGAATAAACGATTTGAAATTTGAACTGTATCACGCCGGAGCCGCCGCTCGACCGTATTGTGGCCGACATAATTGCCTGTATTGAGCGACTACGTTCCATGCCCCAGTTCACACCCCAGTGTTAACCGACAAAAGCCGAGACGTTTGAGTCCGACAAATCTACCCGTGTGTCCGGGTTATACCGCGGTGTACAAGGCAACGGGAAAACAACATGGCCGCGCCCTAGCACACTCATATAAACGTGTATTTCGACATAGCACGTCTAGGATTACATATTCTCTAGCTCATCATCGCAGGAAAAAAAGGTTTGTAGTCGAGAGTTTAGATAAGATCACTGATTGTCATTATTTTATTGTGCTAATCAGATTGACGTTTTGTGTGACCGTAAAAGACATCGATAAAAGACAAATATCGATCTTGACACAAATACAATATGTGTTGATGTAATAAAGCGTGTATGTAACGGTTGTAGGGCACCTGTTGAAACAATCGTAGAATTTTTCTGTATTTTGCGTATTGGCCAGTAATGTATATTTCATTGAACACTTCAGTGATAATTCCCTCGTCATAGTCATGTATGTTCATCGAATGTGTACATTACAATTTCTATAACATTCAGGTATTGTCAAACTTTGTTTGATATTGTTGGTCTCAGTGTCGCCTTGTATATTCCCGTCGGTAGCACTAGGCCCGGACAGGTCGTGTCAAACAGAGCTGTTCTTATCGATCGATCAAACTGCCTGAAGTGAGCAGGTCTCTTATAAACACGGCAGAAACTTTCGGATCTGCAGATAACTCGCCAGGCATAATAAGTGTTGTGTTAAGACTGGTTTGTTTTCTGTTCTCACTGTATTAATGAGGTCAGGTAATACCGCACATACTGCACCCACTACAGGTAACTTCGTACGAGTATTGACTGGATACACGTGAATACACCGGTTGTGGAGCTATCATTGTTCGAGCATATGTGTGAATCGTAATGGATGAGTATTGCTTTACGTCGCCTGCAGCAATGTACTAGCAGTATCAGGGCGTAGACACCAAGGGGGTGGGTTTCCTGGCCCGGTTGGTCGGTGTAACGAGCCATTGTCCAATTCTCACTCTTGTCGTTATGTTAATGTTAAACGATCCAGTTTGGAAGACTGGCTTGGTCCTTGGAGGATTTCAGTTCATCAGACAATCCGGTGTTCCGTATAAATACAGGACAAAATTATGAATCCAAGATAAATGTTTTCTCATCTCTGAAGTTAATCCGATGTATAACATCGTCTTCACCAATTTCATACAATGTAAAATTTGTTTTGGCGCTTTGTATTATATCTAAGGCAACTGCAGATGTTATTAAATGTTATTTTGATAACATGGGGTGTTCCCTAGTCAACAGCCAGCCCGCAGTGACGATATCATGGACGCGTCCAGAAGTATTGTATCAGGTGAACTGTTAAATATATAATAACTGGAAAACCACGTGATTATATAGCGATATGTATTAAAAAGTACACCAGAACCGTAACAGTACAATAATAAGCAGAACACTTTGTACGATTCTCTTGAGATTGAGTATTGGAAAGTGCAGCAACACACTCAAACGACATGTGTGTACATGTATATAATTCGACTGTCCGACCTAGCGTAAAGCTGTCCCAGTAACAACCATAAAGAGATTACTTCTGCTCATACAATGAGCTCCTTAAAAAAGTACAGTCACGTCTGAGTTCAATCAGCAGCTATGACATTAACTATAATTCATAATATTAGGACGACCTGTCATTAATGTATTGCAACATGTCAGTTCTGACACTGATAACCTGTATAAAACCTGTCTCTTAATAACACTGATAGTAAGCGTTGCAGAAACGACTAGTGTGCGCTGTCCGTTCATTCGCCCCAAATAAATCCTGTTTCTTCTGTCGTAAAGACAAGCACAAAGTGGGTTTTAAACTGAAATGCATGAAATGCAATAAAGTGTTTGGGTCAGTTCCTTTCAAACACGATGATAGAATAATATTGTTCTAAATAATGTGTGTGTAGTACAGAAATTCTGTCTTTACATAACTGTGCGAGAACGCGTTTATAGTTGAGCTTTGCTCACATCACTGACCGATGTTTCTCACAATCTGTTTACATTTAAGCAATGCTGTTCTAAACGTGACAGATCTTCCTGATACCGTGTTTCAGCACTACTCCCCCTAAGATGGCAGACTCGGACAGGGTGAGGTACTCATCATGACCAGTCAAGTCACTCGGAAGAAGCCATTGATCCGGGCACCAGCAGTATGGAGGAAGCGGATGTGTCAGTGCCGCCAGGCGGTGTTGCTGTGTTTCGGCATCCCCTTGCTTCCCCCATCAGCCGTGCTCCTGGGGTTCGCCTTCATGACGCAGCCAGCCATCGGTGTCTTCCATATCTGTGGGTTTGTGCTTATATTCGTGTCGCTTGTGTGCATCGCCGCAGCAATAGTGATTAGCCTGCTGCACAGACACGCTCCCACCACACACATCAACAAAGTGCATAAGTCTGACCCAGATGGACCCGTGCTTACCACCCCCAGGCCGCCGAGACCACCACCATCCTCATCTGCATGTTCCGGCCACGGGAACAGTAGTGGGAAATTACGCATGGTCAAACTGTCATCGTCTTCTTTAGTAACGGACTCGGAACTACCTTATCGCCCCCGGAAAAAGCGTAAGCGGAAACACAATGAAAAGTCCAAGACTATTCTTCCGCCGGTGAAAGAGGAGGATGGGCGCGCCCGCTTTGAGCAGAGTCTTCAGGAAAGGGAAAAGAACGGGACCAGGAAGATGCACAAACGGACTAAGTCTGAGAGTAGGAAAGGATTTGAAGAATGTATGCCCCCAGCGGCACCACCTAAACTAACACTGACTAAAAAACATTTACATATGTTGGGTCTGTATGACAATCAGGGTTCGGAGGAGAATCTCCAGGTGAAACGGTCATTGTCTATGTCAGATATAGGAGACTCGGCCTCGGAGCGTCTTAGTGTCGATTTCCCTGACACACCGGGCGGCAGGAGGTGAGTAAACCCGCTCCTGGGTAATAGTGAGTGATGGGTGGGTGGGAGGAGCTGTGGGTGTTGTAGTAGGGGATGGGTGTTGTAGTAGGAATGGGTGCTGTTGTAGGGGTGGGTGTTGTAGTAGGGATGGGTGTTGTAGTAGGAATGGGTGCTGTTGTAGGGGTGGGTGTTGTAGTAGGGATGGGTGTTGTAGTAAAGTGTGGGTGTTGTAGTAGGGTGGATGTTATATTAGGGTTGGGTATTGTAGTAGAGATGGGTGCCATAGTTGGGATGGGTGTTGTAGTAGGGGTGGGTGTTTAGTAGGGGTGTGTGTTGTAGTAGGGGGTGGGTGTTGTAGTTGGGATGGGTGTTATAGTAGAGATGGATGTTGTAGTTGGGGTGGGTGTTATAGTAGGGGTGTGTGTTATAGTAGGGGTGGGTGTTGTGGTTGGGGTGGGTGTTATAGTTGGGGTGTGTGTTGTAATTGGGGTGGGTGTTGTAGTAAAGGGTGGGTGTTGTAGTTGGAGTGGGTGTTGTAGTTGGGATGGGTGTTATAGTTGGGATTGGTGTTGTAGTTAGGGAGGGTGTCGTAGTTGAGGTCGGTGTTGTTGTTAGGGTGGATGATATAGTAGCGGTGGGTGTTGTAGTAGTGGTGGGTGTTGTAGTAGAGATGGGTGCCATAGTAGGGATTGGTGTTGTAGTAGGGATGAGTGTTACAGTTATGGTGGGTGTTGTAGTAGAGATGGGTGCCATAGTAGGGATGGGTGTTGTAGTAGGGGTAGGTGTTATAGTATTGGTGTGTGTTGTAATAGGGGTGCGTGTTGTAGTTGGGATGGGTCTTGTAGTTGGGGTTGGGGTTGTAGTAGGAGTGGGTGTTGTAGTTGGGATGGGTGTCATAGTAGGAATGTGTGTTGTAGTTTGGGTGGGTGTTATAGTAGGGATGTGTGTTATAGTTGGAATGGGTGTTGTAGTAGGGATGGGCATCATAGTAGAGATGGGTGTTGTAGTAGGGGTGGGTGTTGTATTTGGGATGGGTGTCATAGTAGGGATGGGTATTGTAGTTGGGGTGGGTGTTGTGGGTTGGGGTGTTGTAATTGGGATGGGTGTTGTAGTTGGGATCGGTGTCATAGTAGGGATGGGTGTCGTAGTTGGGGTGGGTGTTATAGTAGCGATTTGTTTTGTTGTAGGTGTTTGTAGCTGGGATGGGTGTTGTAGTTGGAATGGGTGTCATAGTAGGGATGGGTGTTGAATTAGGGGGATTGCTAGGGTTGATGTTATAGTAGGGACGGTGTTATAGTTGGGGTGGGTGTCATGGTAGGGATGGGATGAACGTTGTAGTAGGTGTGGGTGTCGTATTTAGGGTGGATGTTGTAATTGGGATGGGTCTTGTAGTAGGGGTGGGTGTTATAATAGGGATGGGTGTTGTAGTAGGGGTGGGTGTTATAATAGGGATGGGTGTTGTAGTAGGGGTGGGTGTTATAATAGGGATGGGTGTTGTAGTAGGAGTGGGTGTTATAATAGGGATGGGTGTTGTAGTAGGGGTGGGTGTTATAATAGGGATGGGTGTTGTAGTAGGGGTGGGTGATATAATAGGGATGGGTGTTGTAGTAGGAGTGGGTGTTGTAGTTGGGATGGGTGTTGTAGTTGGGATGGGTGTCATAGTAGGGATGGGTGTTGAATTAGGGGGATTGCTAGGGTTGATGTTATAGTAGGGACGGTGTTATAGTTGGGGTGAGTGTCATGGTAGGGATGGGATGAACGTTGTAGTAGGTGTGGGTGTCGTATTTAGGGTGGATGTTGTTGTAGAGGTGAGTGTTAACGTTGTAGTAGGGATTGAATTGGTGTTGTAGTAGGGGTGAGTGTTGTAGTAGGGGTGGGCGTTATAATAGGGATGGGTGTTGTAGTAGAGTGGGTGTTGTAGTAGGAATGGGTTGGGTGTTATAATAGGATTGGCGGTAATGTCTGGGTAAATCTAACATTAATGTGAATATAGTAGCAGTACACTGTATAGCTGTGTTACATAGGGCATAACACTGACTCTAAGAGTAAATGGAGTCGTGTTAGCATACTGTGAGCTGGCTAAGGATTGTGCCCCGATCAAGGCAATCGATGCCTTTACCTCCGACTCGCGGAATGGGGAACTATTTATACACTCAGTTGCTCTGTCTGTTGTTCCCCGCCATCATATTGCTGGAATATTGCTGAAAGCGCGCAAAACTAAACTCACTCACTCTGTTGTGTTGAAATGTAGATGTGCGACTCTGCACGTTCTCGGGGTAACATAATCATATGTTATATATCAGATGTTTGTGTATGAAACATGTTATATCGATTGTAAATTACTTATTAATTCTAACATTTAGAGGAAATTGTATAACTGTTTTATTGATTGTGTGTTTGAATAATGTTTATTATATTCTAGATCTAAGCTCACTTAACAAACGGGAACGCTGCATGTCCGCGTGTGGGTAATTGTCGCACTGACATAATGTAGTGCTTGGCATGTAGTCGTAGACGTTGTCTAACCATGTAGCTTCTTGCATCTGTAGAGATGACGACGACCACGACGTAGACATCATCGTCCTGTAAGCAACCCACTGCTGTTGACTCCTGGTAGTAAGATAATCGGGGACGCATGTTTGGTTGTGCCCCATGAATGCTTCCACACAACCAAACATGCGTCCATGTTTGACATCCCTTTTCCCTACTTGCCCACGTCGTGATGGCGAATGGTCACTTGTCACTAACATGTTCCAGTACTTGCGGTATCTGTTTGTGCACGCTGTGGTTGCAGTCTAACAGTTAGAAATTGTTTTTAGTTAGTGTTTAGAATATCCTAATCCTTTACTGACATTTTAGTTTATTTATTTAACTTCGGAACAGCTCAATTGACCTGAAGCGTGTATGTAGTACCTCACTTTCGAGCTGAAGCATGTTTCAAATAGAGCACTGTCGACCTAAAACGCATAACGAGCACATCTCTGTCGACTGGAAGCGTGTATAAAGCACATCTCTGTCGACCGGAAGCGTGTATAAAGCACTTCTCTGTCGACCGGAAGCGCGTATAAAGCACATCTCTGTCGACCGGAAGCGCGTATAAAGCACATTGCTGTCAATCTGAAGCGAGTATCAACTACAGTCGAGTTTTGAATTTGCTAATGGAGTCCTGTTGGTCTGATGTGTGGAGCCCCAAGTGAGAAAAGTTGTCATCCTTTTTACATGATAACACTTAGTTTTCATGATATTGTTTTATAAAATAACATGGCATATATGTGTTGCAACTTTTCCTACTTATACTATAATTAATGCACTTTATTTAAGCAAGGGATGGCTGCAGTCTGCAGTGTGAAGTGTTCGTAATTACATGTCGTTAGCAACAAGGTAATGCACAAGGCTGCCAAACTTATCAAATGCTGTGTCAACCCGAAAGCTGAATGTTTCCAGCATACAGCGGGAATATATGTCTTGTGATGCCGATATCCAGGCTGCACTAGTGTTCGACTGTGATAAACCTGTAAACCTTTATATAGTCTGATTTCCGCAGAAAGAATATTCCTACGTAGATTAAATAACTGAGGACATTCCTATGGAGCCAGTTGTGACAACGACTCCTTCAGCAATATGTTTAGCATTATATGATGTTGATGACAAACGACAATATTCTGGTACATGTTTCAGGGACCCCCCGGACACAGGCAGCGTCACAGCCCGTCCTGTCCTGGTGCACACAACGGCCTCTAGGACAGGTGTTAGGGCCTCTAGGTTTGCCTCGGTGTTATGATAGTTGACATCGAAATCAGGACACAACAAGTTACATAGCTGGTGGCCATGGTGGCGTCCGGTTCGTTTCTGGTGTCAAGTTGGTGAAACGTCGGCTACTAGTACACCCAGACTAAGACAAAATAACGCTCCCTGTGACTCATATATCATACAGTTCCTACACCTTAACAAGCAGGGGACACATGTAGACACAGATAGCTTACAGCTCCTGTACCTTGACAATCACGGGACACATATAGACACTGATATTATACAACTCTTGCACCAAGGCAAGGAAAGGACACATAGACACATGTATCATTCAGCTTCTGCACCTTGACGAAGGGACACATATAGACACAGGCATCATGCCGCTAGTGCACACAGTATTAGGAACAGGCGACACTGAACAAACAATCAACAAGAATGATCAACATGCTGGAGAAGTTTTAAAATCCAGTCTATTTGATCAAAACATGTTATGAGAAAGTGTGACTTTGACGTTAACTAAACTACGCCCGGGTATAAATTTGAAACATTTTGCTGTTATACAGTTCGGGTATTTTGGTTAAAAAGATGCTTGCAAACATGTTAATGATGTACATTGTAGTTCCGTCCATGCCTGATCTCTGCCACATACACCGTCAACATTATACTTCCAGGTATGTGTGTGGACCATCTGAACCTTGCTTTACACTAATTTCCTTCAATACTTACCTTTCATATTCCAAATAATCTATTTTACTGAACATTATGTACTATTTGTCTGTGTTGGGAGAGTTCAGGCACCTTGCCGAACCATTCTGAAAACCAGTGTTTCATAGGATCGACAAGATTACCTGTGCAATGTACAAGAAGGTGATGAATTGACCGGTGATACTTGGTCCTCTGAGGCGTTTCCCATGATGCCTTCCAAACGTTGCTATGGATACCATTGGAGGGGAGCTATAAACAGGACGTTTGCCGTTGAAACATTGGAACTCTTAGCGCTCCTTGACTATACAACAACGGGTACACCCCTGCTCTTTCATGCAGTCTGTGATATCACTGCTAACATCTCGGTTACACCAGCGTCATATTTGTGCTTTGTAGTAGAGGTAACGGTGTTCCAGGTGACATTGAGACCATGTTCGTGTTATAATACAGAATGTATTAATGAGTGTGAGGATTATGATAAACTTTGGACGATTACCTATCAGTAAATGAGTACGTCTGTTGTAAATTCGGTTTTGTGAAATGCTTTGTTTAATCGGTCTGAGAATGTTCATGTTTGTACATGTCAAGCATTAATAAAGAGCACTTGTTTACCTTAAAGATGCTGATTGGATCACTATACATATGCTCTCCATCATGTATCCGCTGAATGTTAATGTTCCCAGGGTTTTGGTTCATGTGATATTGGTAGAAACGTGAAAGCGAGACTCACTGTGTAGGGACATCTACCTGATCTCACAAACAAGGCTTGTTCATTTTGCACCGATCACCTAGCCAGCGCACCGGGTCGGCAAATCCGCCACCGCCTGACGGACATGGGACGTCGTACAGCTTAATCGACAATCACACCAAGGGACGCAACTCCGCATAGCTTATTGTAATGTGTAGAACCATGAACGATCATGCCAGTCCAGATATTAAGCAGTCTCTGTATTGTATGCTGTTTCTGAGCAAAGGTTATGTAGCTGTAAGTCAAGTACTCTACTGTTGATGTGGTACATTCACCAGGCCGTCTGAAATGTCCTTCGCATAAGACATGGAAGGGCCGTAAAATGCTCAACGGAAAGGATAATGAATAGACGTTGGCTTGTAAACTTTCTTCTGACGCTCAGTTGTTTTCTCAAGTGAGGTGCGTTAAAGAAATTTGTAAGGTGTCTCAAACAAGAAAATCAAGAGAAAAAAGCTAATTTAAAAAATGATAGCCAGTATTGTAACACTGACAACATAAAGACCTATTCTAAACCGGATGTTCAAGGGTACTCGTGCTGGTGCATTACTTGTTATTGCGGCTGTTTACTAATAATGCACTCATTATTAAAGTGCATGAAGATCCTGGCTGGAGCTTGTCTTTAGCAAGAGGAGACAAGTAAGACAGACAGTCAGACTCCGACAATATCGCTGGAACACTGTTACACAGCATATGCAGAAATCCCAGTGAAGAGATTGCACTCCGTGAAACTGGATTCCCATTGATCAGACGCTGCATCCATCTGCTTATTGAGTGTACATCTGACACAGATGTGTGCGTATATGAACACGTGTCATCAACGTGTCACTTACCCAACGGTGTTACAGTTCAACATGAAGTGTATTGTTAAAGCCAAAAAAAACCCTAAGCGCGTCCTCCTTGACCAGCCCAACGATTACACAGCTCTGTATATTTCAACAGGTGTGATATATGTGACTTAAACCCAGTGAATATGTGATATGAGCAGCAAAAGATATGGTCTAAGCCCTGACCAACATTCTCCATCAGGCTGCTTCAACAGCGGCGACAGATGGAGCAACAGAGTTGCGACACATAGCACGTCGACTATCTGGAAGTCGATACCGTTTGTGAGCTAGCTACTACTGCTAGTGAAAGGTGGATTAAATATACACAACAGGAAGGCCAGAAATTGCCATACAAATAGCTGCCAGCAGACACGGACTGGTCTGATGTTGAGAGGTAGGTGTGTAGAATACCTCGACACGGTCAGACATTAAGGGATTCCGGGAGCTCCATGCAGCGCACATTCAACTGACAAATGTAGTTCAGAGGACCCAGGAAGTGTAACGAGTTCAACTCTTCAGAGCGTGAAATATACCCGCTGCACATTTGAGAAAGTGTGTGTGTGTGTGCGTGTGTGCGTGTGTGCGTGTGTGTGTGTGTGTGTGTGTGTCTGCCTGTGTGTGTGTGTGTGTGTGTGTGTGTGTGTCTGTGTCTGTGTGTGTCTGTGTGTGTCTGTGTGTGTGTCTGTGTGTTTCGACTGACGATCGTTCTCGGTTTAATATCATACACGTTACAGGTATATGGAATCAGGGAATTGAGTGCATTTCCCCTGACGTCGGGTAATATGTAAATTTGACAAATGATAACAAATATGTCAATATATAATAGAGAAATAGTAATTTTCAAATTAGGAAAAACTGAATATATTATCTTATTAAAAAAGTTGACCTATACATGTAGTCTTTTTGTTTGCTAATTTACATTTGACCAGTTCCTTCCTTCTGCAGCATATGCAGATTAGGATGACAACATTTAGCTGTTGTAACACAACACATTTGGGCCGGAATTTATCAGTTTCTTGTTACATGGTTATGTAGAGGAGCTATCTACCCACTGTGTGCTTGCAGTGTAGCTGGCGTCCCAAGTTTCATTCAAAACACTGGTTTGAATCCTTTTTCGGGCAAGATGCGTAAGGAAAGGACTTTATTTTTGCTACTGAGTCTTCTAATAGCATTGCTTACTAATTCTTTATGAAAACAATTTTGTTTTGTCAGGTTTGTCAGGAGTCATACTTTTGTTACAACCTCCTGGGTTGTGCCTAACTCGGTTGCATGTTGTCTCATTCAGGTTTTCAACTGTCTTTCACACAACAACGCTGCACATGCACTCCGTTTAAAAATTTGTCCAGGGCCTGTTTAAGGTGATCCCGTTCACTTTCGCCATGATGTCAAAGGTGAATTTCATTGTCTCATAGTCCTTGCGTCAATAACTCGGTTGTCTGCTTGATCTGACGCGACAATAGCAGGTGCGACCCGCCCTTGAGGCTGTTGCTACAACACTACCGTTACTGTACACTCGTAAAACTTCACGCGGAAAATTAATACAATGATCATAGTTTGTTAAATAACTTTTCACATTTTTGGGACAAACCTTATGAAACCTTTTTCTTTCAGAGTTGGTCTGCGTTGTAATGATGTTTCATCATGAACCCATTTCGAGTTCGATTGTGATTCATCGGCATCATTTTGACCCAAACGGGCAGTAAATGGCATATGCTCAGTTTGGACATTAGTTATAACAGTATTGACATCTGTCAGTCTGTTAAATGGCAGCTCCGTTTTGTGAACCAATCATGTTAATGGGGGCATGACAATAACCATTTACCCAGCATTTGGAAAGGGTTATCAGCGAACACCTAAATATTTTAGGGACTATGTATACCCTCGGCCTGAATGAGACAGTACTAATAGGCCCTGTCATATTTCCCGAGCTGATATCAGTACTACTTGCATATCACCACAATATCCTGTTATGGACATCGTGTGCCCAGGTGTGCTTGACAGGCTTGTAATGACGTAATACTTCAACACTTCATCTGCTACGTCGTGCTCTACATAAACACCTTTCTGGGGATCTCTACAAAACAAATATTACTAAGCAATACCTTGCCCAGAACTGCAACCTACTGATGTGACAGTGTGTATGTGAAGATCCAGTATGTTTCCTATGTATCCAACCCAATGATGTGAAAATGTGTGTCTTGATCCATAGCCAGGTGGTTCTAGTGTGTTCACAGTTATGTACACACATACGGGTGCGAGTGTGTCTCCACCAAGTTGTATACACCTTTCAGAAATGTCAGCACAGAAGAAAGTCCGGTACACGCCGTGTAGTGGCGGTAATCACAAGAACGCTGCACAATGAAGAATCGATTCCTGTATCGATCAATGCCAATCTATTGGTGAAATATTCAGTTGTATAGATGGTAGCGGGTTGTTGTGTTTAGTGAAAAAGGAAAAGCACTTGACGCCGGTGAGAACGACCAAACAACACCAGATCACACCGCTGTGAGTATGACATTGACTTCGTTACACACATTGCAGATAATACTGTAACTGTTGGTCTTTGTATTGGGGGAGTTGTTGCATTGTCATTCTCTGAGGGTTGATGTTTTTTTTAAGAAAACGTAGTTCAATACTATTTGTTTATCTGTTGAATACCGCACAGTTTTATATACCCTGACGTTTTGCGGGGGGATAACCTAATTTCCATGTAACAATCAATACATGTGAAACCGCCATGTCTCCCTGTCAATATTTATATCAATATTGATGTAGCATCGACCTGCGAGGCACTGTGTCAGAAAGCCAGGTCTGTTGATCTCTCTATGTGTACATACACTGTCATGATTGTAATTGTTACAGGTTAATACTTTATACAAATAAAATAATTTATTTTCCAAAATGATATTTAACGACATTTAGCATTACGATACACACATCGTGATATACTGACATATACAAATGCTTTACCTGTAACACCGTAACAATGGAACGGTGATAATTAGTCATGTATTAGCAGAGGTAATGTTAGTGGTGTAAGTTATATTCTTGGTCGAGTTGAAGGCGTTGTCACCAGATTCCACAAGCTCCGATGTCGCTGTGGTTGATCTGTCACCAATGACAACCCATACACAAGACTGTAGACCAGGCGCTGGGAAGAAACACCAGCGACACACAGTTGGTTGATCGATTATGGAGACAGCGATATTCAGTATGACAACAAATATTCATTCACGTTGGCTGAACGCTGAATAATACTGATGCCAATCTGTATGTTTTACAGCCTCGGCTGTAGCAATAGATTTGTACTGAGAACAAAATGGTGTCTGTTACTCTGAAGCAGGGGTGGGTTTACACTTGGGCAAATCATTGCTATAGACTCTCCAGGCTCAACGGTGTAAATAACTTGATATTATTCAATAATCCTATATCGCACTCTGACTTATTCTGACCTGGATAACTACAATATAATGTGTTTACTTTTCTATGTGTGGATGACTTTATCGCCGCCATTCCCGGTAACTGTAAATGGAGCATGGCAATTCGAATACCTCCGACACCTTGAGAACAGACCACTTGGAAATACAAATACCATTACACTTCTCGCAAACCATTGAAACTGATACAGTCTAAACACGGAAGTTGTTGCCCTTTTTCAGTGTGAGCATGTGGTGACTAGATTAAGTTATATATTAGCTGTTGCCTTCCTGGGACTCACACACAGAGAGATGATCTCCTCTCTCGTCAACTGTTGCCTCCCTGGGACTAACACCACACACACACACACACACACACACACACACACACACACACACACACACACACACACACACACACACACACACACACACACACACACACACACACACACACACACACACACACACACACACACACACACACACACAGAGAGAGAGAGAGAGATGATCTCCTCTCCTGTCAAATGTCTCCATGGGTCTAGCACACAGAGAGGAGATCTCCTCTCCTGTCAAATGTTGCCTCCCTGGGTCTAGCACACAGAGAGATCTCCTCTCCTGTCAAATGTTGCCTCCCTTGGTCTAGCACAGAGAGAGATGATCTCCTCTCCTGTCAAATGTCTCCATTGGTCTAGCACACAGAGAGGAGATCTCCTCTCCTGTCAAATGTTGCCTCCCTTGGTCTAGCACACAGAGAGGAGATCTCCTCTCCTGTCAAATGTTGCCTCCCTGGGAATAGCAGAGGGAGATATTCTCCTCTCCTGTCAAATGTTGCCTCCCTTGGTCTAGCACAGAGAGTGATGGTCTCCTCTCCTGCCAAATGTTGCCTCCCTGGGAATAGCACAGAGAGTGATGATCTCCTCGCGTGTCAAATGTTGCCCCTTGGAACTAGCAAAGAGAGTTACTAAGCAGAGGGTGGTAATTTGAATGTGTGATCTGTGTTCAGACTGGACAGTAGGGTATCGTCTTCACCCAAGGTGTACGTCAACGTAACTGTGATCTGTGTTTAATCTGTAGCGTAGGGTATCGTCTTCACCCAAGGTGTATGTCAACGTAACTGTGATCTGTGTTTAATCTGTAGCGTAGGGTATGGTCTTCACCCAAAGTGTATGTCAACGTAACTGTGATCAGTGTTTAATCTGTAGCGTAGGGTATGGTCTTCACCCAAGGTGTATGTCAACGTAACTGTGATCAGTGTTTAATCTGTAGCGTAGGGTATGGTCTTCACCCAAGGTGTATGTCAACGTAACTGTGATCAGTGTTTAATCTGTAGCGTAGGGTATGGTCTTCACCCAAGGTGTATGTCAACGTAACTGTGATCAGTGTTTAATCTGTAGCGTAGGGTATGGTCTTCACCCAAGGTGTATGTCAACGTAACTGTGATCAGTGTTTAATCTGTAGCGTAGGGTATGGTCTTCACCCAAGGTGTATGTCAACGTAACTGTGATCTGTGTTTAATCTGTAGCGTAGGGTATGGTCTTCACCCAAGGTGTACGTCAACGTAACTGTGATCTGTGTTTAATCTGTAGTGTAGGGTATGGTCTTCACCCAAAGTGTATGTCAACGTAACTGTGATCTGTGTTTAATCTGTAGCGTAGGGTATGGTCTCCACCCAAGGTGTACGTCAACGTAACTGTGATCTGTGTTTAATCTGTAGCGTAGGGTATGATCTTCACCCAAGGTGTACGTCAACGTAACTGTGATCTTTAATGTGGGACTAATATACATAACCGCGATAGATCTCCGAAACATGATGATGATGATGATGGTGGTTGTTGTGATGGTGTTGATGGCGGTGTTGTGATGATGACAGAGCAACAACTTGGTACTGTTCAGGTTTTCACCGCCTCTGAGATGAGACTGTAGGACGAGAACCGTGGGTGCTTCATTTGTGCCATATATATAATTCATCGCTTCTTTGGCTCACCTATGACTGACCTTCCCATGAGAGTACAATGACCATCATGCAATAAGGACACAAGCATCCCTAAAACTGTGATACAAAGCAGCCAACTAAATGGTTTCATGATTGACAGCTAGGCTCTAACTACGATTAGTTGGATGAAACATTTATCGATCAACATCACCCAACGGTTCAGCTCCGCTTGTCACAGAGTGCCGTATTTTGAGCCGGTTAAATGTAACCTCGCATTTCTCACTGTTTCGAAATCTTATGTTTTATCAAAATATTTTCTGATTTTATTTCTTGCTGTCGATCGTGGCCGAATAATACTAGACTGGCAATGGTGCCGTCAGTCACAGTTGTGTTCACAGACGGTGACAAAATGTATGACACCAGTGTCTAATGTGCGCCAATGCTAATATCTTCACTGCAAGACACCAGCATTCTCACACATGGTCAATAATTCTGTACGAGAGAGTTTTCCTAATGACAGCCAAGTGTGTGATGTTCCCATGAATAGTCTGTTTGTTTGCGTTGTCAAATGAATCTGTTGAGTTAGATTCGCCAGCAGTTGAGCTACTTACCGTAGACTCCGTCCACCGTGCGCGTTGTATCGACCCAAGTTGTGATGATGCAGTTGTTGGAGCGGAACGAAATGACATTATGAATCTATGTGCATATAGCAGAGTTGTGTTGCACGGAGTGTATGGTTACGTATGCAGTAATCCCTCTGCACTATTTTCGGAGTTAAATGCCAGGTTACATTAACACCCGGATGGGTTTATCTGGCGTGGATCAGATGTCTGGAAGTGTGGTTTGTGTACCTGTGAGATATGGACCTCATTTCTCCTACCTGTGTGACGGAACAGCTGACACCACCTGGTATGTATGTAATCGTTTGGCATGATGCATACACAGACATGTTAGGCAAGATGTGCTGTACGACCATGTGCTGTAGACAGCGATGTTAACGCTGTTCGGTGAATTGGCATCTTAATCTAGTGAACTAGTGATGCCAGTATGATACAGGCCAGTACGATACAGGCCAGTACGATACAGGCCAGTACGATACAGGAGAAATAATCAACTGGGTAAGAATAATATACGGAGAGCGAGGGTCATGTGTCTACCGCTGTATGTGTCTACCGTTGTATGTGTCTACCGCTGTATGTGTCTACCGCTGTATGTGTCTACCATATGTAAATCTATCAATTAATCTCGTGTAAACACAAAAATCTACCCTGTGTGAACCCAACAATCGTAGAGAACAGTTCAATAACAAGCAGAGTCTAGACGCTAACGTGAAACCTCGTGAAACACGTCAAACTGTACTGGCTCTCTGCCAGAATCACGCTACTCCACACTTACATACACATGTGCTGTTTCAAATACAAATATAAATAGGTGCAATAATATGAATAGCTTGAACATTTGGAAAACCAGAGAATGGCTACTAGTCGTGTGTTGTGATATACAGTGTTGCCAACAGCCTGTATATACACTTCGCCCTGATCAAGCATACATGCCAGAGTGATAGATGACCATGGTATTTGCGTGGAATATTTCTGGAAGCATAATCTTGTAACGGGATGGCACATATACCGAATGAATGTCAGAGTGTAATTGTCCGGGTGAAATTTGAGCACATCGATTTTGACGAATTAGTAGGTTACTTTAGGAATATCGAAAACAGTCCAGGGTGCTTATAGTATGCAGGGCAAATGGCGGTCATACTTTGAATGCTGCTTGAAGATGGGATGACTAGGTGAAAGGTTGACCTTTTGTGTCCGGCCTGGGTGATCAATGCATATGGTGGACATACTTGATGAGATAATCTGCAAGATGACAGAATATATTATAAATTACATTCTAGAACGCTCCATGTCAATGATAAGATTCATTGTAATCCAGAATGTCAGGGGTAGGAGAGGTCTATCATACCTTAAATTGGAATATAAACTACAGACGACTGAAAAATGGACTTTCACCTTCAACAGCGTTGAAGCCTTTTTGCTTACAGAACGGGACTACAAAGTTAGTATAACTGACGAATTCAGTACCGACCAGGAACTTACCACCACCAAAGTTTAGCTCATTGTGAAGTTGGTATGATAGGGATGAACAGCGAGTACGGGTAGAGAACTTATTTAATGCAACAGATGCCACGTTCCGGTTATCATCCAGGTGATACACAACATTATACACAAAGAGAATATTTACATGAAGGGCATTTCAGGATGTGCAGTTCAAGAGGTAGCTGTTCAGTGTGGGGGACACTGCTGATCGTAACGGATCGATGAACAAAGGGTAGGGAAGGATTACCGTTGATCATCATTAATTAGATGATGAATGAGTGAGTTTGGGTTTTACACTGGAGTAACGAGTGAACGCTTTAATCACTAGGGAACCCCACCTCACCAGTCTGATGATGGCTAACTGTAGGGAGGTAACAGCCTTGATCTCTGTTGATTGTCTGATTGAGTCGTCTGGTGATTCTGTTGTCTTACTGGTTGGCCCGGAGAATGCTCATGCTGCTTCTGAGGATGGTATGATTCACATGGGCTCGGGTGTTGTCAGAAACGGCTGACTTGGCGTGTTTTTTCTTCACTGATGCCATGCCTACATGTGTCATATATTCACCAGGATTTAGTCATTACAATAAATCGATGTCCTTAACTTATACCCATTGTGTTTTCAGTATCACTCCGCAAACTGTGTCGCTACTTTGTGCAATGAAGGTTTAACAACAGATTCCTAATGCAATAAACTCTACCCGAGGAGGACATGGGGCGTTGGTTAACACGTATAAATATAGAGCAGTAACACGATTGCCCAGTTTATTATTAATAGCGGCTGACGTTCACTCCCATAACGCAGACCTCCCAAAACGCAGACCTCCCAAACTGCAGATAACAAATGCACACTAATTACTTCGACCATGCTGGGACGCGGACTATGTGGACATCCTTAACCAGTGAAACAATCAAAATAATGGATACCAAAAGAAGATAAAATAATTTATTTCGGTTAAATACACGGAATCCACAGTAAAATCTGCCTCTTCGAGTTATTTACTTTTAAACAATAGATGAATGTTGAATGATGTTTTCTAACGCACGCACGCACACACATACACACACACACTCACACATACACGCACACACACACGGACACACACACATTCACACACACACACACACTCATACACACATGCACACGCATACACACACGCGCACACATACAAACAAACACACACACATTGGTATTTACCAATAAACAATTAACACATACACACATACACATACACTCTCACACACTCACACACACACTCACGGACACACACACATATACACACCCTCACTCACACACACACAAACAAACACACACACATTGGTATTTACCAATAAACAATCACACCTTCGACATATCGAAAATGGTATTAATAATCTTGTTATGGAAGATGTAATAAATTTGCACAAAGTGTTTAACAACGATGTGCCCATTTAGTCACCGTTTTTATTATTACTTCCCTTTTTATATATAGTTATTATAATAGCAGTAGTCCAAGCAGCAGGGCAACCACCTACACACAACATTTGTAAAACCAATAAAGCAAGTTAGGGTGCAATCATGTCTTCTTAATTTCCTTTCAACATTCTGTTAAAATAACATCGTCTCCCGGTGACATATTCAGTTTAGCATCGTCTGCTGCAGATATTATTTCTGCAATTGTTATATAATAAGACAGTTCATCGTTTACTCAATCAGTACGATCTTCATACCTATTGTCAGTAATACAGTGTACAATGTAAACATCCTACTCCTGCCCACAGTCGTCTCGTCATACAGCATTTAGTTTAAATCCCTGAAATATGTATCCTGTGTCTCTGGTAAAGTACTATTCTTATCAGGTCGCCTATATAGATATTTTATATAACTTTTAAATATTATTGATTAAATAGATATTGATGAAATAAAGAATCACTTGCTACATTGTCAAAACTCGTTACATGGGTGATACCATCTTTCGTAATGAAGGGTCCAGCCAACTCATCACGCAGGCATCCAGCCACAATAAATGTTGTTTTACCGGGTTTGCGTTTTGGGAAGACACCGCAGATGACCAGTTATCGATGTGATATAATAGTGGGCCGTTTGGTAAAAGCGTATTTAATGTTAACCATTAGCTAAACGCCGTGCTTACATAAACCTCGAGGTCATCGTTTGTTACAAAATTGGACAGGGGGCAAATAGATTTTCTGTGTTGTTTTGCACTGTAAGACAGATAGATTGTATACTCTCTAGTTCCACAGTCAGAGCACCATATGAAAGTGTGAAAGTCTAGTTGCTAAACCAACAATAATAATATTAGATAATTTGAAATATTAACTATATAGATTATCAATGAAATCAAACTTGATTTTCCATTTTCGTTTGCGGTAAAATGCATTACTAAAATCTAAAAAGTATAATTACATCACAGCTGAAATGCTGGAGAGTAATTGATATTTAAGTGATTTATGTGTTGTATATCTTTATATCACTCTGTATGTTTGTGACCCATTTAGGTAAAACACGTGTTACAGGCAATCAGAACAGTTATGCAACGATCTCCATTAATGTTGGCGTTCCATCGCCGACCTGTTCCTCTGTGTAATCTGTATGATTGATTCCCTCCCATGGCCTCAGGTCATTGCAGTTAGACAGATGTCCTTCATGTTGATACATATATGCATCTGCTGTAACTACGCAAAAACTTTCAATGTGTGGTTGATGTCCACTGAGGCCAACATATGTCATCCTAATCACCACCGTTTTAAACCGATACATCATAGCTCCACTGAAAAAGCGCTCGATCAAAGCATCAGGCACTTCATTGCTTCTGTTGGTCATAGTGTGCACAGACTGCAGTATTGAACCGGGACGTGTAGAAATTCTAAACGTGGGTGCTCGAGGTAACACGACTCCAACACCCTTTACATCTTTACATAAATATACCCTTGAGTGACAGTCAATATTTGGTCATATTTTGTTCTTTAATCTACAGATCAGAAGGTAATGAAAAGCTTTATACAGAGTGAAAGATTACACCGTGCTCATGATTTTATGATTGAAGAACGAACAAACAGACACACACACGCACGTACGTACGCACGCACGCACGCACACACACACACACACACACACACACATACATACATACATACATACATACATACATACATACATACAGAAAATTTCTGGTCATATTATAAGTTTTGTTTATGTATTCGGTTCAGATAAACCACGTAACGAAGGGTACTGTACTCAGGACGGGGTAGTGAATAGTATTTACCTGATCTGGGACAAGGGTAACCTGTCCTAGCCCTCTGTTATCCTGACTTACGTCTTCTGTTGACAGGGGTAACCTGTCCAAGCCCTCTGTTACCCCGACTGTTGACTGCAGTCAGATACGTCGTAAAACACGGCCGACAGACCCAGTCAGACAAGAACTTTAGTTGGTACATTTAAAAATACAAACATTACATAAATGCTACAATGTTTACGAAATGTATAAAATGCATTTTTACTGTTCTCATGTTGTCAGGAAACCCGTTATTTTAAAGTCTCAACAGATTTCCCACAGAAGAATCTTCTTCCCAACTATCGAGCTAAACAATACATTTCTCATGTTGTTACTGTTGATGCTTGAGATGCTGTGTAGTCTTGATGACGTATTTGCCAATATTGTCAGCACATAAGCATGTCTGATAAGCATTCTGCAGGGACATGACTTGGATGTTTGTTGTGTGTAACCAATGCCAACATGGGTATATCGGGTGTATCTACTACCATGTTCTACACGATGCAGGTGTGTGTACTGGGGCGTACTGTCCCATCACATTATGTCTCTATCATAATACATCCCCAAAGAAGGCAACAACGGCATAACAAAAAACATATTGGCAGTTAAGTGTCGGTACGAGAATTTAACCTTTCATTATCTCAAGCCATGCGTCGTTTGACTGGCTACATTAAACTTTCACGAGGTTTAAATCATCGCTACACGTGTATCTAAGGTGGCCATTGTGCTAGGGACTTCTTATGCGGAGACAGGAGTAACCGGTAGGGAAAAAAAAGTAACAGTTGAAAGCATCAGTTTCAGACAGTTCAGCTAGGACGTATCACAGAACCAGTGTGCTGTGAGTTGGGCTGTATGCAGGTCATCATCTGGGTTTTTAAGGTCCTCCTGGTGTTCGTGTCACCAACTGGTGACCATCCTGGTGTAGATTCACAGTAGAATGCCAAATTCTTCGTTACAGCTATTTGCAAAAGCGGAATAAAGCTTGATAGATATTGCCTGTATTTGTGTGTATATTGATTTCCTATTTATCATCAAGTGGCATGGTTAATACTGTCGTGGTAATTGTTCTCATGCTAACAGGTAAATGGTTTATATGTATGCGCGATGAAAAAAATGAATAACAGAAATCTGATATGAACATGCCCAGCCTAGTGTCTGTATGAATGACTGACTGTAACAGCTGCCTCTCACCGGACGTGAGCGCTTGAAGTCGGGGGAGGCCACGCAAGGACTAACTCAACTCGAACAGGCACATTGGGGATTCGGAACAGGGGTGAAGGGTAGGTTCGTGGGTGAAGGATTGAAGAAAAGGGGAGGATAGATCAGAAGCTTGGTGGGTTTGGAATAGGTGATTGGAGCGGAAGGGAGGGGTGGACGTGGAAATAAGAGAGGTAAGACTTGGGTGGGAAGTTGGAACATGGATATAGAAGAGGTGAGAGTTAATGTGGGGAGGGGGGTAAGGAATAGGAGAAGAGAGAGGTGTGTGTGATGGGAGGAGGAGGGGGACAAGGAATAGAGGAAGAGAGGTGTGTGTATTTGGAGGAGGAGGGGGACAAAGAATAGAGGAAGAGAGAGGTGTATGTGTTGGAAGGAGGAGGGGAACAAGGAATAGGGAAAGAGAGACATGTGTGTGTATTGGGAGGAGGAGGGGGACAAGGAATAGGGGAAGAGAGAGGTGTGTGTGTTGGGAGGAGGAGGGGGACAAGGAATGGGAAAGAGAGAGATGTGTGTGTTGGGAGGAGGAGGGGGACAAGGGATAGGAGAAGAGGGAGGTGTGTGTGTTGGGAGGAGGAGGGGGACAACACACACACCTCTGTGTTGGGAGGGGGAGGGGGACAAGGGATAGGGGAAGAGAGAGGAGTGTGTTGGGAGGAGGAGGGGGACAAGGGATAGGAGAAGAGAGAGGTGTGTGTGTTGGGAGGAGGAGGGGGACAAGGGATAGGGGAAGAGAGACATGAGTGTGTTGGGAGGAGGAGGGGGACAAGGAATAGGGAAGAGAGAGGTGTGTGTGTTGGGAGGAGGAGGGTGACAAGGGATAGGAGAAGAGAGAGGTCTGTGTGTTGGGAGGAGGAGGGGGACAAGGAATAGGGAAGAGAGAGGTGTGTGTGTTGGGAGGAGGAGGGGGACATGGGATAGGAGAAGAGAGAGGAGTGTGTGTTGGGAGGAGGAGGGGGACAACAAACACACCTCTGTGTTGGGAGGGGGAGGGGGACATGGGATAGGAGAAGAGAGAGGAGTGTGTGTTGGGTGGAGGAGGGGGACAAGGGATAGGGGAAGAGGGAGGTGTGTGTGTTGGGAGGAGGAGCGGGAGAAGGAATAGGGGAAGAGACACATGAGTGTGTTGGGAGGAGGAGGGGGACAAGGAATAGGGGAAGAGAGACATGAGTGTGTTGGGAGGAGGAGGGGGACAAGGAATAGGGAAGAGAGAGGTGTGTGTGTTGGGAGGAGGAGGGGGACAAGGGATAGGAGAAGAGAAAGGTCTGTGTGTTGGGAGGAGGAGGGGGACAAGGAATAGGGAAGAGAGAGATGTGTGTGTTGGGAGGAGGAGGGGGACACGGGATAGGGGAAGAGGGAGGTGTGTGTGTTGGGAGGAGGAGGGGACAAAGAATAGGGGAAGAGAGAGATGTGTGTGCTGGGATGATGAGGGGGACAAGGAATAGGAGAAGAGAGAGGGGGGTGTGTATTAGGAGGAGGATGGGGACAAGGGATAGGGGAAGAGAGACATGAGTGTGTTGGGAGGAGGAGGGGGACAATAAATAGGGAAGAGAGATGTGTGTGTGTTGGGAGGAGGAGGAGAGGGACAAGGGATAGGAGAAGAGAGAGATATGTGTGTTGGGAGGAGGAGGGGGACAAGGAATAGGAGAAGAGAGAGATGTGTGTGTTGGGATGGGGAGGGGGACATGGGATAGGAGAAGAGAGAGGAGTGTTGTTGGGAGGAGGAGGGGGGCAAGGGATAGGAGAAGAGAGGTGTGTGTGTGTTGGGAGGAGGGGGACAAGGGATAGGAGAAGAGAGAGGTGTGTGTGTTGGGTGGAGGAGGGGACAAGGAACAGGAGAAGAGAGAGGTGTGTGTGTTGGGAAGAGGAGGGGGACAAGGAATAGGGAAGAGAGAGATGTGTGTATTGAGAGGAGGAGGGGGACAAGGGATAGGGGAAGAGAGATGTGTGTGTGTTGGGAGGAGGAGGGGGACAAGGAATAGGAGAAGAGAGAGGTGTGCGTATTGGGAGGAGGAGGGGACAAGGGATAGGGGAAGAGAAGTGTGTGTGTTTTGGGAGGAGGAGGGGGACAAGGAGTAGGGGAAGAGAGAGATGTGTGTGCTGGGATGATGAGGGGGACAAGGGATGAGACAGGTAAAGGCTCCCTGAGAGAAAACGTTTCAGTGCATAAGGTTTAAAATATGTTAAATTCTTCTATTAATTAAGTACTAGTATGCTGGACAAATATACTGAAAACCGTCTGTTCTTGTTGTATGATGATGCACTCAGTAAGTTTTCGATCTTTTAACAGGTGAAAGCGAAACTCAACCTCGCTGAAGACATGTAGAGCCTTGCTGTAGAGGACGGCGGTAGCACCGGACAAATCACGGGATAAGAGCCTTGCTGTAGTAGTCGGCAGTAGCAACGGACAAATCACGGGATAAGAGTCTTGCTGTAGAAGTTGGTGGTAGCACCGGACAAATCACGGGATAAGAGCCTTGCTGTAGTAGTCGGCAGTAGCACCGGACAAATCACGGGATAAGAGCCTTGCTGTAGAAGTTGGTGGTAGCACCTGACAAATCACGGGATAAGAGCCTTGCTGTAGAAGTTGGTGGTAGCACCTGACAAATCACGGGATAAGAGCCTTGCTGTAGAAGTTGGTGGTAGCACCTGACAAATCACGGGATAAGAGCCTTGCTTTAGAAGTCAGTGGTAACATCTCACAAATCACGGGATAAGAGCCTTGCTGTAGAAGTTGGTGGTAACACCTGACAAATCACGGGATAAGAGCCTTGCTTTAGAAGTCGGTGGTAGCACCTCACAAATCACGTGATAAGAGCCTTGCTGTAGAAGTTGGTGGTAGCATCTCACAAATCACGTGATAAGAGCCTTGCTGTAGAAGTCGGTGGTAGCACCTCACAAATCACGTGATAAGAGCCTTGCTGTAGAAGTCGGTAGTAGCACCCCACAAAACATGTGATTACTGGAACAATCCCCTGGACGTAGGGATTCTCGGCAGTTTTTGATCAATGCACACTGTTGATGCGGGAGAAGCGACTGTTGCCCAAACCGTACCATTGCCCCATCTAACTGCAAGAATTCACCAACTAACTAATAACAGATTAGTTCTCTTCAGCTAGTTTGGCATCAAACTTGCTTGATACCAAGAACCACATGGGTACATTCTGTAATTAATCACTGATGACTGACCCACCATCTACGATCAACACCCGCAATCCAAAAATTGTGTATTCGCCAAGGTCCATCAGCACCCAACCGGCATACAAGAATCCCAAACGACCAGTCACAATGTTTGTTAATACCTTCATGAAACACCTGAAGCAGGAGTACTGGGCCTACATTGCCCTGTTTGGCATCATGTCCCTCTACAGCGGCGTCATGATCGCCGTGTTTGGCTTCACAGACATCGTCCACGCGGCAGGCGGTGAGATCGAATGGTTTGGCGTCTTCCTTATTCTTGGAGGTATTGCCCTCATCATCACTTCTGGAATCCTGTACCACCGGAAGTCGCGGCGCCTCCGCCCTTGCATCTGTTGCGGTATGGATATGGATGACACGCCCGAGCTTCCGCCCAGGAACAAGAAACGCCTGCGCTTCGCACCCAATTTGATATCGCCTTATTACGAAAAGGTTAAGCACGAAGAACGTAGGCAGACGTTGCCCGCAATCAAAGCTCCTATCGTCCGTTTTCAAAAAAGTTCGTCTGACACAGAAACCGCAGACATTGTGAGCATCGAGGAGCAAAAGGGAGACAACTCAGAGGGTAGTAGCACAACTTTGATAACTGACCTACGACGTCCTCAGGTCACCAAGTGTTAAAGGTACACAGAGAAATGAACTGTACACATGTCATTGAGCCACTACGTGCTTTGTTGAATCGGAATGGGTTGTCTGGCAGTTGCCATCGTGTTGAGCCTGCAGTTGGAACTGGGTTGCAGCTGGACAAACCTTGCAGGCTGCTCAACCGGTGAGTTCTGACATTGACATCCCGTCATGTCACCTCGGTGACAGCCTCATCATGTACAGTAATAGCGTTCACGTGCCTTTGTACCACTGTGCCGCATTTGCCTCATGGCGGCCTCACGGCCTTGTCCTTTACTGTGACTGACCGGATCTTCTTCTGACACATGCGGTCTAATACTTACATTAATAACTGAATTAGAATCGTAAATACTGTGTGTTAGTGCACATACATTGACAGTGTCCAGCAGATATGCATTTCATAAATGAGATGTGCAATATCAAAAAGAAGGTTTCTCGCAGATGCATGTGTCCTGTTCATAAGAAATATTTGAACTTCCTGTGTTTTATGAGGATGTGAGATTATTTGATGAAGAAACATCGAGAATACCTCCAAGCATCGAACCAGGCACCTGCAGGCGCCCGTATGTGGTTTTTCAACTATTCATCCGAACCTTGGCACCAGATTTATGAATATTGTAACGATTCTAGTGTGATGTCTTCTTGTAGAAGTGAACGCTACTTTCATGTACAGGGGTGTGTGTTTTCTTCATGTGCTGATAGTTTACAATGGCTTGAATCTAAAGACAAGGGATGCGTGTTTCGTGCTGAGATACTGAATGATGTGAAGGAGTTGCGTGATCAGTGTTCCAGTGTGTGGGTGACGCCGGCCTTACATCTCACTTTATGCCGCACCTGTCGCCGTGTCGAGATACTGCTACATCAGCAGACCATCACGTGCTTCACAAACTGTGGAATGTTTAAACACATTTGAATTTTGAATTACGTGTATATTTGTTCCAGTTATTGTTGATATTTACAGCGTTGTTATTGTGTATTCTGGACTTTCAGGTTTAATTTTTATACTTGATAACTATATAATAAAGTGGACTGAGGTCTGGCTGGACGTTGGTGGTTCTTTACAGTGCAGGAGTGGTGCTCCAGAGTTACCATACTTCATACTTCACCGTCTGTATCACTTCTTGGTGCAGCGAATGGTGCAGTTGCAACACGAAATCATGGCAGTGCAACACGAGACTATGGCGGTGCAACACGAGATCATGATGGTGTCATGCGAGAGCAGGCAGGTAAAACGAGAGCATGACAGTGAAAGCTTTTGAGCATAGCGGTGAAATCCGCGGGCTTGTCGGTGAAACTCCGCGAGCTTGGTGTTTCCCTCAAATCGAACCTCATGTAGTCATTGCCTAGACAAGTAGATGTGTCCGAGATTTTACTGGAGCTTCTTAGAACAACAATGACAAAATCCACCTGGTGTGTCGGGTCAATTTGATCAGCGTCACACTCCATAACATGTACCGTGTGCAAGAAAAGTTTGGGGTGGTATCTAATGCGGTTAGAGTAGAAAAAGCAACGATTTACAGGGCAAATAGTAGAACTAAGAAATTAGAGAGAAATTCCTATGGAATTAAATCGAAAAAGAGTTTTGCAGTTTCTGACGATGTAGGTAAATGTAACAGATGAAATAGAATCGCAGCAGGTTATGAAGAGCACATTGCTCATGAAGCATATCCGTATGGTAACGGAAGAACACTAGAAAACACAGCGGAACCAGCTGCTGGAGGGCGCTGTATAGAGCGGTCGTCACAAGCAAACTCTTATTACGCCACAAGGGGTTGATATGAAATGTAAACATGTGTCTGTTTTGAAGACCATGTCATCCTAAGGTGTGTAACTGCAGTTGTTGTTTCAATGGGGAGGGCAGGTGGGGGCTAACAATTGTGGTGGGATGCCTTTTACCGTCTGACCAGCAATATCACGACACGAAGATTCCATATTTCGGGAACTGAAGCCAAGAGCCTTGATTTGGTCTTGGTCGACAAACATCGTATGGGCGCCCAGTGTTGCTTCAAGAGGGCTCGTGCATCACGTGATGGGCTAGATGGCGATCGTCCATGTGGAGTGGTGTTCCTGGGCTGCCCTGGTCCATTTTGTCAGTCTTGGACAGCACCTGCTTGCTGGCGTTTCTTATGACGGAGTGGTGGTTACCAAGGTGACGCCCGATGGCCTGGAATGTCATGCCAGCTCCATGCACACCACACTCTCACATCTCCGCCCCTCCATGCACACCCATTGTCTCACATCTCCGCACCTCCATTCACACCCATTGTCTCACATCTCCGCCCTTCCATGCACACCCATTGTCTCACATCTCCGCCCCTCCATGCACACCCATTGTCTCACATCTCCGCCCCTCCATGCACATCCATTGTCTCACATCTCCGCCCCTCCATGCACACCCATTGTCTCACATCTCTGTCACTCCATGCACACCCATTGTCTCACATCTCCGCCCCTTCATGCATACCCACTGTCTCACATTTCCGTCCCTCAATGCACACCCATTGTCTCACATCTCTGTCACTCCATGCACACCCATTGTCTCACATCTCTGTCACTCCATGCACATCACCGACTCACATCTCCACCCCTCCATGCACACCTACTGTGTCACATCTCTGTCCCTCCATGCACACCTACTGTCTCACATCTCCGCCCCTCCATGCACACTACACTCTCATATCTCCGTCCCTCCATGCACACCCATTGTCTCACATCTCTGTCCTTCCATGCACACCCATTGTCCCACATCTCTGTCCCTCCATGCACACCCACTGTGTCACATCTCTGTCCCTCCATGCACACCTACTGTCTCACATTTCCGTCCCTCAATGCACACTACACTCTCATATCTCCGTCCTTCCATGCACACCCATTGTCCCACATCTCTGTCCCTCCACGCCTACCTTCTGTGTCAGATCTCTGTCCCTCCATGCACACTCATTGTCTCACATCTCTGTCACTCCATGCACACCCATTGTCTCACATCTCCGCCCCTTCATGCATACCCACTGTCTCACATTTCCGTCCCTCCATGCACACCCATTGTCTCACATCTCTGTCACTCCATGCACACCCATTGTCTCACATCTCCGCCCCTTCATGCATACCCACTGTCTCACATTTCCGTCCCTCAATGCACACCCATTGTCTCACATCTCTGTCACTCCATGCACACCCATTGTCTCACATCTCTGTCACTCCATGCACACCCATTGTCTCACATTTCCGTCCTTCCATGCACATCGAATATGGATTAAACGGATGATACACATACACTGTTATGCTCCTTGAACGGCCAGGCAGTTTTTGTGCTTTCATGATGTGATAGTGTAGCATGCGTTTTAACAAACTCTTTCAAACTGAATCCGTCTTTTACATTACATGAAAACAATAGCCTCGTTGATGTTTTATTATCGTCGGTAGCTACACCCCTTTGATAAAATGTATTTGGTGTGCTGAATCAAGTTCCATGTGTATATATACAATTTGGTAGCCCAGTTGGTCTGACTGTAAATCATTTCATTTGTGTGAATGGTACCACGACTGTGAGGAAATTAAAGGGTTACATACAGAACGCCAACCCTAATAAATACAATAAACATCGACAGAAATATGTATGTTCAACTCTAACATCTTTTAACAACGCCATTCTCCCCGACCGCCACGTGCCTGATGACTTAAGACATTAATGACAAATCGATATGTCCCAAGCACAACTGCAGTAATTGTTGATTTCAACGCGCTATAAGATTTCCAGGAAAAGTATTCAAGTTCGATGGTATCGATCTGAATAATCGTCTGATACCATGAGATCTGGTAATTTGCGGGCACTAGAGACATCCAGTTTGGGTCAAGAGACAGATTAGCACCATGAGGGGGGTCACGACAAGACGACAAGTAGAGATCTACACCTTGTGCCAAATAATACACTGGGGCCAATCAGGACAAGATGACAAGTAGAGATCTACATCTTGTGCCATGTAATACATTGGGACCAATCACGACAATATGACAAGTAGAGATCTACACCCTGTGCCATGTAATACATTGGGGCCGATCACGATAAGATGACAAGCAGAGATCTACTCCTTGTGCCATGTAATACATTGAGGCCGATCTCGACATGGTTCCAAGTAGAGACCTACTCCTTGTGCCATGCAATACATTGGGGCCGATCTCGACATGGTTCCAAGTAGACACCTACATCTTGCGCCGTGTTATACATTGGGACCAATCTCGACATGGTACCAAATTGACGCCTACAGCTTGTGGCGTTTGAGGCATTGGGCCAGAGACACTCAGATGTCTCTACTGTGACAAATGAGAGATTCGTGGCAGTCTCGACGTAATACATGGTAGATATCCTGGGTTTATCACGTGGAGATCTACGGGGTGATCGATTGAGAGGTAGTCTCGGCTGGTGTCACTGTGTCTTTACATTGTTCCATATATGGGCTCGCGTGGAGACCTGATGCAACTTCGTGTTGCTTTAGAAACCTGATATATCAGTGGCGTTAGTGAAACATACATTTGTGGTATTAACTCTGCATATTCTGGGGTTCCGAGCACGTCCGCCATTAGACCGACCTGCATGTACTACAAGTAACAGTCCTGCATCCTTGATGAGATGACGCATGTTGAATTATAGATAAGGAAAACAACTTCCCTGGTACAGTTGAGATCGATAGCATGTGGAATGCCTGTTTACCTTTTCCAAACTTATATAGCACGGACACCTGGCAGTATCTCAACGTACTGATATAAATGTACCAGTAATACAATATATACTGAGTCAAAAAAGAAACTTCAGAAAATGTAATTTTCAAAAATAATGAATAATTTTTCCCTGATACATCTATGTATCCGAAATGGGATCCCTATCTTTCAAATCTAGAAAAACGTTACTCACTCAAACCCACTCAAACCCATCCGTTCGTAGTAGAAATGACTTTAGTGCTAAATCAGGTTTTGCACGTGCAGTCGATCACGTGATCTTCGCATTGAAGTTTTCTTCATTTGCACGTGTTTGCATTGGCCTCAGGAATTAAAAAAGAGTTTTAAACCACAGTTCTAACGGTATTTTAAATGCCACGATTGTCAAATGAGCAACGTGAACATGTCTTTGGCATGTTGCAAGCGGAAAGATCAGTTATTGACGCCGTAAGAGCAATGGGATGAAGCCGTCGTACTGTATATGACTTGCGAGGTCGTCTACAACAATCAGGCACCACCTCTGATCGCCCAAGGTCGGGTCGACCACGTGTGACGTCACGAGCTGAAGACCGTCAATTCGTCCTACGTCACGTACGTGACAGATTTCTGCCGACGACACGAACCAGGGCTGAGATGTTTAGAGGTCGACAGTCTCCATTCTCGACGTCCATATAGTGACTTAACAGTTTTATATCCATGTATTGGAACGGCGGTGTAGCCTAATGGAACTGATTGTGGCACTGTCAGTGTATCGAGTACATCACACAGATCTCAGCAATGAAATGATAACGATTTAACTATCTTACCAATTCTTGTCCTTTTATAGTGCCCTGATCATGATGAAAGAATGTGAAGTTTCTTTTTTAACTCAGTATACTTGGTTTTGATTTTGGAACGAAGACAAGCCTTTAACACACCGTATACGTACAGTGTTCCCAGAAATTATTGAGAAAATCTTTGTTTTTTTTCTAATGATGCTAAGATTGGAAAAAAGGCTTTCACTATGCACTAAGCATACTAAATAAGGGAGACAACTCTTGAAGGCTTAGAAGGCAGCTCATTACGTCAAGAGTTATCTCCCTTGTCTGAGCAGACGGCTTCCTGTGTTGACATGGCAAAATTTACAGCAAGAGAGAAAAGAAAGCTCATTCTAGATGATTTTGAAAGGGGTGAGGCTGATGCTAAAGTGTTAGCTTGTAGACATGGTATTCCTCTGTCTACAGTATACAAAACTTTGAAGAATATTCAAACAGGAACCGGGATAGAGCACAAAGCAGGGGCAGGTCGGCCTAGGAAATTCAGTGTTGTGGATCGCCGAAGACTTGGGCAGATTGTGAGTAGGGGCAAATTGAAAAGTGTTGAGAACATCAGAAATGAAATGATTAGCAGAGGAAGTCCTCAGGTATGCAATGAAACAGTTAGGCAGGAATTACAGAGACTTAATTGGGTGAAAAAACGTGGAATTCCCTCGCTGTTGATGAAAGATGCACAAAAGGAAAAACGTTTAAACTGGTGTCGGGCTCATGAAAATCAAGATTGGGATAATGTTTTCATTTCGGATGAAAGTTCTGTTTGGCTTTTCCCTAATTGTGTGAAAATTTGGACCAGAGATACTGTCAAACCTATCTACCAGCGACCAAAACATAGCCCGAAGTTTCACATGTGGGGTGACATATCGGCTCGCGGAGTGACGCCATTGTGTGTTTTCACGGGAAACTAGACAAAAGAAAGATAAGTTGACATTCTAAATGGTCACCTTCTTCCGACAGCACAAACATTGTATGAAGATGAATGGATTTTCCAGCATGATAATGACCCAAAACACACTGCGCGCTACACAAAACAGTGGTTGTCGGGCGAAAATGTTCAAGTTTTAGACTGGCCCAGTTACAGCCCAGACCTAAACCCAATTGAGAATGTGTGGGGAGTCATGAAGGACAGAATAAACCAAAAGGGACTGAGAAATATTGAAGATATGAAGGCCGAGGTGGTCCAATATTGGGATACCCTGTCACACGATTACCTACAAACTTTGATGGGTAGTGTGCCTAGGCGTATTCAGGCATGCATTGCTGAGCGAGGAGGTCTAACAAAATACTAAAACAAGACCGAGACTGTAAAAGGATGATGTTTTAACATGTTTATGTAAGTAAAACGCCAGATTTTAATAAACGTAATGAGTTACATGACGCAACATGATTCTCAATAATTTCTGGGAATACTATATATGTCTTCTTGTCTGACGTACATGCAATGTAAACCCACTGGGATATAGGATATTTATAACCGTAATGGGATATAAGCTATCAGTAATCATATTGGGATACAGGACATCAGCAAACATTTCGAGATATAGGCTATCACTTAACATATTGGGATATAGGCAATCAGTAACATACTGGAATATAGGCTATCAGTAAACATTTTGGGATATAGGCAATCACTTAGCATATTGGGATATATTCTACCAGTAAACCTATTGGGATATCATCTGTAAACATAGTGGGATATAGGCTGCCTGTGTACACATTAGGACACATTCTGTCTATAAACATATTGGATATAAGCTGTCTGTAAACATGTTGATATTTAGGTTTATAACATATTGGGGGATATCCTGTCAATGTACTTATTGAGGAACATCCTGTCAGTGTGTCCATATTGGTAAATATACAATATACTCTCAGTAGGTCTATGTAGGTGAATATGCTCTCAAAGTGTCTATATTGGTGAATATGCTCTCAGTGTGTCCATATTGGTAAATATGCTCTCAGTGTGTATATATTGGTGAATACTCTCTCGATGTGTATTAATTTGGTGATTATACTCTCTGAGTACTTAGTTATACGCTCTCAGTGTCTATATATTGCGGAGTAAGCTTTCAGTATACTTATTGGGGAATATGCTGTCAGTATGTACACATTAGGAATATGCTGTCAGTATGTACACATTAGGAATATGCTCTCACATACTTACCGGCCGAAAGCCACAGTATCTTTGTCCCCGCAGTGTTTACGCAACAGCCGACAATGCTGATAAAGGAAAAACGGGAACTGTTATAGCAATGTTAAAACGTCTACCAATGCCATAGACAGGCAGTTTACAAACCTATGTTACAGTGACTTACTTAATTAATACTAATCTGAGCTAATCTGTGTTGGATTATCCGGACTATCGCCAGCTGCTCCACCACAGACCTAACCAGCTGGTAGACAGTAGGCACTTGACAGCACGGACTTTACTAATTACCTTATGCCATGTACGTTAATCCCTGATGCTGTGTATAGATGCGGACTTGTTTCTCGGGTTTATGCAGTGGATTAGTTTATTCGTATTTAGAATTCCTATTAGTAATCAGTGATATTTCTGGGACTCGCTGTTTTCACGGTGAGGCATTAACAACACTGCCGGGTACGACAATAAGGTATTTCATACACTGCAATCGTTAAATGCATCGATATAAATAAAACATTCCTCAGGTTATGATGCCGAGAATCAGTCATGTGCATGTTGCAGGTGCCTGTCGGCTCGACACAATACAGAACAGGTACAAGTGACATTGTACATACCAGACACACGATACAGAGCAGGTACAAGTGACACTCTACATACCAGACACACCATATGTGTGACATTATCTTCAATCTTTTCTCAGAGTAAGCACATGGGAAAACACCCACGCATCACTGGGTTTAGTATGCGGGGAGCTCCGTCCACAAAATAAAACAAAGTACAACGAACGCTCGTATGATGAAAATAGTTTATTTTCGATTCACATTGCACAGTGTATATGGATTCAGTTGAAACTAAACATGTGCAATGGCAGCAGTTATTGACAAGCTCTACGACTTGTATAAGGACGTCAGACACAGGTTGTACAAAGTCTCAGCAAGATATTGTAAGGCAAGGGGTGTTAATTATTCATTGTACTTTCTCCCAGTTACAGGCTACAGAACATGGATCGCGAGTCCGTGAGTCAGTGTGTCCAATCCCCGGCGGTAGATCAATAGACTGCCCCCAACTGCTATTAATACAGGAATGGGACGCCGACAGGTAACAATGACATTTAACAACAGAATTACTCTGAATAACTTAAACCTGTTGTATGTTTCAGAACAATACGCAAAGAACAATAACGATTCTTTACTTCACAATATTTATGAAATCCACTGATTGTCGAAAGATGTTGGTACAAAAGCGCGAGGTTCAAACATACACGCAGATCGAAGTCCGTCAATACACACGACCATATCTCAGGTGTCCTGCACTACATTTACACAGACATTCACTGGCGAGAGTCTCGATTACCGTTGACATCTATAGACAGTTACTGTGTAAATAGTATTTCAGTCATATGGTGTTTCAGCTCTTTGCGGAATGAAAACCCAAAGCCAATGTGGCCACTAGAGACAAAACAAAACTAAAAGAAAACAAAGAAAACAGACGAAAAAGTAGCCAAGGTAGACGGCCGCCATACTGCTTGAGTGCATTAGCCCCGCCATTAGCCAATATCTGGACACGACAGCAAACACTGCCACCTCATTGCCGAGTGGATTTAAACGATGATTGCTGACTCACAGAGTAACACATTGTATATATACTTTAATTGATCGTAGCCACCTTCACAATGCAATGTACAAAGAGATAGTTTACAGTTAGGATAGTGACGGTCTGCGTGCTAGCTTGGATAGTGTTGCATGGAAAACAGGTGGCGTAGTTACTGAGCCAACACGCTGGCAGGAACAACTGACGACCCGACCTCCCATTAGTTAAAGCAAACATGCACCTGGAAATCGTCTCATCCTGCTTTGATAACATATGCAACGTAGCGACGGGTCCCCATTGTCAACAAGAACAGCTGGGAAGCGTCATTGCACTTTCAGGCAGAGACACGAAGTGTACACTGGTATGACTTGCAACACACCCACGACACACAACTACACGTGTTCTGGTGCGACTATAGCTGGTGGTGTACATCTACAAGGGATTGGGGATTATAAAGTACATGTTGACTCCTCACGTATCAGTATGTCTACAGCACAATATGTAGTCAAGCACAATGTGTTGTCAAGCACAATGTGTTGTCAAGCACAATATGTTGTCAAGCACAATATGTAGTCAAGCACAATATGTTGTCAAGCAGAATATGGGAGTTTTTCATGGTGCTATGTGATAAGTATATAATTAGAGACTTCATGTTGCACTGCGTGTTGCCAGGTGGGATAAACCTTCTATATACAGCCTTCGGCAATCTAAGCAGAACGGTGTTGACCATGGAGAAGTGATACATGTCACAGTCGTGCCATTTCAGTCATGTGGTCTGTAGTTTTATTTGCAGGAGTGAAGACATAAGGAAGGCAACCCATGGATGCCTCGGTCCGCAATCACGACACAGATGTCTGTCTCTCCGTGGCGAGGCCGTGTTTTCTTACACCACCAGTATGTTTAAATACATTTAAATATTTTCTCTTCAAAATAAATATTAAAAGAACCGTCTAAGGAGCACAAACCTGCTGTCAGTGTGCACATGTTTCAGTAATCATATATGTTACTTATGCCTAGGAAATACGAGAGGGGAAATGGTTTTGTTTCACATGTCATTCCTAAAATAACCCAGCATTAAGGAGGTGATTTTACTAAAAACTAGATTCGGTCTGTGTTTTGAAGGACGAACGCTTTAACCAATAGACCCCCACCGCTCCTCGATGTTAGGTCCCTGGCCAAAATGAGCACTTGATTGTAAATGTTTATCAAATGTGAAGTTGAACAAATATATCGATTTAACGTAGACAGAATTACTTCTTACAAAAGGGTTGGCTAACCGACGTAATCGTGAAACCAGTGAGATTCTGAGGTAATGTCAAGTAGATCTGTAATGAAGACAATCACCAATGCTGGAACAGAAATGGAGGAGAGTCCAGAGTCTCATGTGAAGACATGAAGACGGGCGATCAGAGTTTCATTTCTATTCTACACCGACAGGTATCACACAAGTCGCTCATGTATCACAATGGGAACAGCCGGGACTGTACGACTTGTTGAGCAGCGGCGCCCATTCTGAATATTGACGAGGAGACAGCGTCTTGCAAGTTGCTCTGAGAGCACGTGTTGCCATAGTAACAGGTGTGTCTGTCGCGAAGTTGACATACGGGTTCTCGGTGGGTGTTTTATCGTTCATGACAAGTAAGTGGTTGTCACGTGCAGAGGAAGCAGGTGTAGTTGTCGCGTCAAAGGTGTGGTGTGTACACAGATGCGTGTACGTCCATCGTCCAGCAGAAATGACCAATCCATGAATCCAACACCGGATATGTACATACACAGACACTGATAACGTGGGACAAGGAGAATTTCATCATGGTATTTTTCGATGACGTCAACACTGTTCAGCAAATAACAATATCCACTGTTGACAACAGAACAAGGAGTATATGACATCCCGAAAGTTATCACATATGTTTCAGACAGTATCACATATTGCAGCAATTTGGTCCTGAGGGCGGGAGATTGATGGGGAGTCGAGGGACAGTGTCACAGCCACCAACATACGGTCCCTTCACCGTTATCCTAGCACTAACAAGTCTATAGCAACAGCATCCGCTAGTGGGTTGCACTGACCTTGGTGGCCTGACCCGTAGATGCTGCGTCTTATATAACACCTGGATGAGGTCATCGTAACCTGTAGGTGATCCACCACATATAGCACCTGGATGAGGTCATTGCGACCCTCGTCGAATGCGTACCACTAACACAAAGGTTCACTCAACAGCTTCCTACTCACACGTCCACATGCACATGTATATTGCTAGACATGCTATCGGTACGAAGCAGCCTACTTTCTCCAGTCGCACCGTGTTGGTTGTCTACGGGTAAATGGACTGTGGTCATCGAGTGTTCCAGTTTCTGGCCAAACTTATCTGGTTTCCCCATCCAAACTCAAAACACAGCGTGTTGGTCAGATGCTTGTCCGGTTCTCTACCCTTCCTTGAAGGTGCGACACTTGGCAGAGGCATCACTGATAGTCTGACCAAGTGTCAGGTTCCTTCACGAAGCTAAATTCACACTGGCTTTATCCGGAATGGTCACTCTATTAGGCCGGCTACCTGTTTGTCCAGCTTCTTGATTTCCTCTATCTGAGACACCTCCTCTTCCTCTGAAGTTATCTCCACCGATTCGGAAGGGATCGGGGGAGGGGGCATTGTTTTAAGCATACCAGTCTCCGGGTTCGGAAGCTGAGGTAAATGGTTCACATTTAATATCACAGGTGGAGCAGACTCCTGTTTTGTCTTTAGTGAGGTCTCTATGATTTCCTGTGCTGTCCCGCCCATGGTTGTCCTGGACGATGTCGTCTGGGTGGAGTCTAGAGACTGGGACGATTCGTCCAGATCTATATGTTCATGACGGGGCTCACTTTCATTGATCACCTCCTTATGAGTTGTGAGATTATTTTTATATTTTTTAAGATGTGGTCTTTTCTTTGTAGTCCGCTTCCCTCGTCGGCCTTTGGATGCGTTATGCTGTTTTAAATTAACCTCTGTACAATATGGATCAGGTGTGTGTGGAGGGTGGTGAGTTACCTTCCCCGTCGTTAGATGTCCCGGCCCGTGCCCCTGGACAGGTCCAGCAGGGGCCACAGCAGGTGTGGTTTTAGGACGAGAGCAGACAGTAAAGTACAACACAGTGATCAAGGCGCTAATTCCCATGCCGCCTATACCACAACAGATGAGGATTATACCAACAATTTTCTTGCCCTCCTCATTCCTCCACTCAGGAGGCAGGCCTGTCGTATCCACCTCCATGATGCGGTAGTTGAGCACCAGACAGACTCCGGTTGACAACATGATGATCCCGAACAGCGCGGAAAAGACGCTAATCGCACAGCAACAACACTGGCTCTGCATCGACTGCATCCTTGCCATCTGAAACATATAGAAACCATGACAACAGGCTGAAAGACTTGGATTCTGACAACATAAAACAGATAGAGACTTCATTCCAAATGTATAAGAGCAAATGAAAAAATATATTCACACCTACAATAAGGATGCCCCTGTACGGTAAATACAAGAGTATACTAATATGGATAAAGATGTTAATAGTTCAGTCTGTACTCATGTAGGTCTGAAAGTAATGTCGGGTGTTGGAAGCTTTGAATGAATGTGTTAGACAAAGATAGTTGATCAATTTATACACTGACTCCCCCAAACACACAGGAACTATTACCTCCGGTATGACAAGCCTCACGTATGCTACTCACGATAGCTTTTCACATGCAGGCGATGCATCAGGTTGTATATCTATAGAACTTATCTCATGTATACGTGTGAGCGCTACATCACCGTCACCACAGTTTGTGTGATCCTATGAGCGTGGAAACAACACGTTTTCTCTTCAAAGGGAGACCCGTGAAATGTTTGGTGTTACACTACAAGGACACACGGCTACAGACTATAGGCGTTTGATGAGACCTACTGCAGAGTCAGAGCTATGGTCAGTCACGAACCAGATACACCGTGATGACACGGAGTAAAATATAAGTTGGTAATATTCCAGTATACTAGATCCTGAACGATGACATTTACAACCAATACCCAGGAGGGGGTCGAACCTTCGACAGACGAGGGACTGTTTTAATCAAATGGTCACCCAATTGGATCTGAAATCATTCGAATCACAAAAGGTAACATGCTTGGACGACAGTTTAATAGTTTGCGAGGAGTGGACGTAATTTCCGACTGCTACTACAAGTAATTTCCCATAGTTAACATATACCCAGATATTATAGATCAAGGAACTGTCACGTCTGTTAAAACAGTTGAGCTGGCTTTTACGTCACACCGGTATTACTCCAGCCAGTCAAGGTGACATATATTACCTTCCTATGGTCCATGGTCCAAAGGAGATTTGTTCATAAAAAATATTTACTTTTATTTCTTTAAGAACAGAAAATGTCATAGCACCAAATACAGAAACAAGCAATTCGTTATTCTCTCTACAAAACAATCTGCAATTTCTGGTACAGGTCAACGTCCCTCAGGTAATTTACAATCAGGTGCCCGCTAACACAGGGGGAAACAGATCTTTCAGGTTTCTCGCATCATAACAGGACTTCCTTGCAGTCGAAAAGTCCACACAGTCAAGCAAAATATGCTTGATGGTGAGCACTTTATCGGAAGAGACATACACGAGAGGTGCATCCCCATCCGTTTTCGGCAGATAGTCATGAGTAAAACGACTGTGACTAATACGACCTCGTCGTAAAACTACTTCATCGCGTCTTGACTGACAACCGAAGTAGGCATCACCAATTATTGAAAGACGTGGCAGGCTGCAGTTACTAACACTGGGGATGGTGTTCCCAGCTGAAGCAGTGACATCAATTATCTAGTTGTACAGATGACAGAGGTTGTCACATACATTTACAAATGTACGTATTCTTACAAGGGGCAGTATTTGGCGGGTTTTTGTAGTCCTAACTCTATCAAATCATGAAATATAGAAACAGCAATAAACACATCATAGTGGGTGTAGTTTGTAAAGAGTGAAATAAGCTGTTCCCGGGATAAAGGATATAGTAATAGTAATGACAAGTTTTGTCAGGGTAGGGATGCCTTGGTACCAGACTCACTGCAGCGTGGAGGTTGGTAGGAGGGTAGGACCAGGGGTAGAACCATCACAGGTAGTGAGGGACAGATGCTCCAACCACAGCCTGGATACACCTTACAATCACGCCAGCAGCTGGTCTGTGTACAAACACAGTGAAACACTTACCTTCTCGTGAGGACCACGTCACTTCTAGCCCGCATACAGGTGAAGATGCTAGCCCTAGTATGTCACGGGTCAACTGGACGGGTACATATTCATGGTTTAATCAACAACAGGACCTACTCGATGATTGTAATTAATACAGTAACTGTGTTCACCCTTGAGCGATCATTGAGCGCGTATCCATCGGCACTTTCACAACTCCAGGGCATTTGTGACTGACCTGCCCAGACTGGTCAAGCCGGTCACAACTGATCAAATGACCAGGTCACCCGTTAATAATCCCTGTTGTTTAATTACCCAGCACCGCACTGAGAGCGATCACGTCCCTTGGACATAACCTTGGCATCACCTCGGGACGGGCGCACCTGTATATGAACCCCACTTGACAGCATGCTCATTACATAGATTTTCATGAACACTCGCTGCAACTTGGGCATCGTGTATATAATCTATACTCATGTGTCCGACATTCAGACCAGTGCGTCGGACATTCACAGCCTTGGCGAATATCATGAATCAAATAGGTAAACAAGACATAGAGTAGTATAGGGAATGGGGAGAAAAACCGGTAGCGGGTACACTTTGCTCAGAAGCTTCTGAGTATAGCTAATTCTGCTACCAGCATATATATTTCAACAAGACCCTTCGATAAGACCACTTTTCGGCTGCTCCCAATTACTCCCAATTATAGTGTATTCCCAATTAGAGCTATGCGGGTACATAGACATAGAAATATGCCAGGAACCAAGCTCTCGCGAGAAGCATATACCGAGATCCGATCGGGTCGTTTGTCCATTCGGGAAGCGAAGAGGAAGTATCACATATCGCAAGCTCGATACACACGAATCCGAGGTGGTATAGACAAACCCACAACTCCTGATATATCCGAAGACTTGGAGGCCCTGCTGCAGAAGTGTCGCCCCATGTTGCTTTCCGACCGAGAGAAACAAATCCTGGAGCAATCGGGACACACCTTCTACGAACACTACCAGATCCCCAAACAGTTTCTCGAACTCTACTTGCTGTGCTTTCGTCAACTAGTAGAAGCCGGCAAAATAGTTGATTTCGTCTACATCTACCCACCCAACCAATTTCAACCCTCGGCGGGCAAACTCCGAATCATTCTCGCTGATAACTGCTATCCGGGCCCCAAGGACAGACACAACCGATGCACCGACTGCCTAGCCACTCTATCGGAACTGCCTGCTCTCTTCGGACCCGACAACTCTACGTGCAAGTGTGGTGCCACCGACCACTGCGTCGACAGCAAGAAATGCATTCTCTGGGAACAGAAAGCGATAGACTACACACCCCAGGAGCGACTTCCACTCGAGGTTCCAGAAGAGATCGAGGTTGACAGCTGTTGTGTGAATATAGAGAACCTATACGACAACGCCTGCCTTTTCTGGAGCATACAATACGCACTCCTCATCAACAAATTGATGGACTGTTGTACGTGTAAGGAGAAAGAGTCTTGTATCTTATGGCGGTTATCGGAGAAAGCAGAGGTACCACAGGGGCGGGGTAATATTTGGCATACCCCATTACCCGACTATGGTGGACCCAAGCATATGGAAGTAGCACCCCCTCCATGCAGCGAACACAAAAAAGCTGCGAACGTCCCAGAAGGAGTCTACTTATGCAAAAAGTTTGCTGTAGCGGGATACGAAGGGAAGAACCGGCTGTTATTGCTACTCGATCCCCCGACTGGGGAAACGATTCCAGTCTATGGCTACAAGATACGAGAAACGATTCGGGCTGCCGGGGGAATAGAACGCCTACGGTTAGTGCGGGAACCGTTTCTATGCAAGCTCGGTAAAATCTGCTACTCACCTATATCAGAAAAGAAAGACGATAGAGAAATCGAATTACTGCTTCCAGACATTGGACGAGAATAGGTCCGGCAGCTCGCCTAGTATTTTGGTAGATGCAGTCGTGGGCTTACAAAGGACGAATACTTATCTAGGCTAGTTTTTCGTATTCCAACTGCTTTTCGTGGTACCCTACTACTTTTTTTCCCCTCAAAAAACAACACTCTACTGCATAATGAAGGGATCCCCACGTTTCGTCTTGGGTGTTTCTACCTTCTCGGTCGGTGTGTGCACTGGTTTGCTGTGCTTCCAGGTCTTGTAGACGACCTTCCAGAGAAAAACAGCGGCTAGCGAAAGGTAGGTCCACCTTTGGGCTGTTTCTAGTATCTGCCGCACCTTCTGGATATCCAGATGGGTCTCTTCTTGTTCCTCCTCAACGTTTTCTATTTCCTCTTCCTCATTGTCCTTATCCAGCATCGACAAGATGTCGACCAACAAATTCGTGGTTTGTTCCAAACGAGCCGGCAACGTATTCGTGGTTTGTTCCAAACGAGCCGACATCGCTGCAGTTTGCTTCACACTAGCCTCTAGCCTCCCCAAGCGGTTGTAGAAGTCCTGGATGATGGGCACAGTCGGCTCTGCAGCAGGCAATACGCTCTCGCTAGGGGGTAAGATGGCCGCAGGCAATACGCTGCCGGCAGACGTCTCACTAGCGGGAGCAGGCAATGCGTCTGTGCTGGTCGGAGGTTCTACAGCAGGCTCTTGCCATATGTCGTAGAGTCTTGTGGATCCAATACCGAAGCGCTTTTTGACCTCGCTTGCTGGGAGCACCCCTCGAAGGGAGCGTATTTCTTGGACCTTTTCCGAAGACAAATCTCTTCTTGGTGGCATGGGGTGTTTTTCCTGGGAATATATATATACCATACTTCCTACTTGTCTATATAGGAACCAATCCTCTCCCAGGAAACTTCTAATAATGCTTAGTAATGCTAAGCATTTGCTAAGCATTACTAAGCATTGCTAAGCATTACTAAGCATTATTAGAAGTTTCCTGGGAGAGGATTGGTTCCTATATAGACAAGTAGGAAGTATGGTATATATATATTCCCAGGAAAAACACCCCATGCCACCAAGAAGAGATTTGTCTTCGGAAAAGGTCCAAGAAATACGCTCCCTTCGAGGGGTGCTCCCAGCAAGCGAGGTCAAAAAGCGCTTCGGTATTGGATCCACAAGACTCTACGACATATGGCAAGAGCCTGCTGTAGAACCTCCGACCAGCACAGACGCATTGCCTGCTCCCGCTAGTGAGACGTCTGCCGGCAGCGTATTGCCTGCGGCCATCTTACCCCCTAGCGAGAGCGTATTGCCTGCTGCAGAGCCGACTGTGCCCATCATCCAGGACTTCTACAACCGCTTGGGGAGGCTAGAGGCTAGTGTGAAGCAAACTGCAGCGATGTCGGCTCGTTTGGAACAAACCACGAATACGTTGCCGGCTCGTTTGGAACAAACCACGAATTTGTTGGTCGACATCTTGTCGATGCTGGATAAGGACAATGAGGAAGAGGAAATAGAAAACGTTGAGGAGGAACAAGAAGAGACCCATCTGGATATCCAGAAGGTGCGGCAGATACTAGAAACAGCCCAAAGGTGGACCTACCTTTCGCTAGCCGCTGTTTTTCTCTGGAAGGTCGTCTACAAGACCTGGAAGCACAGCAAACCAGTGCACACACCGACCGAGAAGGTAGAAACACCCAAGACGAAACGTGGGGATCCCTTCATTATGCAGTAGAGTGTTGTTTTTTGAGGGGAAAAAAAGTAGTAGGGTACCACGAAAAGCAGTTGGAATACGAAAAACTAGCCTAGATAAGTATTCGTCCTTTGTAAGCCCACGACTGCATCTACCAAAATACTAGGCGAGCTGCCGGACCTATTCTCGTCCAATGTCTGGAAGCAGTAATTCGATTTCTCTATCGTCTTTCTTTTCTGATATAGGTGAGTAGCAGATTTTACCGAGCTTGCATAGAAACGGTTCCCGCACTAACCGTAGGCGTTCTATTCCCCCGGCAGCCCGAATCGTTTCTCGTATCTTGTAGCCATAGACTGGAATCGTTTCCCCAGTCGGGGGATCGAGTAGCAATAACAGCCGGTTCTTCCCTTCGTATCCCGCTACAGCAAACTTTTTGCATAAGTAGACTCCTTCTGGGACGTTCGCAGCTTTTTTGTGTTCGCTGCATGGAGGGGGTGCTACTTCCATATGCTTGGGTCCACCATAGTCGGGTAATGGGGTATGCCAAATATTACCCCGCCCCTGTGGTACCTCTGCTTTCTCCGATAACCGCCATAAGATACAAGACTCTTTCTCCTTACACGTACAACAGTCCATCAATTTGTTGATGAGGAGTGCGTATTGTATGCTCCAGAAAAGGCAGGCGTTGTCGTATAGGTTCTCTATATTCACACAACAGCTGTCAACCTCGATCTCTTCTGGAACCTCGAGTGGAAGTCGCTCCTGGGGTGTGTAGTCTATCGCTTTCTGTTCCCAGAGAATGCATTTCTTGCTGTCGACGCAGTGGTCGGTGGCACCACACTTGCACGTAGAGTTGTCGGGTCCGAAGAGAGCAGGCAGTTCCGATAGAGTGGCTAGGCAGTCGGTGCATCGGTTGTGTCTGTCCTTGGGGCCCGGATAGCAGTTATCAGCGAGAATGATTCGGAGTTTGCCCGCCGAGGGTTGAAATTGGTTGGGTGGGTAGATGTAGACGAAATCAACTATTTTGCCGGCTTCTACTAGTTGACGAAAGCACAGCAAGTAGAGTTCGAGAAACTGTTTGGGGATCTGGTAGTGTTCGTAGAAGGTGTGTCCCGATTGCTCCAGGATTTGTTTCTCTCGGTCGGAAAGCAACATGGGGCGACACTTCTGCAGCAGGGCCTCCAAGTCTTCGGATATATCAGGAGTTGTGGGTTTGTCTATACCACCTCGGATTCGTGTGTATCGAGCTTGCGATATGTGATACTTCCTCTTCGCTTCCCGAATGGACAAACGACCCGATCGGATCTCGGTATATGCTTCTCGCGAGAGCTTGGTTCCTGGCATATTTCTATGTCTATGTACCCGCATAGCTCTAATTGGGAATACACTATAATTGGGAGTAATTGGGAGCAGCCGAAAAGTGGTCTTATCGAAGGGTCTTGTTGAAATATATATGCTGGTAGCAGAATTAGCTATACTCAGAAGCTTCTGAGCAAAGTGTACCCGCTACCGGTTTTTCTCCCCATTCCCTATACTACTCATAGACTGGCATACCTTTGACGATCTAGTATCAGAAGCCATCCTGACTCAAACCAACACAGTTACAATGTTAACATATATGTAGCGGCCACAAAATTTCCGAGTCCCGTGCTGGGATTCGAACGACGGACCCTCTGATCCGAAGTCGGACGCCTTGTCCACATGACCAAAGAGGTTAACCCCGTCAGCAAGCTGACAAGGTAAGGATGTCATCTGTGGGATGACTCCACGCCCTGCTACATACTCCCCCGTCAACAGAAGGCACGTCCCGGGCCGCATAGTTGGGTACTGAGGCTTATTTTGTTCAAATTTCATATGAACGTGCTCAGCCCCACGTTGGGCGCCAATGTAGCGGCCACAAAATTTCCGAGTCCCGTGCTGGGATTCGAACGACGGACCCTCTGATCCGAAGTCGGACGCCTTGTCCACATGACCAAAGAGGTTAACCCCGTCAGCAAGCTGACAAGGTAAGGATGTCATCTGTGGGATGACTCCACGCCCTGCTACATATACAATGTTAACATATACAATGTTAACATCCTTTGATAGACACAGCAATACACACTGTAACACAAGGCTCTGGTTGAACAGTCACAAGCTCGTACTACTGGCAACACGTGTAGCAGTGTGTACTTCCTGGTATACAAGTACATGTCAATGGGAGTGTCTGACTTGGTGGCACACCTTTCCTGTGTTTGACTAGGCGATACGCCTGGCCTGGGTTGTGCATCTGGGCACACGTCCTGTGTCAGACTGAGTGATGTATCTGCCCTGTGTGTGACTGGGTGGTACACCTGGGTAGCCAAGATACCACATATCTCAGTCACCTTCTGCCAACTGTCGACGCTGTCAACTCGTCGACACTACACACAACGTGGCCGTCCGCACACAGGCTCCACCGTTTGTATACATCACTGTCTGCTGTGAGCTGGTAACGGATGTGGAGGGATACAACGTGCTTACAATCATTAAGAAAGGACGCTACACTTAAGTGCACACTATCGAGATGCTACAGGTCAAGTTTTATCTACATAATTACATCATTTCAATATCCGAAGGTTTTCAACAATATGTTTCAGATGTGTTTACGTGACCTTTATTCAACTTTGGAACTAATTCCAAGTGATTGAATGAGTATGGCTTTAAGCAGACTTCAGCAATTACCATACAAGGATATACACAAGGATATACACAAGGATGGGCCCGAGGATTCGCCCTATTCATCCATCTGTCCACCACAAAAGTATATACCGAGGATGGGCCCTATCCATCCGTCTGTCCACCACACAAGAATATATCAAGGATGGGCCCGAGGATAGGCCCAATCAATCCACCTGTCCACCACACAAGAATATATCGAGGATGGGCCCAATCCATCCATCTGTTCACCACCCACGGATATACCGAGGATGGGCCCTATCCATCTGTCCTTTACATGTCCTGCATCTGCAGCATAACGGCACCGGGACACAAGTGTTTCCACAGTATACGCTTTAGTGGCGCCTCGAGCACGTGCAATAACAGTTTATTGAATGGTGTTGTTAGTAAGTGGGCGAGTTTAGTTTTCAGCTGCTTCTAGCAATATCCCAGCAAGATCACGCCAGGAGACACCATAAATGGGCATCAAACATTGTACCCATTTGGGAAGGAGTAGTCAGGCCGATGCACACATCCGATTCATTTAAAATCATCGTCTGATAGATATGCAAATAAGAAACTAACCTCACCTCAACGCGTATTTTGTATACGTGTTCCACACACTACTTATGTTGAATGTTTCAGTAAGAATGTTTGTGTGCAGATGATTCCTCAACAAACGTGTCCAAATATTTTTGTGTAATTTACTAACTCTTTGCATTATTTTAGAAAGTCTTTTCATTCTATATATTGGAGTATAATTAGAGAGTTAAACGACTTCCGGATCTTTGAATATCTATGAATTCCACTATGAAATGCTTAAGCATTACCCTCGATTGTTTCAAAACAGTTAAAACTAAATTCCTCTCAGTATTATAGGTTTCATGCCGGTATTAATGACACGGACACTTCGCTCTTGGTATACGATACACTTCCATCCTCTGTCTACAACGGGTAATCCATGGGGATTAGTGTCCATTGATTTCAACAACACATGCTTATGAAGCTAAGGAAAAACGTCACCGTGACCCAAGACATGCATCTACCGTCTCTGTGAACACAGAGTACTTCGTACTTCGATTTGGAAGTTCGATCATGGCACCTGAGTTAACGAGGTGTTGTATACATGGTGCGGTCCAAGGGATGTACTGAGTTATCGAGCTGCTGCCTGTATAATATGGTCTCACACAGATACCCCACCTATTCCCCCAACGGTGTGTCATGTTCCGGGCAAATCATTCACGGCTGCTAAGATCGATAGAGATCAATACAGCCTGCTTCAAGAACGAAAGTAAGTGCTACATGTGGCTACATCGCCGCTATATGGTTGTACAGTTATGTACACATGTCGCTCTAACCTCCAGGATAGGTTAGGGTCTGTTGGGTGAGGCAAGTGAGTCGGGTGAGTGGGGCGAGGTCGCAAGGACCGGGGCAAGCGACATACGTTTCTGCATTTATGAAATAGCACAGCATGCAGATTCTCCCTACGAAACTGACAACACCTGGTTGATGAAAAACATATGCACTACCATAGACTACACACACTTACATCAGACATGAACAGCTGTGTTCTATTGGTTTTTATGACATGATGTAGATGTTTTTTCTACCTACACAACACAGTAGTGCACCTCACTACTACACATTCAAGTTGTGTGGTCAGGGTGACCGGCTCTACAGGCTTTCATAACAGTAGTTTCTGTTACTTTAACCGCCTCTGTACTTCAGTGAAGATGTTTGTGGATGTTTCTGCAATTATACCTTATGAATATCGTATGAGCTTAGAGGGACCGACATTGTACACTTACATCTGTAGATATCCCAGTTCAGATAACAAAACCTGACATAATTTATACACACTCACACACTCACCTCGACAGATAAACAGAGACAGACAGACCTGTAGCTAGAACTCCCTGTATGTTAACGCCAGTTCCCTCGGCTTTTGTCAAACACACACTGCTCATGGCAACGCTTACACAGCCGTGAGTACAAAAGATCGCACTGTCAGTCCCTTTGTACTATAACCATTATGTAAAGACAGCACCGAGTATTGTGGAAGGTGGGTATACCTGCTATACTCTGTGTGCGAGTTTATGTAGAGCATTTGATTCCAGATAGATTCAGTGAAGCAGCGGGCATGAACGGACGGTCTTAGCAGAACTTCCCAAACACATTGCATGCCTGACATACATTGCTGGAACAACCACGTGACTGCGTGCGTGCGTGCGTGCGTGCGTGCATTCAGCCGGCGCAAGCGAATACTCATTAACAAGCAATTCTCTCGATCAATGAAAGGGACAAATGGACAAAAAGAATACAGTTCTTGAACACATTGTACAACAAACAAGCGTACATAATGCTTATGAAAGAAGACTTCATCTCGGCACTATATAGCTGAAATATTGTCGGTGTGACGTTAAACACAACCGAACGCAACTGCCTGGCTCTGTGCGAGGTGACTGGGTGCGAGCTGTATCCGCTGGGTCAGGCTGTACCCGCCTGCTATCAACCTGACAAAATAATCTCACAACCAGCTTGTAACGGCTCCTCGCGACACAAAGGACTTTCCAAGTGCTTCCCCATAGCTACGTTCGAGGAAGATCTTGTCGACCGCAAAGCCTCAGCTCCCATATAACACAACCGCGACATTTGTTCTTGCCATAAACCGGGTGTTCGGAGTAATGGGGTCTGCCCAACCTCGTCTACACGCTTCTACCCGTCGTACTGGGTGTATGTTGACGTGAGCCTGACACGCTCCTACCGCCAAGTGTCGACAGGGTGATATGTTGTGATGCATAACATCTACTGGAGAAGGATGCCCTACCACGAGGTCCTCTACTATGCACAGCGTTCCGGTGTAATGAGGAGTCTTGCCACGTGACAGATCTGTTGACGACTTCATGCACTACAACAGAACCACTGTTGCACACATACACAACGGGAGAAGCGGGTTTAGGGGGCACGCGACCTCCCCATCCCTAACAGTACACATGCTGTCACATGTCGGGCAGGGAGGTGCAGGGTGAACACATCACGAGGCCGAGGCAGCTGTTGGGACGGTAGGGTGAAAGGTAAAGGGTAAAGAAAGTAGGGTTATGGGTGTAAGGTTAAGGGTGTAGAAGCTCAATGGGTAAAGCTAAAGATGTAAGGCTAAGGATGTAAGGTTAAGGGTGTAAGGATAAGGGCGTCAGACGGTGTGTATTCTTGGAGAGTTCTCTCAGTGAACAAGTAAGGGCGTCAGACGGTGTGTATTCTTGGAGAGTTCTCTCACTGGCAAGTATAGAATTTGCAAGTTGAAGTGGGTCTCAGCCTATCGACCCTGATATCTCGGGTTTACGTTCGCCAGACACAGCCTCTTGAACAGGTTCTTCTCTATAGGCCTTGAGTGCATTGTAATAAACAAGTGTGAAAAAAAAAGAAAAAAAAAAAAAAGAAAAAAAAAACGAAATGGAAAAAAAATAATAAAAAATAAACAACAAAAGCAAAAACCAAAAAAACACCCCAACAATTAACCTACCTTTTTCCATGAGGGGTAAGGAGTAAAAGTGGGGCTGCTGTAACAAGGTTACTGACATCCTTCACATATCTCAAAATCCCAATGGTCTTTCACAGTTACATTTAGACAGGTGCTTGGTATGGTTGGTTTGAAGGCAAATGTGATAATCACAGCTCTAGATATATTGGGAACCAATTGTTATATATACAAGTGTGTCCATACAAAACACCCACGGGTGCGTGTATCTCCCGGCTGAGGGGGGTTGGTGACTTTGAGGAAACAATACAAAGGTAGTAAATGTTATCTCATTTCTATTAATAGACGATATTTTGTAACCTTTCTCCGATTTGCTGGTGAAAGGATCAACATTCTATCACGATCATGCCAAGTAATGGACACATCTTCGACATGTCTTCAATAATATGGATCCTGATGAAACAGTTGACGCAATGACACTGTTACGGTCACTTGAGATCCAGTGGTGGTCAAGCAGAGTTATAACAGCGGCACATTTTGTTATCTGATCTAAGATCACTTGAGCCCCGCGGGGATCATAAAGAGATAAAACAAGCATTGTCACTAAGGTGACATAATACCCAGCGACAAATTATCAAATCAAATTTAAAAAGGCATGAAGGTGAAGGTCTCAATGTAAGATGAAGTTGATTATCAACAAAAACATGACCAGTCAACCTCTCTACTCTCTGTAGTTGTTCAAATGCACAAATATTATAAGACTCACTTTGACCTTGACATGAATTTTGCATTGCTTGAAATATGCGAAAATAGTAATTGTAATACATTCTAGTTAAGTGTTAAAAATATGTGAAGAAAATCATCCAAAGAACTGTTCTTGAGATATCTCGCTGACAATCTTAACATGCAGTTAAATATGCTGAATATTCAGAGTATTGCCATGACGCTGAAAATTAAATGAAGGTTACCAAAATCGACAGACCCTGCGCCTTCCCTTGATATAGCTTGGTGTTGCATGTGAAGAAAATCCAATGAACGGTTCTTTAGATATCTTGCTGACAAGTGTAAAATGTTAAGGTCCCCTCGTGACCTTGAAATGAAGGTCAGGGTCACCAACGTGAATGGGACCTTTCTTATACTGTGATGAACCTAGGTCCCAAAGATGAAAAGAATCTTTACAATGGGTCTTAAAATATTCCAGTTAGGACATGCTGTCACACTGAGTAACGGACGGACGGACGGAGCCTTATACTATATTCCTCGCTTCGCGCTAAACGCGCGTCGAGGGATAACAGTTACACCGGTTGTCCGAGTGACATGTGCCTCGATCTGGATACAGAAAGTGTCAGTCTAGGAGGTCCTGCATCACAAATGTATAAAAGGATTACGAATTCTAGCCAATATAAACTTATTATCTCTAACAAATGATTTTCACTACTTGGAATCAGGATGCATCAGGTAGAAAACCAAAACTATGTCTCAATTTGTAAACATATTCTGCAAAATAAACGAAAAGAAAAATTAGACAAACTGCAAATATCTGAAGCTCTTCATACCCATACATGACCAACAGTTTCACATAGAATCTAAACAACTGATCAACATCAGATGAAGGTGGTATGTTCCACAGAACTACCTAAACACGACCAACAGTTTCACATAGAATCTAAACAACTGATCAACATCAGATGAAGGTGGTATGTTCCACAGAACTACCTAAACACGACCAACATTAGGCACTGAATCTCCACCACTGATCAACGGCAACTGGACACTGTCTGATTGTATACCAGAAAACATAATTATATAATTACATAATTCTAACATAATCGACATCGTAGTACTAGCTATCGTGTATTTGTGCGTGATATTTAGCATGACGTCTTCGCATGAGTATTACTCCGAGGGAGTGCGACATGAAGTCTCAACTTTGTCGTTCCAGTGGTTTCGTAAACAAGATGTTCACAAGCCGTATGCCAAATAGACCATGACATCAGTTCGCTTGACCATCTGTCAGGGTTAGTGTCTGCTAAACTATCTACATTGGATAACTGGCATCAATTTCCTACATTTTGGGACGCCAGATAAGTGCTGGAACACACCCAATTTTGAATGTGTACGCCCGTCACGAACTCGGTCCCTGACTTGAATGTAATCGCATCCCGCATACTGTATCGATGTGCCTCCGTGAATACAGACCACACCACAACGTGTGACGACACTCATAATTCAGCGTCGGGTCTTGTTTCTTATCTCAACATGTCCTCTACCAAAGAAGTACTTCGTCCATCCCTGGCTACGTTTACTCTCAGAGACACCGTCTATCCACAACCAAAACAATCGTCCGGCTCACACCATCATGTCACACTAACTACGTTCACATCACACTGTTTACCAACACCCCATCGTTTTTGTTTCTTAAGTATCTGAAAACTCCAAATTGAGTGGCTCTTTGTATTTTATGAAATATATCCGTTTATTATTAATATGCTGTATGTCTATTAAAATGTACCATAAAAGGCGAGACTCTAATAAAATAATTACCTACCTATCGTTTACCAGCACCACAAATTCTACCAACGTCAACCGAGTGAAATACAGGACACTATTTACCAACATCACTTCGTTTACCAACAACACAATCTACCCACAGCACTACTCAAGTCAATTGGGGGGGGGGGGGGGGGGGGGGCGGTGGGGTTAGCCTTGTGGTTAAAGCGTTCGCTCGCCACGCAGAAGACCCGGGTTCGATTCCCTACATGGGTACAATGTGTGAGGCCCATTTTCTGGTGTCCCCCGCCGTGATATCGCTGGAATATTGCTAAAAGCGGCGTAAAACTCACTCACTCACTCACGTCAATGACACTGTTGCCTCTAACACAATCCGTGTGAGAGTCAATTAGGGGGTTGCCTTGCACACCATCGGTAAACAAATATTTAGCACATTTACGAACGTCAATGGAGTCATTGAATAGATTCCAAATAGAAGGATGGACTCATCACCGACGGCGGTTATGAATTAACCATCACAGAGTCGGTTGTAACTTACATACATATATATCTATCTATTGATTCTTCCATGGAGACGATTGGCAGTTAACATTTCTCACAGGTCACACCCAGCTGTAATCATCAGTGTCTCTCTTACAGTCACACAGCTGTAATCATCAGTGTCTCTCTTACAGTCACACAGCTGTAATCATCAGTGTCTCTTACTGTAACAGTCACAGCTGTAATCATCAGTGTGTCTCTTACTGTAACACACAGCTGTAATCACCAGTGTCTCTTACTGTAACAGTCACTAACGGTTGTAATCATCAGTGTCTCTCTTACTGTAACAGTCACAGCTGTGATCATCAGTGTGTCTCTTACTGTAACAGTCACTCACAACTGTGATCATCAGTGTCTCTCTTACTGTAACAGTCACTCACAGCTGTGATCATCAGTGTCTCTCTTACTGCCACACTGCCAAACACAATTGTGTCATTGCTGCAATCTGACCTGTCTCCTGTAGTGTTGCTATTCCATCTGTTATGTCAGCAGGGATCGAAATTAACTTTTTTTCAAGTGTATCTGCCATAAATTAATGGCCTATTAAAATGAACTTCAAAACATCACATGACTTGAAGTGAATATAAAAGTTGTACTTGCAACATTCACTAGTAACTCATGAGTAATATAACAATTCTAGGTATGTATTTTTGTTTATTCACTGACCTCAAACTGTGAAAAGACATTGATGAGTAGCTGCCTGTCTGACCTGTACACATCATCATCAGTCATTGTTCATAATGTCACTTCATAATGGTATATTAATGGTAAAATATTCTTTAATGCACTTTCGTAAACAAATCAAGTGTGCCATAAGGGCACACAGCTAGGTGGGTGAAGAAAGATGTTTATATACGAAGTCTGAATTAATAAACGTGTGCCAGTGAGCGCGTCTATAGTTTTCTAAGATTGAAACATTGGATTGTACTTAGGCAATATTAGGTTCAGCCCAATATTCCACTCCAGTGCGTATACACCTGCTATAGTGTCAGAGGCAGCTCGTCAACACAGACTGTTCACAATGTCGGATCCAGCCACAACCTCAACCGTGATCCGACCTGTGTTGTGTAAGTGCCCGCTAATGGTGCACACAAACAGGGTTTGTTTCATGCTCTGGTAATGACCCCCTGGCTACCATGGGTATCACAGCAGGTGTAGACTGCAGGTATGTCAGGACGCCGTAGGTGTGGGGCCAGGTCACAGTGTGACGGCATCTAGGTCAGGGAAAAATATTGCACATATTTCATTGGATCCAAATTTTAACTTTCGATGGAGTATGATCTGTGAAAGAGTGACTGACGGAGGCGTTATCACGGACACAGTTGGCGTCTGACAGAGGACAGTGACATAGAGGTCGGAGGGTTCACTGTCTGTTCATTTTGTACCTAGAGACACGTGAGTACATTTACACAGGAAATACTACTACATTTGTAAATATTTCTTAGCGAAGGAGATATTTATTCTAACCACGGATCCCCTATGTACCAACAACCCCTAGGCCAACAATTAAAAAATGTCCTCATTACAACATTGTGAGGTCCTACACCAAGAAACCACCTATGTGAGTAGCGTAGCTACATCGTCATTCAGATAGTGCCCGACTACAGCTGGATAGTCAGGTCTATCCACATACACTTGTATATTATCATTACCCCTGATGCTCGGGTGCGGCTCAGTTTCATGCCCCAGCTTCAAGCCACGTTGCATCTTCCCCTGCTTTCACGTTTGTTGTATGCCAGGATGGTCGAGAAAGAAATAGGTCAGACAAGTTTGTGGAAGTTGATCGCGGCGATTACAAAGCCTACCTGATTCTACACAGCCATAGGTACTCCAGTCTCCAGTCCCGTCTAAAGTTTGGGGCATGTGAGAACTAGCCTCCCCTCCATTGTGTCGTGGGTAGGGGTAACATCCTGCGTCTATCCGAACACTCGTCAGTACGCAGCTTGACGTTCAACAGCGATATCCCAACACAATGCGTGTTCCCTCAGTCAGATCCGGATCAAAATAGCAACACTCGCTTCACAACACAGGTCACGTGACTTACTTCCCGCGTGACGTCGTGCATTCAGCGAGATGTATTTCGCAATGTTGACTATGAAATCAATGTATGGCTCAGTTTCCTATCGACTCAGATTACCCTTTCACTTATCGGTGAAGTATTTCACAAGCGAAACAACGTATAGTATACTCGAGATATCGTCGACATCGCTGGAACGTTCAAACTATTTAATTAGACAGATTAGTAGATGGCAAATCCATTTATAATAACCCATATTGCACCATATGTTCAGTCACGTGTATCATGGGGACATGATTTGGAAAACGAAAGGATTTAGCTGTATTTTGAAATGGAAAGCTGTAACAGGGCTATGTCAGCTATGCGGGGAAGCAGCGTGACTCGCACTGACAAAGGACATGGAGACAGTTACTCAACATTCAACACAGATTTACATATGTGTGACCTTAATATACAGGTCGGCCCTTGATATGCTTAATATAGCGGCTATAAATAGCCGACAATGGGAGTTGAAATATACATATTATTTGCGTGTGTGTGAGTGAGTGAGTGAGTAGTTTTGCGGTTCGGGTGGATGAATAACAGGGTGTATAGATGAATGTGTTACTGCTTGGATCCACCCTTCATGGTTCTTCATGACAGTGCTGCCCCAAAAGGAGGTATTTTGCAGAGTTAACCTCACAATCTCTAAACCCATCTCCCATCAAATGAGGGCTCCTTTTAAATTTTATTGTATTTATTTTCTTCCGTTTCTATCAAAATTCTCTATCAAGAACACTTTCAGTTCATGTTATACAAATATATCATTTGTTTGTCTCTATGACCCCAAGTACGCCACCAAATCTAACCTAATCTCAAGTCTAATTACTTGGCAGGTGTTTTCAACAGTAAATATTGTCCTGGTACCATTGGGATTAATGTGCAGATATGATGTGCAGATATGATTTAAGTTAAATATTGTATTTCTGGGCACATTTGTTTAGCGCTACGTGTGTGCACAAAGGCGGACTCCAGCACACGGTAAAACGTTACAGGAATGTTGACAACGTGCAGTGCACCGTGCACCGTGCACCGTGCACCGTGCACCGTGCTATAGTGGGCCAGTTCAGCAACACAACAAACATCCGCCATCGGAGTCTAGTAGTTACTGCGTCAGCCCAGAGACCGGAATGTTGCGCGTTCGATACCCGGCCGCGTCATACCAAAAGATGGTACGTGTTGGTCCCTGTATGCATGGCGTTCGGCATGAATGGGTACAACAAGGGCTGGTTGGCTTGGAGTATAATGTGTCTGAGTTGGGTATTCATGCAGAACTGCGGCATGGTGTCTCACTGAGCTGGCACTATAAAACCAGCTTAAGTCTGGACGAGTACAAGCAGCCACACACACACGCACACACGTTAAGATCGAAACCAACATGAAATGTATCCAGTTCGATGTTGTCTGTATCATGTGTTTATTATTCTAACAGATTCAGGAATTATGGACGTCTCCTGCACATCCGGAGTACTCGTCAAAAGAAACACAGGCAAAGACAGTTCAAGAGTTCAGTGTGACGTGACTAGTTTCAGGTTGCTGGTGATGTTCACCTGACGAAACTCGGGGACATATGGTGACGTTAAAATATGGAACTGAGTTTTACATTAGTTGGACACTATAGCTTACTAGGTGCGTGCTGTATCTCTGTGATATACGTCATGTTCTCATTTGAGATATGATTAACCTTTGACCCTATATGACCTGGACAATAAGCTGGAGCACGTGACGAAGGGAGTTACCGTTACAGCTGCCGTGTGAACGTCGGTGTGGTTTGTTGATGTGATGTACACCTGATACAGCTGTTGCTCCACCTGGTGCGGAACTCAGTATCATTTTACACATTCAACACACAGTATTGACCTCCAACTCCACCAAACAGGTGCAAATGACATGTGACTAAAGTATATATATACTTATACTTAACTTATAAGACCGACTGCATGTTGGAACTACTTAGTCGGCGGGCGGGCGGCGGGTGCTGAGTGATAACATATCTCAGATGATATGTATCGATTACGTATAGAATACCTTGTTCACAAGACCAGATTCTGAAATAAGCACTATCAGCTCACAGCTAGAAGCAACACAAATAGGCATGCACCGCGTCAACAACAACAGAAAAAAACTGGTGGACGGAGGAACAGGAATGGAAGGGAATCCAAAATTCTCTGTTGAAGGATGCTCATTCTGAATATATATCATGAAATACTGTCAGATTTCACCCCACCTTATAACAAATAAAGTAAACATATTCGGCATCATTCCTTCTTTCAATATCTATAAATAATGGTTGTGTTGAATAATTGCCTTGTACACGCAAAGTAAAATGGGACACAAATGCACGAAGACAATCTTTGAAACCAGTACATACTACCTGAAGTGGGATTCAGATGTAGGTATGAAATGAAATCCTGTATATTATGTAGTTAAACGCAAGAATTTTCTGTCGTATCCAACCATATTCCGGTGCCCAGGGGGAGAGGCAGGGGGAGAGGCATCGACGATCAACGGCAGCGGACATGACCCACATTCTGTCACACTATGCGTATCCTCCGAATATATATAACTGAGATAGTAACACATTGACCCATATATACTGAAAAGGAGCCCACGGTAGACCAGAGATCCAGGACCTGAGGGAATCTAGACTGTCTTCATGTAAGGCTGTAACACCGAAGAGAGGGTCAGACTGGTTCGGATGTACAAATGGCAACATACACCTTTACGTGGATATCATACTATTGATGCCTTTTGACTACCTACACTCTAGGTGTCCAGCTGGCTCTCCCACAGGGCAGTCTGTTGACTCTCATGGCATTTCGTTGGCTACCCCTCAGAGCATCGGACAACGACACAACCTACCTTGAACGTGTTTCTTATCACTCGCTCCGTCCATCTCCCGGCGTCCGTGACCAGTGTCCAGTCACATCGTGACACCCTCTAAAATATAACACATACAAGTGTTAGATGTACAGCCAAAGTTTAGGTATAGGGAAGGTGGTTAGGGTGTCAGGGAGGAACACTGGACTAGGTGAGTTCAGTCACTGCTTGTCTGTTTATATGGGGACTCGGGGCAACAGTTTTAGGATATATAAATGAAACTAAAACACGCGATAAAATTGGGCAAGCCTCTTTCGTATTACTACTGCATCAGCCATGTTCACTACTGAATAAATGAGCTTGACTCCATGTCAGTCATGTTCACTACTGAATAGATGAGCTTGACTCCATGTCAGTCATGGTCTAGGTATTCACCACCGACCACTCGGACGACACACGAGGGTCACCTGGGACCTGGTCAGCGGCCACTCAACAGATGTTAAACAGCGATACGTATGTTTCACTCTTGTTAATATCTGCCTTTACACTCACTTCACTCTATCACCCCCACCCCTAATGCTGTATTGCGTTTTACTGTGATCACAACTCTACAACTCTACAACTCTTCGCCCACTCTCACATTCCAACCACTCCTAATGCTGTACTGTATTTTACTGCAAACCCCACCCTACAACCCTTCACACATTCTTACCCACCCACCATCCCACCCCTCATGCTATACTGTATTTTACCGTAAACGCCACCCTACAACCCTTCACCCATTCTCACACCGACACCATCCAACCCCTTATGCTACATTGTATTTTACAGTACACCCCACCCTACAACCCTTCACCCACTCTCACATTCCAACCACCCCTAATGCTGTACTGTTTTTTTTACTGCAAACCCCACCCTACAACACTTCACCCATTCTCACACTTCCACCACCCCACCCACATGCAATAGTGTATTCTACTGCAAACCCCACCCTACAACCCTTCACCCACTCTCACACCCCCACCATCCAACCCCTCATGCTACATTGTATTTTACCGTAAACGCCACTCTACAACCCTTCACACATTCTCACCCACCTACCACCCCACCCTTCATGCTATACTGTATTTTACCGTAAACGCCACCCTATAACCCTTCACCTACTCTCACACCCTTACCACCCACTCCCTCATGCTATACTGATTCTTTTTCACAGTGAGCTGCTATACTGGTCAGCAATGGTCGTGGATCACCACGAGATATGATGAGGCCTGTAGCCGTGTCGTCAGTGTTGTAATGTGCTGTGCATTTGGCCGTGTAGTGCATGACAAACCAACTACTTCGTGAACGGAATTTTCAGAATAACGAAAGCAGCTTCTGGGTTCATATACCTGTGATGTAGGCACCGTTTAATGTGTAGTGGCAAAAACAAACAGGAATAAACCAAAATCAATATTTATTTGTTGATAAGGTCGGTGTTGCCGGGGCGAAAGCGGTGTGTCTGGTCGTCATGTCAACACCATCCACATCCTGACAATAGTCGGAAACTCGCGCTATTATACAGCCAACAAACAGAGTAAAACAAAGCTTTTTGTCATACCCCAAGGACTAGGCTGAGGTTGGGTGTCCGTACGATGGACAATGTACAGATCGAACCATGACACTGGGTCATGTGACAAAGGCGGCCGTAGAAAATGCCATTAATCTTATTAATCATATTGCATAAAATAATGTTTTAGAAACCTATATTGTGTAGGTAAATACGTGTTGATTACACGCCTTATACCCGACGTGACAGATGTACTTTCTGCTAGTCAACTAACCAAATATTAGTGATTCAGAAGTGATTTTTTATTCCAAAAGACATAAGTATCCGATCACTTCTAAAATGACATAGTCTTCCGAGTACATCCCTACAGGACTCCTGCCTATACCGAAACATCCCTAGCAATCAAAGCACATAAAGTGTAGTCGCTTCTACGTTACCGGATATTGCTATGTGTAAAGAGTTGCAGGATGTACTCACACGTGTTATGCCTGCTCACTGGGTGTATCGTCTGTTGGCAGTGAAAACGTACCAATGATTTTCACTTTAAACCAGAATATAATCGAATCAAGTGAAATATATACTGCAAATCATAATTCTACCTTGCTAACTGAACATCATAATTTATGACTATTTAAACGTCATAATTTTATTCATGTTAGGATAAAAGTTGTTTCACAAACGAACATAGTTCGATAAATCGCTTTATTTCCTTGTATCACAAGGGGCTATGCACATCAAATGAAACACTGACAGCAAGCAGGTTTGGTTTAAGTTAACGCTGATCACGTACCGCTCGTGCATTTGTTTCACTGTTCCAACTACTGTGCTTACCCCCTTGTAATACAAACCAATGGTAGCATTTTGGAACAATTACCCTTTGGTAAACAATTTTGATCCTATGTTGAATAAAATACTTAGAGTTATATTTTCAACTGACAAGGTAAAACTAATTATTTACCAGATCCGACTGAAACGTTGCCGAACATAAAGAAATGTATAATGTAGTTAAATCGTTCGGGAAGTTTGATATTGTAGGCACGCACACGCACACGCACACGCACACGCACACGCACACGCACACGCACTGTCCAAGCACTGTACATAGGTCTTGTTGCAGCAAGTAATACACACACAAAACCAGTATTGATCTCATGTATTGATTTACTGATCTGACATTGTGTTCGCCTGATTCATGACATCAAATAACAGTCTTGCAGACTTGCATGTTTAGAATGTATCATATTCAATCCGTTTCTTCCAGTTTTGCAGATTCACTATGCTACATATTGTAAAACGAAACTTCGTCTTTGTTGGCTGCCTGTGGAGCCTCTTTCACTGCTAACGGGCTGGCGTATGCTATCTGGTGGACGTTATACTATGTTTGATATTGATGAAGGCCACTCGTCCCCATGGCACGTGCCACAGTCGATAATAGCTCGTTATATGACACCAGTGGTCTTGATAAAGTCATTTGAAGTGGCGAAGAAGGGACGTTCATATGGCCGGGAATTGGGAGTGGCCTCCCCTTGTTGTCATAGCGATCTCTCAAACACAATGGCGTACGTATTGGAAAAGAAAGCATGCCGTGAAAGGGAATTGTTTCATGACGAAAACAGCATGCTGTCAGGGTATGTTGGGGGCACGCAACGCACGGCACGCAGACTTAGCGTAGAAATATGTCACAATACGTTTGTTTAACAGATGAGGAAAAGTACTGGCTATTTTGCATTAATTATTTAATCGTTTCAATTGTTTAATAAACAGTCAATGAATTACTCAACAACATACCTAGAACAAGCACATGTCAAATCACATGTACCAAGCAGGATTAAACTACAAACAAAACTAATGAAACCAAACAAAAACAAAACTGTTCGGCAAAACTACCGCTACCCCACCGCGGCAACACAGGAAATAATAATCTGCACTGCATGAAAAGTAATTAAAAAACACTATAAACAAGAAAGCGTCAAATCAGTCGTATTTTATATCAAATCTAGTTTTAGAACAGATATTGACCTGTTTCGGTCTAACCTGAATTATTTATCGCTTAACGGTTTACTGAAACCAGCACATGCCCTAAGATTGTTCCAAGGTCTTACTTTGGAACATCTAACCGTATAACAGTGGCGTTATTACCCGACATTGAAAAACTCACCTGACATATATAAACACACAGAGTTCGCCCTCAGTATAATCCTGAAGACCGAGGAGCACAGCGACATGGCAGATCAGCAATGTCGTTGAAGGTGCGTGTGCAGTGTCTGTCGTTGCTGGTATCGATTCCCTGTCACACGTATACGTAGAATCCAGATAGAATATGAGTGTGAGGCTATCCGAGTTACCCCCACCTACAATCACCATGTGAGTATAAGTTGAGTATCTCGGTGTCCAACTGAACCATACTGATTTCTGAAAATAGAATTGCTATAGTTATAATAATATAGCAACCATCAAATACACCACTGCACCTGTAGTGAGCTGGTCAATGCAGAGAGAAAAAAGGAACTGTCATAACAGAGGGAAACAAATTTGTGAAATATGAAGAATCCGCTCTTTGAGAAAGGGTTGTGTATTCACAACGTTTTGCCGTTAGAACCAATATGCTGGAAGAAGATTCTGGTGAAACTTTATTCTTGGTTGCAATGCACAGGGTCTCCAAAGAGAAGAATATGTGTCCAAGAAAGTTCTCTGATGTATCGCCCTGAGTTTTACATCTAATTACATGGATATCGGCTTTTAGTAAGTACATATTCCCTGCTAAATCTCTGATATAACAATTCCAGTGACTGTGGTTCTTTTTCACCCTGTAGCTTCTGCTATGGTGTTGTAGTCGTTGAACAACAACAGTCAAGATTTGGCAGAATGAGACGCAAAATGTTGAATGGACATAAAGGGAGATAACTCCGTATGGCTTAGTTTACGGTAAAAATGATCAATTTGAGGTTTTGTTAAACGACAAGAGAAACACAGAAGCATTTTATTTTTGGATACATGTATTGACACACAAATAATAAATAATGGCAACAATTTTATTACTCTGTTTATATACATAACTGTATACGACAGCGATCTGCCATTTGGAAGCCCAAATTCCATCCATCCCAAGGTCAAGGCCATTCGTACAACCCGTGTAGTGTGTCACGTGACAGATTCACTGGCTGTACGGTTCGTACACGGTGGCAAATCCGCCTACGTGGTTCCGTATGCATTGCCACCCTAACCAGTCAGATTCGACAAGTTTATCTTGAGAGTGAAAAATGAAAGTACGCTTGACCAAAGGCAATGTGGGGGAAATTTATTGCAGGGAATGTTGACTTCGTTGATTCGTGAATACAAAGTTACGGAAGCGTCCTAGTGCCACAACCTGAATTTTTTATCTCCTAATTAGGACTTAGTATCTCCTAATTAGGACTTATTATCTCCTAATTAGGACTTATTAGAGTTTACAGGTTTGTACTGGATCAGAGTAAGATGGTTGCCTTCGTTGTCTCAACCTTGACTGGAGCAGCGTTTTTAATTGGCATTTGATTTCATTTGTCTGTGTCATCACTGTATTGGGATTCTTGGGAGGCATTTAAAAGTTGCGGAATATAATAAGACGAGTATATTGTATTCTTTTTATAGTCTAACACGACGTTTCTGGGCTATTTCTTGCCCTTTCTTCAGGTGACAGAGACAGGAGTACAAGACATATTATATATACCAGTTTTTACAGGAAGAAAATAAGTACATGGATAGACAAACAAATCACGGAGGACAGATCAAATGCAGTTCTAAAAACAATGATAGCAGGAATTAACCGAAGTCAGTAAACAGATATGTGCACAGCAGAATAATAGACAGATAATTTGATTTACAGGAAGCCTGAGGTGTGCATATGTATGTATACAGTCAATGAGGTAGATGAAATAGACGTTATATAAACACTGATGATGGGGAGATGTAAACACAACAGAGTGATATACAGCTGATTAAATGACATCAGGGGTGGCTTTTGTGATGTTCCATGCACTGGGGACATTTATACACCTTGATCTCTATTAATGTCTGGGGTTAATCTCCTGATGTTGATGAACTCTAGTAGTTTTCGTTTGCGCCAATCGTGAACGTTGGTAGCCGGGATGCTAGTCTGTTGCCAGTTAATAGAGTGGGCGGCGTTGTTTTTCATGTGCTCTGAAAGGGCAGATTTGCTGTCGGTCTTTTCAACTGATGTTTTGCGTTCTTTGAGACGTTTATCAAATGGGCGTGACGTTTCTCCAATGTAGCTACTGCCACAATTGCAGTTTAGTTGGTATATGCAGCCTCGGGGGTTTTGCATAGTCTGATTGCAGGTACCTCGTCCATTTGCATAAAGGATGGAAGTTTTGTCCGAAAAAAATGGAAAAAGTCCAGACCCTCACTACCATCAACAATGCCACACTCAACGACAAGATTAAGCAGCGTCAAAAAAAAGTTCACCAATCTCCAGCAACAAGCGGTAGTCAACAGCTCCCATGGTAGCACTACCAAACTTACAACCAAAAGACAGTCGTCAACCTTAGCCACAAAACCCTGTCACCAGCCCAGACCTCACTTCTGTCGAAGGGCCTAAAATTCATCCCAACCTGCAGAATCACCCCATCAAAGGAATTCATCACTAGCATTGAGAGTGGCCTTCGACAATTAGCTCCCAATGGCAATGTTGTCTACCTGAGACATCAGATAGCTGATATCATTAGAACATCCACTAGACAACGCAGCAACCTCTCCTCTCAAGAACGAAAATCTATCAAAGAACTCTGTGAAGACACAACCAGAACTCTAATATGTCCTAATTAGGACTTAGTATCTCCTAATTATATATCCTAATATGGAGATATTAAGTCCTAATTTGGAGATAGTATATAGATAGAAGATACAAGTGCTATTTAGGAAATATTAAGTCCTAATTAGGAGACAATAAGTGCTATTAAGGAAATATTAAGTCCTAATTAGGAGACAATAAGTGCTATTAAGGAAATATTAAGTCCTAATAAGGTGATAAAAAAGTCCAGGCTGTGGCACTGGGACGTTCCCGTACAAATTCAATAATTATATTTCAACGGACGGTATTCTTCCCACGTACGCGTAGCAGGTTGGTGGCTGACTGTGTTAGAGCCAGTTAAGCACCATCCTCTCAACCCCTCCTTCTCCTCCCTCCTCACACACACACACAGACACAGACACAGACAGATGCAGACACAACACACAGACACAGACACAACACACAGACACACACAGAGAGATAGACACACAAACACACAAACACACACAGAGATACAGACACAGACACAGACGCAAACACACAGACACACACAAAATGGTATTGCCATCCCCTTTTCATGATCGATTTTTCCATCATATGTTGTCCTTGTCTGCAGTTGAATGTCCGCCCACTAACATCTTCAGTACCCCTATGAGCCTCTGATGTCTCCAGCTTCACCTGGACTTCCCCTTTTCTATATTTAGAAACTTCCACCATCTGATATAACTAACGGCCCAGCACCTCACTTCCTTTGACACCTGTCAGATGTTTCCTGTCGTTTGATCGGACTCTTGCCTAACCTTCCCTCCTCACCTGCTCTCATTATTCGTTGACATGAATTCTTACAGTGGGGAGGTTCTCTCTTTTCAGGTTCCTCCCCAACTTTCACATTGTCAACGACTTAACCCACTCAACCGCCCACTTCGCCCCCAAAATAGTCTGACAACTGGTAGTCCAGTTCACGTAACCGTCTGACAACTGGTAGTCCAGTTCACGTAACTGTCTGCCCAACTCACTTGTCTTCATTGGCTAAAGGCTTCGGATAGACAATGCCTTTCAGACAGTATTCGAATATAATATGATATATAGTCGAACCCACTCTCTCCTAGTAAGACAATGGAGAAGGTATTGTGTATTCATCAATATTTCATGCTAAAGTGTATGTCAATTACTGATCATGAGCTGTAATACCACACATACACACAGTATCCTGCTGCATGGACGACACGTAATGGCGACCGTGTGGCGAGAACAATACATGTCCGTCATGAGCACGCCACAATACCCTTCACCACGACAGGTATTTTATGCTTCTTTATTGGGATGTACGGCAGCTACACTGTTAGATCTGCTGGGTTGTTATCGCCTGTGTCCAGCTCTCACTCAGCCTGCGTGTACAGGTAAATCACCTTGTAAGCAGATGGTTTTTCTACAGTAATGGGTTGTCTTTGAGAGAATCAGGCTTTCTTCATCAGTCAATTTATCTACATGTATTCATAGCCTGGTCTGGAACCGCCAATAAAATCTCACTTCGCCTGTCTCAGCCAGCTCTATTTGCTTGTGCAGGAAAGAACACTATACCAAACATAAGTTCGCATCAAATACCATTCAGATAGATGTCGGGTATTACATTGTAAACAGCTAGCACTATATCCCACCTAATTCGAGCTGTTTCATCATATGAAGAACAAAGAACCGTGTCAGTGGGAATCATATTCACGCACAAAAGCGAACAGGTCCTGCCAGTTACACGTGGGACATATCATCACCTTTTACCCTTCAAGACTTTTCAAGAATTTGTTTATTGCGTTTCGAGTGTATGAGGGTGCACATTGTTTGAATCACTCAATACTCAAAACAAACAACCTAGTTAAAGTGTTGTGTTACTACTAGTGCTAGAATTTGCCAACAGTGAGGCTCGTTATTAGAATTGGTCTCTCTCGTGAAGTTCAAGGTTAGGACTTGTCATTTACCCGTGCTTGATGCATCCGTAAAGACTCGACTTTTGAATCTGTCCTTACAAGCCATGTATGTAACCTGCAGAAGAGCCGGATTAGAATTAGGCTAGGGAGATGTTCGGCCTTCATCAACCCATGCTTGACAGAACACAGAAGATCAAAGATAGACCTGGCCTTCATCAACCCATGCTTGACAGAACACAGAAGATCAAGGATAGACCTGGCCTTCAATAACCCATGCTTGACAGAGCACTGAAGATCAAGGATAGACCTGGCCTTCAATAACCCATGCTTGACAGAACACAGAAGATCAAGGATAGACCTGGCCTTCATCAACCCATGCTTGACAGAACACAGAAGATCAAGGATAGACCTGGCCTTCATCAACCCATGCTTGATACACTCTTGAAGATCAAAGACAAACACGGTCTTCGTCATCCCATACTCGATACAATCGTGAAGATCATGGCTCGGCCTGGCCTTCAGAAGCCCATTTTTGTTGCAGGAACGACTTAAAACATTGCATACATCGGTGCGTGTGATGTCCATCATTTGATATTTTGGTCAAGACTCTGTTATGTTTAGGCTCCTGCATGCAGCTTGAATAAAGCTTAATTTTATTTAGTATGACTGTTAAAAGTCAAATAGACAAATTTATACATTCATTTATTTACCCCGTAACCTATTTTCTTTAAATCAATTCAAAGCCTTTCTTGCATGGAAGGTCATTGGCCTATATGTAGCAGGGCTGCGTCAGACACGCACAGACAACAGAAACTGCTTTTGTTGTTCTTCAATGGCCGAAGTTTTATTAGTGATGAATAATGGTGAAAACAATTACTCTGAAACAATCAGGTGTACAATACAATAGATGTAGCAATATACACATGCTATTTACACATGTTATTCATACATATGATGTAACGTTATAAAATAGTTAACCTTCGTGGTTACAAAACTATACTTTTGTTCATCTGTTTATCACACACCTTGCCTTTTATCAATCGTGTTATTGATATTACATTATAATGGATGCAGAGTGTTTATTGGGCCATTTACACCAGTAAGAACATCAAATTCACAGAACTATGCATTTGAGAATAGCAAACACTTATACTACTACTAGATATGTCCCAAAATGATAGCGCATGAACAGTAAGTAGATACAATAGCCAAATTACCTCAGAATGCGATCCAAAGAATTTGTCCAAAGATATGTCCCAGCAAATCAACATGTCAACAACAACTGACGATTGAATTTGGAGTGACCACAAACCTTGTAATGTGTAGGTGTAAAGCTTATCTGATTGCCAAGGCTGGCTATGAAGACAAAGGACCTAAGTGGGGAGGGCTTATGTAATTGTATTGTGTGGTGAACATGCGGTCAGCTTGCTCAGTGAACTGGCTGTGAAGACAAGACAAAGGACCTAAGTGGGGAGGGCTTATGTAATTGTATTGTGTAGTGAACATGCGGTTGGCATGAGCAGTGAACTGGCTGTGAAGACAAGACAAAGGACCTAAGTGGGGAGGGCTTATGTAATTGTATTGTGTGGTGAACATGCGGTTAGCTTGCTCAGTGAACTGGCTGTGAAGACAAGACAAAGGACCTAAGTGGGGAGGGCTTATGTAATTGTATTGTGTAGTGAACATGCGGTTAGCTTGCTCAGTGAACTGGCTGTGAAGACAAGACAAAGGACCTAAGTGGGGAGGGCTTATGTAATTGTATTGTGTGGTGAACATGCGGTCAGCTTGCTCAGTGAACTGGCTGTGAGCGATAGTTAAGGCAGGCTGAGTACTAGGTTAAGTAATATAACTAAAACTATGCAATGAATTTTGGAGAATTTATTTACATGAATTCTAATCAATACACAACATGTTAAATATACAAAATCTGTCATTGCCACATATATACAAATCATAGATACAATATACGATACATAAACTCAAGGGCAGCAACTCTGGCTTGTCTGTGTGATTTTGACCCATCTTGGCGTGACGACACACACTGTAACATTTTACTCCGCATCGCGAGACTGCTGTTTCCACAGTGGCACAGAATAAAACCCAACACTACTATACTATTGTGTAGGCTTCTACAAGCTTTCACATTTGTTCTGAACTACAAGTAGACACATTTCCGGAATTCATTACAAATTATTTTTAAAGTCATTTCTGCAAATACGGTCAAATGCTAGATATATATTTGAAGTCATTTTGACATTTTTGTGCCGCATGGTTGAGTTCAATTCTGTTTCAAAGAAATGATATTTAGCGAATAAATTTTGCTAATCCAATCGCAATCGCCACTGGTTCTGTGGTTCTGATCGATCACTCTGTGAACAGATAACTTCCAAGGCGTACAAACAGTGCATGTAAACACTGGTTTAACTGAAGGTCTGAACTCTAATTTTCTCAGGGATGAAGTCATGTGGATATGTTCTTAATATTGCTGTCTTTAGGAAATGAACGCTTTTCTTTTGAAAGTATTACTTCTAGATTTCAAAATGTTCGATAAACTTGTTATTCATTACTATTTATAAAGATGAACCCTTTTCTATATCAGAGACAAGTATTGATTGAAGTGTGCTTGGCTTGTGCAGTAACAACGATTTGTTTGCTCATTTGTTCGTATTTCTAAATTTGAAGTTGTTTTTCAAATGTTAAATATCTTTTGATGCCGGACCACGAGTGCCTTGCAACACGGCCGACATCAGGAACAGGCCCACATAGGAACAACACAAGTTATCGAGTGAAATAATTGCCTGTTACCCTAGATTTTTATGCCAGGCTTGTTGGGATATTTTACTGAAGGCTAACAAAGGCGGCGAGTGTATCACTATACTGGTCTGTTGCCTGTCATCTGAGGATAGATCATAACGTACTTCACATCACAGACCAGTTGATACATGTCAAGCTAATTATGATTATGTTTTATGTTATGATTTGAATTTGTGATAGATTCTGTTGAACCTTGTCATCATAGACCTTCTGCTGAATCTTGTCATCATAGCCTTATAGCGGAATCTTGTCATCATAGCCTTATAGCGGAATCTTGTCATCATAGCCTTATAGCGGAATCTTGTCATCATAGCCTTATAGCGGAATCTTGTCATCATAGCCTTATAGCGGAATCTTGTCATCATAGCCTTATAGCGGAATCTTGTCATCATAGCCTTATAGCGGAATCTTGTCATCATAGCCTCATAGCTAAATTTTGGTATACTTCCAATATGTTGGAGCGAAAGCGACATTCCAGGTTGAGGAGCAATCTTGAATAAACGTAATCAGGTAATCCGAGCGGATCATACATCTACAATGCTTCGTATGGCGGACATTCATTCATCTACAGTGCTTGGGGTGGCAGACATTTATACATCTACAGTGCTTGGTATTGCGAATATTCATAGACCTACAGTGGTTGATAGGTAGATATTCATACATCTACAGTGGTCGGTATGGCAGACATTCATACATCTACAATGCTTGGTATAGCGAATATTCATACATCTACAGTGCTTGGGGTGGCAGACATTCATACATCTTCAGTGGTTGGTATGACGGACATTCATTCATCTACAGTGCTTGGTATGGTGGACATTCATAGACCTACAATACTTGGTATGGCGGACATTCATACATCTACAGTGCTTGGGGTAGCAGACATTCATACATCTATTACCCGTGAAGATCCCGGGGTAGAATAGGCCTTCAGCAACCCATGCTTGCCATAAAAGGCGACTATGCTTGTCGTAAGATGCGTCTAACGGGATCGGGTGGTCAGGCTCGCTGACTTGGTTGGCACATGTCATCGCTTCCCAATTGAACAGATCGATGCTCATGTTGTTGATTACTGGATTGTCTGGTCCAGACTCGATTATTTAGAGACAGCCGCCATATAGCTGGAATATTGCTGAGTGCAGCGTAAAACTAAACTCACTCACTCATAGACGTACAGTGCTTGGTATGGCGGACATTCATACATCTAAAGTGGTCGGTATAGCGGACATTCATTAATCTACAGTGGATGGTATGGCGGATATTAATACATGTACAGTGGATGGTATGGCGAACACGCATACATGTACAATGGATGGCATGGTGAAGATTCTCAGACCTACAGTGCTTGGAATGACGGACATTCATATACCTACAGTGGTTGGTATGGCGAACATTCATACATCTACAGTGGTTGGTATGGCGAACATTCATACATCTACAGTGGTTGGGATGGTGGACATTCATTCATCTACAGTGCTTGATATGACAGACATTCAATCATCTATAGTGGTTGGTATGACGGACATTCATGCATCTACAGTGGCTGGTATAGCGGACATTCATTCATCTACAGTGGTTGGTATGGCGGACATTCATTCATCTACAGTGGTTGGTATGGCGGACATTCATGCATCTACAGTGCTTGGTATGGTGGACATTCATTCATCTACAGTGGTTGATGTGACGGACATTCATTCATCTACAGTGCTTGGTACGGTGGACATTAATACATCTACAGTGGTTGGTATGGTGGACATTCATGCATCTACAGTGGTTGGTATGGCGGACATTCATTCATCTACAGTGGTTGGTATGGCGGACATTCATTCATCTACAGTGGTTGATATGACGGACATTCATTCATCTACAGTGGTTGGTATGGCGGATATTCATTCATCTACAGTGGTTGGTATGGTGGACATTCATTCATCTACATTGCTTGGTATGGTGGACATTAATACATCTACAGTGTTTGGTATGGTGGACATTCATTCATCTACAGTGGCTGGTATGGCTGACTTTCATTCATCTACAGTGGTTGGTATGGTGAACATTCATACACCTAGAGTGGTTGGTATGACGGACACTCATTCATCTACAGTGGTTGGTATGGCGAACATTTATATGTCTACAGTGCTTGGTATGACGAACATTCATACATCTACAGTGCTTGGTATGACGGACATCTACAGTGGTCGGAAAAGCGGACATACGTTAATCTACCGTGGATGGTATGGCGGATATTCATACATGTACAGTGGATGGTATGGCGAACACGCAGACATGTACAGTGGATGGTATGGTGAAGATTCTCAGACCTACAGTGCTTGGTATGACGGACATGCACATACCTACAGTGGTTGGTATGGCGAACACTCATTCATCTACAGTGGTTGGTATGGCGAACATTCATACATCTACATTGGTTGGTATGGCGAACATGCATACATGAACAGTGGATGGTATGCCGAAGATTCATTCATCTACAGTGCTTGGTATGGTGGACAATCCTTTATCTACAGTGGTTGGTATGGCGAACATTCATACATCTACAGTTGTTGGTATGGTGGACATTCATTCATCTACAGTCCTTGATATGACGGACATTCATTCATCTACAGTGGTTGGTATGGTGGACAATCCTTTATCTACAGTGGTTGGTATGGCGAACATTCATACATCTACAGTGGTTGGTATGGTGGACATTCATTCATCTACAGTGGTTGGCATGGTGGACATTCATTCATCTACAATGGTTGGTGTGACGGACATTCATTCATCTACAGTGGTTGGTATGACGGACATTCATGCATCTACAGTGGTTGGTGTGGCGGACATTCATTCATCTAGAGTGGTTGGTATGGCGGACAAACATTCATCTACAGTGTTTGGTATGGTGGACATTCATTCATCTACAGTGGTTGGTATGGTGGACATTCATTCATCTACAGTGGTTGGTATGGTGGACATTCATTCATCTAGAGTGGTTGGTATGGTGGACATTCATGCATCTACAGTGGTTGATATGACGGACATTCATGCATCTACAGTGGTTGATATGACGGACATTCATTCATCTACAGTGCTTGGTATAATGGACATTCATTCATCTACAGTGGTTGGTATGACGGACATTCATTCATCTACAGTGGTTGGTGTGGTGGACATTCATTCATCTACAGTGGTTGGTGTGACGGACATTCATTCATCTACAGTGCTTGGTATGACAGACATTGATGCATCTACAGTGGTTGGTATGGCGGACATTCATTCATCTAGAGTGGTTGGTATGGTGGACATTCATTGATCTACAGTGGTTGGTGTGACGGACATTCATGCATCTACAGTGGTTGGTATGGCGGACATTCATTCATCTACAGTGGTTGGTATGATGGACATTCATTCATCTACAGTGGTTAATATGGCGGACATTCATTCATCTACAGTGGTTGGTATGGTGGACATTCATGCATCTACAGTGGTTGGTATGGTGGACATTCATTCATCTACAGTGCTTGATATGACGGACATTCATTCATCTACAGTGGTTGGTATGGTGGACATTCATGCATCTACACTGCTTGGTATGGTGGACATTGATTCATCTACAGTGGTTGGTATGATGGACATTCATACATCTACAGTGTTTGGTATGGTGGACATTCATTCATGTACAGTGGTTGGTATGGCGGACATTCATTCATCTACAGTGGTTGGTATTACGGACATTCATTCATCTACAGTGGTTGGTATGGCGGACATTCATTCATCTACAGTGGTTGGTATGGTGGACATTCATACATCAACAGTGGTTGGTATTGTGGACATTTATTCATGTACAGTGGTTTTTATGGTGGACATTCTTGCATCTACAGTGGTTGGTATAATGGAGATTCATTCATCTAGAGTGGCTGGTATGACGGACATTCATTCATCTACATTCATCTACAGTGGTTGGTATGGTGGACATTCATTCATCTACAGTGGTTGGTGTGACGGACATTCATTCATCTACAGTGTTTGGTATGGTGGACATTCATCCATGTACAGTGCTTGGTATGGTGGACATTCATTCATCTACAGTGCTTGGTATAATGGACATTCATTCATCTACAGTGGTTGGTATGGTGGACATTCATTCATCTACAGTGGTTGGTATGGTGGACATTCATTCATCTACAGTGGTTGGTGTGACGGACATTCATTCATCTACAGTGGTTGGTATGACGGACATTCATGCATCTACAGTGGTTGGTGTGGCGGACATTCATTTATCTAGAGTGGTTGGTATGGTGGACATTCATTCATCTACAGTGTTTGGTATGGTGGACATTCATTCATCTACAGTGCTTGGTATGGTGGACATTCATTCATCTACAGTGGTTGGTATGGTGGACATTCATTCATCTACAGTGCTTGGTATGGTGGACATTCATGCATCTACAGTGGTTGATATGACGGACATTCATTCATCTACAGTGCTTGATATTGTGGACATTCATTCATCTACAGTGCTTGGTATAATGGACATTCATTCATCTACAGTGGTTGGTATGACGGACATTCATTCATCTAGAGTGGTTGGTATGGTGGACATTCATTCATCTACAGTGGTTGGTGTGACGGACATTCATTCATCTACAGTGCTTGGTATGACGGACATTCATGCATCTACAGTGGTTGGTGTGGCGGACATTCATTCATCTACAGTGGTTGGTATGACGGACATTTATTAATCTGCAGTGTTTGGTATGGTGGACATTCATTTATCTACAGTGATTGGTGTGGTGGACATTCATTGATCTAGAGTTCTTGGTATGGTGGACATTGATGCATCTACAGTGGTTGACATGACGGACATTCATTCATCTACAGTGCTTGGTATTGTGGACATTCATTCATCTACAGTGGTTGGTGTGACGGACATTCATTCATCTACAGTGCTTGGTATGACGGACATTCATGCATCTACAGTGGTTGGTTTGGCGGACATTCATTCATCTAGAGTGGTTGGTATGGCGAAGATTGATACATCTACAGTTGTTGGTATGGCGGAAATAAATTGATCTAGAGTGGTTGGTATGGTGGACATTCATTCATCTACAGTGGTTGGTATGACGGACATTCATGCATCTAGAGTGCTTGGTGTGGCGGACATTCATGCATCTACAGTGGTTGGTATGGCGGACATTCATTCATCTACAGTGGTTAATATGGTGGACATTCATTCATCTACAGTGGTTGGTATGGTGGACATTCATTCATCTAGAGTGGTTGGTATGGTGGACATTCATGCATCTACAGTGGTTGATATGACGGACATTCATTCATCTACAGTGCTTGGTATTGTGGACATTCATTCATCTACAGTGCTTGGTATAATGGACATTCATTCATCTACAGTGGTTGGTATGACGGACATTCATTCATCTACAGTGGTTGGTGTGGTGGACATTCATTCATCTACAGTGGTTGGTGTGACGGACATTCATTCATCTACAGTGCTTGGTATGACAGACATTGATGCATCTGCAGTGGTTGGTATGGCGGACATTCATTCATCTAGAGTGGTTGGTATGGTGGACATTCATTCATCTACAGTGGTTGGTGTGACGGACATTCATTCATCTACAGTGGTTGGTATGGTGGACATTCATCCATGTACAGTGCTTGGTATGGTGGACATTCATTCATCTACAGTGCTTGGTATAATGGACATTCATTCATCTACAGTGGTTGGTATGGTGGACATTCATTCATCTACAGTGGTTGGTATGGTGGACATTCATTCATCTACAGTGGTTGGTGTGACGGACATTCATTCATCTACAGTGGTTGGTATGACGGACATTCATGCATCTACAGTGGTTGGTGTGGCGGACATTCATTTATCTAGAGTGGTTGGTATGGCGGACATTCATTCATCTACAGTGTTTGGTATGGTGGACATTCATTCATCTACAGTGCTTGGTATGGTGGACATTCATTCATCTACAGTGGTTGGTATGGTGGACATTCATTCATCTACAGTGCTTGGTATGGTGGACATTCATGCATCTACAGTGGTTGATATGACGGACATTCATTCATCTACAGTGCTTGATATTGTGGACATTCATTCATCTACAGTGCTTGGTATAATGGACATTCATTCATCTACAGTGGTTGGTATGACGGACATTCATTCATCTAGAGTGGTTGGTATGGTGGACATTCATTCATCTACAGTGGTTGGTGTGACGGACATTCATTCATCTACAGTGCTTGGTATGACGGACATTCATGCATCTACAGTGGTTGGTGTGGCGGACATTCATTCATCTACAGTGGTTGGTATGACGGACATTTATTAATCTACAGTGTTTGGTATGGTGGACATTCATTTATCTACAGTGATTGGTGTGGTGGACATTCATTGATCTAGAGTTCTTGGTATGGTGGACATTGATGCATCTACAGTGGTTGACATGACGGACATTCATTCATCTACAGTGCTTGGTATTGTGGACATTCATTCATCTACAGTGGTTGGTGTGACGGACATTCATTCATCTACAGTGCTTGGTATGACGGACATTCATGCATCTACAGTGGTTGGTTTGGCGGACATTCATTCATCTAGAGTGGTTGGTATGGCGAAGATTGATACATCTACAGTTGTTGGTATGGCGGAAATAAATTGATCTAGAGTGGTTGGTATGGTGGACATTCATTCATCTACAGTGGTTGGTATGACGGACATTCATGCATCTAGAGTGCTTGGTGTGGCGGACATTCATGCATCTACAGTGGTTGGTATGGCGGACATTCATTCATCTACAGTGGTTAATATGGTGGACATTTATTCATCTACAGTGGTTGGTATGGTGGACATTCATTCATCTAGAGTGGTTGGTATGGTGGACATTCATGCATCTACAGTGGTTGATATGACGGACATTCATTCATCTACAGTGCTTGGTATTGTGGACATTCATTCATCTACAGTGCTTGGTATAATGGACATTCATTCATCTACAGTGGTTGGTATGACGGACATTCATTCATCTACAGTGGTTGGTGTGGTGGACATTCATTCATCTACAGTGGTTGGTGTGACGGACATTCATTCATCTACAGTGCTTGGTATGACAGACATTGATGCATCTGCAGTGGTTGGTATGGCGGACATTCATTCATCTAGAGTGGTTGGTATGGTGGACATTCATTGATCTACAGTGGTTGGTATGACGGACATTCATGCATCTACAGTGGTTGGTATGGCGGACATTCATTCATCTACAGTGGTTGGTATGGTGGACATTCTTGCATCTACAGTGGTTAATGTGGTGGACATTCATTCATCTACAGTGGTTGGTATGGTGGACATTCATGCATCTACAGTGGTTGGTATGGTGGACATTCATTCATCTACAGTGCTTGATATGACGGACATTCATTCATCTACAGTGGTTGGTATGGTGGACATTCATGCATCTACACTGCTTGGTATGGTGGACATTGATTCATCTACAGTGGTTGGTATGATGGACATTCATACATCTACAGTGTTTGGTATGGTGGACATTCATTCATGTACAGTGGTTGGTATGGCGGACATTCATTCATCTACAGTGGTTGGTATTACGGACATTCATTCATCTACAGTGGTTGGTATGGCGGACATTCATTCATCTACAGTGCTTGGTATGGTGGACATTCATACATCAACAGTGGTTGGTATTGTGGACATTTATTCATGTACAGTGGTTTTTATGGTGGACATTCTTGCATCTACAGTGGTTGGTATATTGGAGATTCATTCATCTAGAGTGGCTGGTATGACGGACATTCATTCATCTACATTCATCTACAGTGGTTGGTATGGTGGACATTCATTCATCTACAGTGGTTGGTGTGACGGACATTCATTCATCTACAGTGTTTGGTATGGTGGACATTCATCCATGTTCAGTGCTTGGTATGGTGGACATTCATTCATCTACAGTGCTTGGTATAATGGACATTCATTCATCTACAGTGGTTGGTATGGTGGACATTCATTCATCTACAGTGGTTGGTGTGACGGACATTCATTCATCTACAGTGCTTGGTATGACGGACATTCATGCATCTACAGTGGTTGGTGTGGCGGACATTCATTCATCTACAGTGGTTGGTATGACGGACATTTATTAATCTACAGTGTTTGGTATGGTGGACATTCATTTATCTACAGTGCTTGGTATGACGGACATTCATTGATCTAGAGTTCTTGGTATGGTGGACATTGATGCATCTACAGTGGTTGACATGACGGACATTCATTCATCTACAGTGCTTGGTATTGTGGACATTCATTCATCTACAGTGGTTGGTGTGACGGACATTCATTCATCTACAGTGCTTGGTATGACGGACATTCATGCATCTACAGTGGTTGGTTTGGCGGACATTCATTCATCTAGAGTGGTTGGTATGGCGAAGATTGATACATCTACAGTTGTTGGTATGGCGGAAATAAATTGATCTAGAGTGGTTGGTATGGTGGACATTCATTCATCTACAGTGGTTGGTATGACGGACATTCATGCATCTAGAGTGCTTGGTGTGGCGGACATTCATGCATCTACAGTGGTTGGTATGGCGGACATTCATTCATCTACAGTGGTTAATATGGTGGACATTTATTCATCTACAGTGGTTGGTATGGTGGACATTCATTCATCTAGAGTGGTTGGTATGGTGGACATTCATGCATCTACAGTGGTTGATATGACGGACATTCATTCATCTACAGTGCTTGGTATTGTGGACATTCATTCATCTACAGTGCTTGGTATAATGGACATTCATTCATCTACAGTGGTTGGTATGACGGACATTCATTCATCTACAGTGGTTGGTGTGGTGGACATTCATTCATCTACAGTGGTTGGTGTGACGGACATTCATTCATCTACAGTGCTTGGTATGACAGACATTGATGCATCTGCAGTGGTTGGTATGGCGGACATTCATTCATCTAGAGTGGTTGGTATGGTGGACATTCATTGATCTACAGTGGTTGGTATGACGGACATTCATGCATCTACAGTGGTTGGTATGGCGGACATTCATTCATCTACAGTGGTTGGTATGGTGGACATTCTTGCATCTACAGTGGTTAATATGGTGGACATTCATTCATCTACAGTGGTTGGTATGGTGGACATTCATGCATCTACAGTGGTTGGTATGGTGGACATTCATTCATCTACAGTGCTTGATATGACGGACATTCATTCATCTACAGTGGTTGGTATGGTGGACATTCATGCATCTACACTGCTTGGTATGGTGGACATTGATTCATCTACAGTGGTTGGTATGATGGACATTCATACATCTACAGTGTTTGGTATGGTGGACATTCATTCATGTACAGTGGTTGGTATGGCGGACATTCATTCATCTACAGTGGTTGGTATTACGGACATTCATTCATCTACAGTGGTTGGTATGGCGGACATTCATTCATCTACAGTGCTTGGTATGGTGGACATTCATACATCAACAGTGGTTGGTATTGTGGACATTTATTCATGTACAGTGGTTTTTATGGTGGACATTCTTGCATCTACAGTGGTTGGTATATTGGAGATTCATTCATCTAGAGTGGCTGGTATGACGGACATTCATTCATCTACATTCATCTACAGTGGTTGGTATGGTGGACATTCATTCATCTACAGTGGTTGGTGTGACGGACATTCATTCATCTACAGTGTTTGGTATGGTGGACATTCATCCATGTACAGTGCTTGGTATGGTGGACATTCATTCATCTACAGTGCTTGGTATAATGGACATTCATTCATCTACAGTGGTTGGTATGGTGGACATTCATTCATCTACAGTGGTTGGTATGGTGGACATTCATTCATCTACAGTGGTTGGTGTGACGGACATTCATTCATCTACAGTGGTTGGTATGACGGACATTCATGCATCTACAGTGGTTGGTGTGGCGGACATTCATTTATCTGGAGTGGTTGGTATGGCGGACATTCATTCATCTACAGTGTTTGGTATGGTGGACATTCATTCATCTACAGTGCTTGGTATGGTGGACATTCATTCATCTACAGTGGTTGGTATGGTGGACATTCATTCATCTACAGTGCTTGGTATGGTGGACATTCATGCATCTACAGTGGTTGATATGACGGACATTCATTCATCTACAGTGCTTGATATTGTGGACATTCATTCATCTACAGTGCTTGGTATAATGGACATTCATTCATCTACAGTGGTTGGTATGACGGACATTCATTCATGTAGAGTGGTTGGTATGGTGGACATTCATTCATCTACAGTGGTTGGTGTGACGGACATTCATTCATCTACAGTGCTTGGTATGACGGACATTCATGCATCTACAGTGGTTGGTGTGGCGGACATTCATTCATCTACAGTGGTTGGTATGACGGACATTTATTAATCTACAGTGTTTGGTATGGTGGACATTCATTTATCTACAGTGATTGGTGTGGTGGACATTCATTCATCTAGAGTTCTTGGTATGGTGGACATTCATGCATCTACAGTGGTTGACATGACGGACATTCATTCATCTACAGTGCTTGGTGTTGTGGACATTCATTCATCTACAGTGGTTGGTGTGACGGACATTCATTCATCTACAGTGCTTGGTATGACGGACATTCATGCATCTACAGTGGTTGGTTTGGCGGACATTCATTCATCTAGAGTGGTTGGTATGGCGAAGATTGATACATCTACAGTTGTTGGTATGGCGGAAATAAATTGATCTAGAGTGGTTGGTATGGTGGACATTCATTCATCTACAGTGGTTGGTATGACGGACATTCATGCATCTAGAGTGCTTGGTGTGGCGGACATTCATGCATCTACAGTGGTTGGTATGGCGGACATTCATTCATCTACAGTGGTTAATATGGTGGACATTCATTCATCTACAGTGGTTGGTATGGTGGACATTCATGCATCTACAATGGTTGGTATGGTGGACACTCATTCATCTACAGTGCTTGATATGGTGGACATTGATTCATCTACAGTGGTTGGTATGATGAACATTCATACATCTATAGTGTTTGGTATGGTGGACATTCATTCATCCACAGTGGTTGGTATGGCGGACATTCAATCATCTACAGTGGTTGGTATTACGGACATTCATTCGTCTACAGTGGTTGGTATGGCGGACATTCATTCATCTACAGTGGTTGGTATGGTGGACATTCATTCATCTACAGCGGTTTTTATGGTGGACATTCTTGCATCTACAGTGGTTGGTATAGTGGACATTCATTCATCTACAGTGGTTGGTATGACGGACATTCATTCATCTACAGTGGTTGGTATGGTGGACATTCATTCATCTACAGTGGTTGGTGTGACGGACATTCATTCATCTACAATGCTTGATATGAAGGACATTCATGCATCTACAGTGGTTGGTATGGCTTACATTCATTCATTTACAGTGGTTGGTATGGCGGAAATTCATTGATCTACAGTGGTTGGTATGGTGGACATTCATTCATCTACAGTGGTTGGTATGGTGGACATTCATGCATCTACAGTGGTTGGTATGGTGGACATTCATGCATCTACAGTGGTTGGAATGGCGGACATTCATTCATCTAGAGTGCTTGGTATGGTGGACATTCATTCATCTACAGTGTTTGGGATGGTGGACATTCATTCATCTACAGTGGTTGGTATGGTGGACATTCATTCATCTAGAGTGGTTGGTATGGTGGACATTCATGCATCTACAGTGGTTGATATGACGGACATTTATTCATCTACAGTGCTTGGTATTGTGGACATTCATTCATCTACAGTGCTTGGTGTAATGGACATTCATTCATCTACAGTGGTTGGTATGACGGACATTCATTCATCTACAGTGGTTGGTATGGCGGACATTCATTCATCTACAGTGGTTGGTGTGACGGGCATTCATTCATCTACAGTGCTTGGTATGACGGACATTCATGCATCTACAGAGGTTGGTATGGTGGACATTCATTCATCTAGAGTGGTTCTCAGCAAAAATAACTTGGTTTCCGTTCTTGCGGAAACCTGATGGATACTGGGTAATGTAGGTTTCCGCTAGGTTTCAGTTTCAGGAAATGCGCAATGAGAGTTTCCGCATAGTTTCCACAACTGAAACTAACAAGTCTTAGTTTCCGTCATGTTTCCGTCAACTGAAACTGTAGTTGGAAGTTTCCATTTAGTTTCAGTTTACTGAAACCTTTATAGCTGGAGTGAGTACGTTTCTGGTCTTGCGGAAACCTTGTGGATCTTGGGTAATGTAGGTTTCCGCTAGGTTTCTGTACAAGGAAGATGACAATGAGAGTTCGCTTAGTTTAGAAAGCTGAAATATGTTGTATTATCTTGTTATATTTATTACATATTTATTTGAACAAAAAACAAACTCTGGAAATGTTATGATTCAACTGTTTCATTTCCTAGAAAAGCTCACATTTTAATGCAACAGGGTAGTTGCAGTAGTACACAATTCGCTGTATTAAGAAACTGGGGCGCTCAGAGAAGAGTAACAGAATTCTCTCCACACAAGCATTGCTCAGGAAGTAGGCACACTGAATGAAGACGAGCTAGCCACTACACAAAGTGCTTTGTTTTTCTGTAGATGTTTGTTGGTGTATGCGAGTCCTGGTTAATATCTGGCGAAACATCTGAATCCGAATCAATCAGGCTCTCACATTGTGGTGGTAATAGCTCGCAAACCTTGAATGTGCTGTTAATATCTTGGTCTCTGTCAGTGTCTTTAAAGGAAAAGGACATTCAGTTTGAATCATCAGTTCAACTGAGAGACAATTCACTGAAGAAAAGCTTGTAAAATCTAACTTTTCCAATGAATGAAACACAGCAATATATATGATAATGCAGAAAACATGTATTACAAATATTAAATACGTATTACCATTTGCTCACTTTCAGTTATTACAGTTACATGTATGATACATACATTAAATATATTAAACATGGATAGCAACGTGACAGTGCAAACTCGATGTTTAGTGAAATCTAAAAATTCTTTGATGACTAACCTGATGAAACATTTGTCATTCACCCGAAAAATCTTTACAAATTAACAAACATCTTGTCGTTACGGAGATGGAGATAACGTGTTTTTCTTGAAACAGGCGCCTGGCAGTGAGGACAGAAAAGCCGTATTTCTCCTGGAATTTAATATTTATGTATATGTTACGCTTGAATCCATGTGCGGTTACACTTTGAGTGAGGTCAAAAAGGTTTGTTGTATGTATTTACATAGTGTCTGCTTCATTATAAAGCTATATGAATAATATTGTTATAAAAGAGATTCCCTTACCGGGCATATAACAGATAATATAGCGTTATATAAATGAAGGCGTCTTGTCATTCTCCGAGTTTGTTAGTCCACAATCCATATCTGTAAATCAAATAACTGACACAATGATTCTTTCAGAAATATGAAACTTGAGGTGTGATGATAATGTCAATGCATTGTAGGGCTAACACATGCAACATGTACTGATGGACAAGGTTTTAATGGTTATAAACCAAATATCAAACCATGAAACTGATTAACTGGTACAACTGGATACACAGAACTGACACAGAACATAAGATACTAGATAATTTGATGAACTAATAAATGTATGATGTGACTTGGTTGAAATATTTCTGGAGTACAGATTGTATGAATAGATATAACGAAGACATATATACGGAATATCTCTGGGTACCCATGTTAAAACAAATATTGTAGAAACCAACCATATTTCTGAAACTTATTTCTCGTGATTTTAGGCTGTCTTTCTTGACAATTACTTGTCGCAATGTCAACAAAGAACTGTGCCCCTGCGGCAGAAAGTGCCACGAATAGTCTACAGAAATTATGCATGTACAAATCATAGCCAAAGGGTCAGTGGGATTGTGCTTCATTCTTCATTCACATTGACAAATGAATTAAGGTTTGAAAGAAATTGTGACACATCACCAAATTATTTAGTAATAGTAGTAAAGGTATTCATCAAATTAACGTAAAGGGTAGATATATAACTGTATAACTGTATAACTGAAAAGAACAAACAATGTTAATATTTCTAAACCCCGTGCATGTTTTGAGCACTGTGCGTAAATTACTTACACGGTACGTGGAGAGGGGTGGGGGTGGGGTCCATCCAGCAGAAATATATCCGGATACTACCTTCTCCTGGCAGGATTTTAGAAAATAACTTATTTGCCACAATAAAGTTTCCCATGAGTGCTAAATCAGTAGGACTCATGACGCTCGGGCCTGTTAAAGTAAGGTGAACATGTTTTCACAATTAATCACTGTTAATAATCACAAGGCCTACATATTGATGCTTGACACTGAGAAAAAACAATCAGTGACGCTAATGCGATGAAAAGACTGCTAAAACCATAACTGCCCACTGTTGTCACTTTGAGTACTTACATTCAATCCGCTGAATTCCACTTTTCACACTCCCCTTTGATGTCGGCAATGTAAACAAATAAACGAATGGCGACAGGATCACGTCCACGCGAGACTATCTAATTGTTACAAAAACAACTCACAACAGGGTGTACCTTCCTCTTTTGTTGTAGAACGCGGAAATCTACTTTCAAATGGTCACATTAGATTTATTTTTAAAAAAACAATGACAAAACTGTGTATTTCCCGTGAGTGTTAGCGAGACGCCATCTTGTTTGGCGGGTAGGAACAAATTTGTTTTCCTAGCAATTGTTTTCAAAACTTTAAGCATAACATGGCTGCGTCGTGTAAACTTTGCCATGGCCACCTCACTTTACCCAAAAGCACTCGGCGAAAGAATTCGCGACTTGGAGTAGAAAGCAGAGAACGGATGCGAGAAACTCGGAGTACCCCGGATGTGTCAGGTAAGACCGAGGGTTATTTTATTGTCAAATAACGTTTAAAGAATTATTGCGTTAATGACAGAAATCCGGATAGATTATAAAGTTTATCCCGAGAATGTATATTTTCGCTCGTATTATTTTTAAATATAGGCCTGAAAAATAAGTTTGTGTATATTCCATTTCAATAGATCGACATGGTATAGATAAACCAAGCTTGTATTTGTAAGTAACTATCTTAGTACTAACCACAAGTATTTATTTAAGTTTAAAGGGGCAGACTTTTGACTTTAGTGCTCCTGTTAATAGTTTGCAAATTTTAGAGTTGCAACTCGGTTAACACTTGTACAAAAGGTGTTTGGGGGGGTGTGAATTACGATCTGCATCACAAAGATCCGCCATATGTAGTGGTTCACTCATGGGTTTACTGGGTATTGCAAGATATATTTCACCAATTCAGATATTTTAAAGAATGATAAAAGTGATGGGCTTTTACAATGGCAACATTTCGGTGTAATTTATTAAATGCAATCCTGGATCATTAGTGAAATGAAATTGTTTACCCCCAAATTCGCTCAGAGGGGTCAGATGTGTTTCTGAACTATTTGAGGCAAACACTAAATTCATATAAGAAACTGTTAGCTTTGCGTAGGATACATTTGAAATTTCATGTAATTTTTCAGTAATTTAAGACATATGTGTTGAGCATAATCATATATATATACCAGTTATATATATATATACCTGTTATATTTAACGTATTTGATTTAATCTTTTAGGCTGTTGTGAGAAAAATCTTGACACGACTGCTACTGGAGGATCACCCTTGTCTATCGAAGGTATGTGCTCATGTTACTAGGTAATTTCACTTTGAATATTTCATTAATTCACTTCCCTACGTACGTTTTCTCAAAATGAAAAATACATGAAAGTATCATTTGCAAATAAATTTGAATAGACGGTAAACTAAATCAGTTTAACATTACACCTGTGTGAAATTGCCATCAAACTGACCCCTTGATTTTACAATGCTTAATTGCTGCAAGGTTATGTCATGTGATATAACTAAACTTCTTTTATCATGATCTTTATGTCAGTTGTTCACTTACCGGTTGCATAACTTTGGCAAACAGGATGTACATAGAATTTGCACGAAATAACACAAAGGATGGTTAGCCTTTTTGGAAGTTATTTTAAATCTTTTAACTACAAAATGGTAAACTTTCAGAACAATATATGTATTCAAAGTGATAAATCTGTAGTTTACTTGGTTGTATAATTTTCACTGACGATCTTTAATTTTAATTAGACATTGTGTTGAATGCATGATTGAATGAAGTGCAAAGAAAATGACATTTGTTTTTATTTCAGTAAAGCCGGTGACGAGGACTCATGAATATAGTAGTCAAAGAAACAAGTGACTATATCACGACCAAGGATGGTCAATAGGATCTTGTGAAGGTAATTTTTACTCACCTGCCTGTCATTATAAATAGCTAATGGTTTAATTAATAGTGTAAAGACAGATTTATGGATGTTAACTACAGTTACCCAGCCAGCATGGCATATACAACCTTTGCCTAACAGATGAACTAAAATGTGTGAAACATGCTGTATAGTACTTTAAACAATTATTTTCAGAAGCGCTTTGTAGAGTGTGGCGGAACAGGCGTGATGATCTCAGTAGACAAGAAACCGGAAAGAAAGTGTCACACAGAACAGCAGCAAAAAAAAAAAAAACAACAAAAAAAACCCCCCAAAATACCAAAAAGAATGAAATCCGTAAGTATATCTATTCGAATAATAACATGTAACAACTCTTCTCATTACAATGTCTGATGACATATTCTAAGTTCCGGAAATATACATTTAAAATGTTTATGGATTATTGCTTTTTACATTCTTAAGATATGTAACACATGATTCAGATCATAATTTCATAAATCATAACATAAGAATCAAGTAAGTTAATGATGATATATAAACATATTACTACACTTCAGTGACTACATGTCACTACATGTCACTTCAGAGCAACAGATTGTGTGTCCATAAGAAAATAGGATATGTCATTAAATGTGATGAACTGCTTAACTTGTGTTGGGGTGATTAATCAAGTAAATAATTTTTCACGACACTTCCTTTTTAATAATTTGCAATCCATCTTGGCATTATGGTTTATCTGTTGATTGATTTTTGTTTAATTTTCAGAAAATTGCACTGCGCATGAAAAGCCTGAAAACTATTGACTGGCCAGATCGACGAAAAGAAAGGGTTTCAACTATACTTACCTTGGAAATGACATCACCAGGTATTAATCTCTTACCCCTTTACCTGGGAATCTAAACTTAAGACGTCTGCACTGGACTCAGCCACAATTTTCAACGCCACCACCAAAGCTAAGGCCAACATGAAGACCAGGATGCGGCATCCAACCAGAATGACAGAGATATCCGCTGAAGGATGCCCAAGTGGGCTAGTAAATAGCTAATCGATCACATGAACGGAATTTTATCTGTGATCAATTAAATTTGAATTATTCTCAATGTAAAACTTTAATAGTTTTGATATTCTGATTGTATTTCAATTAGTACAATTTTATTCGATCTTAATTTTTATCTATTTTCCAAGATACCTTTATTTACTTTAAATACATTTTTTGTACTTTCAATGTAACCTAAGTTCTTTATTGCATTTTATTTCATTGTTGTATTGTATTGCATGGTGTGTGTTATTATATGTTTAGCATTGACTGACTGGGATGTGTTTTTCTGTGTCAGCTTGAGGAGGTGCAGGAGGAGTCAAGGGATGCAACTGTTATAGCATGTTTTTAGAAATATTTTTGTCATAAGTTACAAATGTTGATCTGTTATCTAGTGCTGTATCTTTTTATTATTTATTAGATATATGTTTGATCCATATTTGTCTGAAAATAAAACAGTGAATCTTATTGTATCTTTTGTTTTTCTTTATGTATACTCGATGATTTTACACAAACTCCTTATATTGTCTTTGCCAACCAGGAGTAACAAGAATGTTATATGCAATGACACACATTGAATGACTCCTGTGAACCCGAGTAAATGAAATGCTGTGGATAGTTTTCTGGCAACAGAAACTCTGCGGAAACTATGTAGGTCAGTTTGTAACTGAAACTCTGCGGAAACCTGATGGAGTCTTGGTAACTGAAACTCTGCGGAAACCTGATGGAGTCTTGGTGACTGAAACCCTGCGGAAACCTGATGGATCTCTAACTTAACTGAAACTCAACGGAAACTTGTTGGAGCATGGGTAACGGATACCGTGCGGAAACCCTTAGAAAGTGGGTAATTGAAAGTTTCCGTCATTGCGGAAACTCAGTGTAAAAGAACGGAAACTCACTGGATTCTTGGTTTCAGTCCACTTTCCGTCAGGTTTCCGCACTGCGGAAACCAGGTTATTTTTGCTGTGGTTGGTATGGCGGACATTTATTCATCTACAGTGTTTGGTATGGTGGACATTCATTCATCTACAGTGCTTGGTATGGTGGACATTCATTCATCTACAGTGGTTGGTGTGGTGGACATTCATTCATCTAGAGTGGTTGGTATGGTGGACATTCATGCATCTACAGTGGTTGATATGACGGACATTCATTCATCTACAGTGCTTGGTATTGTGGACATTCATTCATCTACAGTGCTTGGTATAATGGACATTCATTCATCTACAGTGGTTGGTATGACGGACATTCATTGATCTACAGTGGTTGGTATGGTGGACATTCATTCATCTACAGTGGTTGGTGTGACGGACATTCATTCATCTACAGTGCTTGGTATGACGGACATTCATGCATCTACTGTGGTTGGTGTGGCGGACATTCATTCATCTACAGTGGTTGGTATGGCAAAGATTCATATATCTACAGTTGTTGGTATGGCGGAAATTAATTGATCTACAGTGGTTTGTATGGTGGACATTCATCTACAGTGGTTGGTATGACGGACATTCATGCATCTACAGTGGTTGGTATGGCGGACATTCATGCATCTACAGTGGTTGTTATGGTGGACATTCATTCATCTACAGTGGTTAAAATGGTGGACATTCATTCATCTACAGTGGTTGGTATGGTGGACATTCATGCATCTACAGTGGTTGGTATGGTGTACACTCATTCATCTACAGTGCTTGATATGACGGACATTCATTCATCTACAGTGGTTGGTATGGTGGACATTCATGCATCTACAGTGCTTGGAATGGTGGACATTGATTCATCAACAGTGGTTGGTATGATGAACATTCATACATCTACAGTGTTTGGTATGGTGGACATTCATTCAGCCACAGTGGTTGGTATGGCGGACATTCATTCATCTACAGTGGTTGGTATTAAGGACATTCATTCATCTACAGTGGTTGGTATGGCGGACATTCATGCATCTACAGTGGTTGGTATGGTGGACATTCATTCATCTACAGTGGTTTTTATGGTGGACATTCTTGCATCTACAGTGGTTGGTATAGTGGACATTCATTCATCTAGAGTGGTTGGTATGACGGACATTCATTCATCTACAGTGGTTGGTATGGTGGACATTCATTCATCTACAGTGGTTGGTGTGACGGACATTCATTCATCCACAGTGGTTGGTATGACGGACATTCATTCATCTACAGTGGTTGGTATGGTGGACATTCATTCATCTACAGTGGTTGGTATGGCGGACATTCATGCATCTACAGTGCTTGATATGGTGGACATTGATTCATCTACAGTGGTTGGTATGATGAACATTCATACATCTACAGTGTTTGGTATGGTGGACATTCATTCATCCACAGTGGTTGGTATGGCGGACATTCATTCATCTACAGTGGTTGGTATTACGGACATTCATTCATCTACAGTGGTTGGTATGGCGGACATTCATTCATCTACAGTGGTTGGTATGGTGGACATTCATTCATCTACAGCGGTTTTTATGGTGGACATTCTTGCATCTACAGTGGTTGGTATGGTGGACATTCATTCATCTACAGTGGTTGGTATGACGGACATTCATTCATCTACAGTGGTTGGTATGGTGGACATTCATTCATCTACAGTGGTTGGTGTGACGGACATTCATTCATCTACAATGCTTGATATGAAGGACATTCATGCATCTACAGTGGTTGGTATGGCTAACATTCATTCATTTACAGTGGTTGGTATGGCGAAGATTCATACATCTACAGTGGTTGGTATGGCGGAAATTCATTGATCTACAGTGGTTGGTATGGTGGACATTCATTCATCTACAGTGGTTGGTATGGTGGACATTCATGCATCTACAGTGGTTGGTATGGTGGACATTCATGCATCTACAGTGGTTGGCATGGCGGACATTCATTCATCTACAGTGGTTGGTATGGTGGACATTCATTCATCTACAGTGTTTGGGATGGTGGACATTCATTCATCTACAGTGGTTGGTATGGTGGACATTCATTCATCTAGAGTGGTTGGTATGGTGGACATTCATGCATCTACAGTGGTTGATATGACGGACATTCATTCATCTACAGTGCTTGGTATTGTGGACATTCATTCATCTACAGTGCTTGGTATAATGGACATTCATTCATCTACAGTGGTTGGTATGACGGACATTCATTCATCTACAGTGGTTGGTATGGCGGACATTCATTCATCTACAGTGGTTGATATGACGGACATTCATTCATCTACAGTGCTTGATATTGTGGACATTCATTCATCTACAGTGCTTGGTATAATGGACATTCATTCATCTACAGTGGTTGGTATGACGGACATTCATTCATCTAGAGTGGTTGGTATGGTGGACATTCATTCATCTACAGTGGTTGGTGTGACGGACATTCATTCATCTACAGTGCTTGGTATGACGGACATTCATGCATCTACAGTGGTTGGTGTGGCGGACATTCATTCATCTACAGTGGTTGGTATGACGGACATTTATTAATCTACAGTGTTTGGTATGGTGGACATTCATTTATCTACAGTGATTGGTGTGGTGGACATTCATTCATCTAGAGTTCTTGGTATGGTGGACATTCATGCATCTACAGTGGTTGACATGACGGACATTCATTCATCTACAGTGCTTGGTATTGTGGACATTCATTCATCTACAGTGGTTGGTGTGACGGACATTCATTCATCTACAGTGCTTGGTATGACGGACATTCATGCATCTACACTGGTTGGTTTGGAGGACATTCATTCATCTAGAGTGGTTGGTATGGCGAAGATTGATACATCTACAGTTGTTGGTATGGCGGAAATAAATTGATCTAGAGTGGTTGGTATGGTGGACATTCATTCATCTACAGTGGTTGGTATGACGGACATTCATGCATCTAGAGTGCTTGGTGTGGCGGACATTCATGCATCTACAGTGGTTGGTATGGCGGACATTCATTCATCTACAGTGGTTAATATGGTGGACATTCATTCATCTACAGTGGTTGGTATGGTGGACATTCATGCATCTACAATGGTTGGTATGGTGGACACTCATTCATCTACAGTGCTTGATATGGTGGACATTGATTCATCTACAGTGGTTGGTATGATGAACATTCATACATCTATAGTGTTTGGTATGGTGGACATTCATTCATCCACAGTGGTTGGTATGGCGGACATTCAATCATCTACAGTGGTTGGTATTACGGACATTCATTCATCTACAGTGGTTGGTATGGCGGACATTCATTCATCTACAGTGGTTGGTATGGTGGACATTCATTCATCTACAGCGGTTTTTATGGTGGACATTCTTGCATCTACAGTGGTTGGTATAGTGGACATTCATTCATCTACAGTGGTTGGTATGACGGACATTCATTCATCTACAGTGGTTGGTATGGTGGACATTCATTCATCTACAGTGGTTGGTGTGACGGACATTCATTTATCTACAATGCTTGATATGAAGGACATTCATGCATCTACAGTGGTTGGTATGGCTAACATTCATTCATTTACAGTGGTTGGTATGGCGAAGATTCATACATCTACAGTGGTTGGTATGGCGGAAATTCATTGATCTACAGTGGTTGGTATGGTGGACATTCATTCATCTACAGTGGTTGGTATGGTGGACATTCATGCATCTACAGTGGTTGGTATGGTGGACATTCATGCATCTACAGTGGTTGGAATGGCGGACATTCATTCATCTACAGTGGTTGGTATGGTGGACATTCATTCATCTACAGTGTTTGGGATGGTGGACATTCATTCATCTACAGTGGTTGGTATGGTGGACATTCATTCATCTAGAGTGGTTGGTATGGTGGACATTCATGCATCTACAGTGCTTGGTATTGTGGACATTCATTCATCTACAGTGCTTGGTGTGACGGACATTCATTCATCTACAGTGGTTGGTATGACGGACATTCATTCATCTACAGTGGTTGGTATGGCGGACATTCATTCATCTACAGTGGTTGGTGTGACGGACATTCATTCATCTACAGTGCTTGGTATGACGGACATTCATGCATCTACAGAGGTTGGTATGGCGGACATTCATTCATCTAGAGTGGTTCACAGCAAAAATAACTTGGTTTCCGTTCTTGCGGAAACCTGATGGATACTGGGTAATGTAGGTTTCCGCTAGGTTTCAGTTTCAGGAAATGCGCAATGAGAGTTTCCGCATAGTTTCCACAACTGAAACTAACAAGTCTTAGTTTCCGTCATGTTTCCGTCAACTGAAACTGTAGTTGGAAGTTTCCATTTAGTTTCAGTTTACTGAAACCTTTATAGCTGGAGTGAGTACGTTTCTGGTCTTGCGGAAACCTTGTGGATCTTGGGTAATGTAGGTTTCCGCTAGGTTTCTGTACAAGGAAGATGACAATGAGAGTTCGCTTAGTTTAGAAAGCTGAAATATGTTGTATTATCTTGTTATATTTATTACATATTTATTTGAACAAAAAACAAACTCTGGAAATGTTATGATTCAACTGTTTCATTTCCTAGAAAAGCTCACATTTTAATGCAACAGGGTAGTTGCAGTAGTACACAATTCGCTGTATTAAGAAACTGGGGCGCTCAGAGAAGAGTAACAGAATTCTCTCCACACAAGCATTGCTCAGGAAGTAGGCACACTGAATGAAGACGAGCTAGCCACTACACAAAGTGCTTTGTTTTTCTGTAGATGTTTGTTGGTGTATGCGAGTCCTGGTTAATATCTGGCGAAACATCTGAATCCGAATCAATCAGGCTCTCACATTGTGGTGGTAATAGCTCGCAAACCTTGAATGTGCTGTTAATATCTTGGTCACTGTCAGTGTCTTTAAAGGAAAAGGACATTCAGTTTGAATCATCAGTTCAACTGAGAGACAATTCACTGAAGAAAAGCTTGTAAAATCTAACTTTTCCAATGAATGAAACACAGCAATATATATGATAATGCAGAAAACATGTATTACAAATATTAAATACGTATTACCATTTGCTCACTTTCAGTTATTACAGTTACATGTATGATACATACATTAAATATATTAAACATGGATAGCAACGTGACAGTGCAAACTCGATGTTTAGTGAAATCTAAAAATTCTTTGATGACTAACCTGATGAAACATTTGTCATTCACCCGAAAAATCTTTACAAATTAACAAACATCTTGTCGTTACGGAGATGGAGATAACGTGTTTTTCTTGAAACAGGCGCCTGGCAGTGAGGACAGAAAAGCCGTATTTCTCCTGGAATTTAATATTTATGTATATGTTACGCTTGAATCCATGTGCGGTTACACTTTGAGTGAGGTCAAAAAGGTTTGTTGTATGTATTTACATAGTGTCTGCTTCATTATAAAGCTATATGAATAATATTGTTATAAAAGAGATTCCCTTACCGGGCATATAACAGATAATATAGCGTTATATAAATGAAGGCGTCTTGTCATTCTCCGAGTTTGTTAGTCCACAATCCATATCTGTAAATCAAATAACTGACACAATGATTCTTTCAGAAATATGAAACTTGAGGTGTGATGATAATGTCAATGCATTGTAGGGCTAACACATGCAACATGTACTGATGGACAAGGTTTTAATGGTTATAAACCAAATATCAAACCATGAAACTGATTAACTGGTACAACTGGATACACAGAACTGACACAGAACATAAGATACTAGATAATTTGATGAACTAATAAATGTATGATGTGACTTGGTTGAAATATTTCTGGAGTACAGATTGTATGAATAGATATAACGAAGACATATATACGGAATATCTCTGGGTACCCATGTTAAAACAAATATTGTAGAAACCAACCATATTTCTGAAACTTATTTCTCGTGATTTTAGGCTGTCTTTCTTGACAATTACTTGTCGCAATGTCAACAAAGAACTGTGCCCCTGCGGCAGAAAGTGCCACGAATAGTCTACAGAAATTATGCATGTACAAATCATAGCCAAAGGGTCAGTGGGATTGTGCTTCATTCTTCATTCACATTGACAAATGAATTAAGGTTTGAAAGAAATTGTGACACATCACCAAATTATTTAGTAATAGTAGTAAAGGTATTCATCAAATTAACGTAAAGGGTAGATATATAACTGTATAACTGTATAACTGAAAAGAACAAACAATGTTAATATTTCTAAACCCCGTGCATGTTTTGAGCACTGTGCGTAAATTACTTACACGGTACGTGGAGAGGGGTGGGGGTGGGGTCCATCCAGCAGAAATATATCCGGATACTACCTTCTCCTGGCAGGATTTTAGAAAATAACTTATTTGCCACAATAAAGTTTCCCATGAGTGCTAAATCAGTAGGACTCATGACGCTCGGGCCTGTTAAAGTAAGGTGAACATGTTTTCACAATTAATCACTGTTAATAATCACAAGGCCTACATATTGATGCTTGACACTGAGAAAAAACAATCAGTGACGCTAATGCGATGAAAAGACTGCTAAAACCATAACTGCCCACTGTTGTCACTTTGAGTACTTACATTCAATCCGCTGAATTCCACTTTTCACACTCCCCTTTGATGTCGGCAATGTAAACAAATAAACGAATGGCGACAGGATCACGTCCACGCGAGACTATCTAATTGTTACAAAAACAACTCACAACAGGGTGTACCTTCCTCTTTTGTTGTAGAACGCGGAAATCTACTTTCAAATGGTCACATTAGATTTATTTTTAAAAAAACAATGACAAAACTGTGTATTTCCCGTGAGTGTTAGCGAGACGCCATCTTGTTTGGCGGGTAGGAACAAATTTGTTTTCCTAGCAATTGTTTTCAAAACTTTAAGCATAACATGGCTGCGTCGTGTAAACTTTGCCATGGCCACCTCACTTTACCCAAAAGCACTCGGCGAAAGAATTCGCGACTTGGAGTAGAAAGCAGAGAACGGATGCGAGAAACTCGGAGTACCTCGGATGTGTCAGGTAAGACCGAGGGTTATTTTATTGTCAAATAACGTTTAAAGAATTATTGCGTTAATGACAGAAATCCGGATAGATTATAAAGTTTATCCCGAGAATGTATATTTTCGCTCGTATTATTTTTAACTATAGGCCTGAAAAATAAGTTTGTGTATATTTCACCTGTGTGAAATTGCCATCAAACTGACCCCTTGATTTTACAATGCTTAATTGCTGCAAGGTTATGTCATGTGATATAACTAAACTTCTTTTATCATGATCTTTATGTCAGTTGTTCACTTACCGGTTGCATAACTTTGGCAAACAGGATGTACATAGAATTTGCACGAAATAACACAAAGGATGGTTAGCCTTTTTGGAAGTTATTTTAAATCATTTAACTACAAAATGGTAAACTTTCAGAACAATATATGTATTCAAAGTGATAAATCTGTAGTTTACTTGGTTGTATAATTTTCACTGACGATCTTTAATTTTAATTAGACATTGTGTTGAATGCATGATTGAATGAAGTGCAAAGAAAATGACATTTGTTTTTATTTCAGTAAAGCCGGTGACGAGGACTCATGAATATAGTAGTCAAAGAAACAAGTGACTATATCACGACCAAGGATGGTCAATAGGATCTTGTGAAGGTAATTTTTACTCACCTGCCTGTCATTATAAATAGCTAATGGTTTAATTAATAGTGTAAAGACAGATTTATGGATGTTAACTACAGTTACCCAGCCAGCATGGCATATACAACCTTTGCCTAACAGATGAACTAAAATGTGTGAAACATGCTGTATAGTACTTTAAACAATTATTTTCAGAAGCGCTTTGTAGAGTGTGGCGGAACAGGCGTGATGATCTCAGTAGACAAGAAACCGGAAAGAAAGTGTCACACAGAACAGCAGCAAAAAAAAAACAACAAAAAAACCCCCCAAAAATACCAAAAAGAATGAAATCCGTAAGTATATCTATTCGAATAATAACATGTAACAACTCTTCTCATTACAATGTCTGATGACATATTCTAAGTTCCGGAAATATACATTTAAAATGTTTATGGATTATTGCTTTTTACATTCTTAAGATATGTAACACATGATTCAGATCATAATTTCATAAATCATAACATAAGAATCAAGTAAGTTAATGATGATATATAAACATATTACTACACTTCAGTGACTACATGTCACTACATGTCACTTCAGAGCAACAGATTGTGTGTCCATAAGAAAATAGGATATGTCATTAAATGTGATGAACTGCTTAACTTGTGTTGGGGTGATTAATCAAGTAAATAATTTTTCACGACACTTCCTTTTTAATAATTTGCAATCCATCTTGGCATTATGGTTTATCTGTTGATTGATTTTTGTTTAATTTTCAGAAAATTGCACTGCGCATGAAAAGCCTGAAAACTATTGACTGGCCAGATCGACGAAAAGAAAGGGTTTCAACTATACTTACCTTGGAAATGACATCACCAGGTATTAATCTCTTACCCCTTTACCTGGGAATCTAAACTTAAGACGTCTGCACTGGACTCAGCCACAATTTTCAACGCCACCACCAAAGCTAAGGCCAACATGAAGACCAGGATGCGGCATCCAACCAGAATGACAGAGATATCCGCTGAAGGATGCCCAAGTGGGCTAGTAAATAGCTAATCGATCACATGAACGGAATTTTATCTGTGATCAATTAAATTTGAATTATTCTCAATGTAAAACTTTAATAGTTTTGATATTCTGATTGTATTTCAATTAGTACAATTTTATTCGATCTTAATTTTTATCTATTTTCCAAGATACCTTTATTTACTTTAAATACATTTTTTGTACTTTCAATGTAACCTAAGTTCTTTATTGCATTTTATTTCATTGTTGTATTGTATTGCATGGTGTGTGTTATTATATGTTTAGCATTGACTGACTGGGATGTGTTTTTCTGTGTCAGCTTGAGGAGGTGCAGGAGGAGTCAAGGGATGCAACTGTTATAGCATGTTTTTAGAAATATTTTTGTCATAAGTTACAAATGTTGATCTGTTATCTAGTGCTGTATCTTTTTATTATTTATTAGATATATGTTTGATCCATATTTGTCTGAAAATAAAACAGTGAATCTTATTGTATCTTTTGTTTTTCTTTATGTATACTCGATGATTTTACACAAACTCCTTATATTGTCTTTGCCAACCAGGAGTAACAAGAATGTTATATGCAATGACACACATTGAATGACTCCTGTGAACCCGAGTAAATGAAATGCTGTGGATAGTTTTCTGGCAACAGAAACTCTGCGGAAACTATGTAGGTCAGTTTGTAACTGAAACTCTGCGGAAACCTGATGGAGTCTTGGTAACTGAAACTCTGCGGAAACCTGATGGAGTCTTGGTGACTGAAACCCTGCGGAAACCTGATGGATCTCTAACTTAACTGAAACTCAACGGAAACTTGTTGGAGCATGGGTAACGGATACCGTGCGGAAACCCTTAGAAAGTGGGTAATTGAAAGTTTCCGTCATTGCGGAAACTCAGTGTAAAAGAACGGAAACTCACTGGATTCTTGGTTTCAGTCCACTTTCCGTCAGGTTTCCGCACTGCGGAAACCAGGTTATTTTTGCTGTGGTTGGTATGGCGGACATTCATTCATCTACAGTGTTTGGTATGGTGGACATTCATTCATCTACAGTGGTTGGTATGGTGGACATTCATTCATCTACAGTGGTTGGTGTGGTGGACATTCATTCATCTAGAGTGCTTGGTATGGTGGACATTCATGCATCTACAGTGGTTGATATGACGGACATTCATTCATCTACAGTGCTTGGTATTGTGGACATTCATTCATCTACAGTGCTTGGTATAATGGACATTCATTCATCTACAGTGGTTGGTATGACGGACATTCATTGATCTACAGTGGTTGGTATGGTGGACATTCATTCATCTACAGTGGTTGGTGTGACGGACATTCATTCATCTACAGTGCTTGGTATGACGGACATTCATGCATCTACTGTGGTTGGTGTGGCGGACATTCATTCATCTACAGTGGTTGGTATGGCGAAGATTCATATATCTACAGTTGTTGGTATGGCGGAAATTAATTGATCTACAGTGGTTTGTATGGTCGACATTCATCTACAGTGGTTGGTATGACGGACATTCATGCATCTACAGTGGTTGGTATGGCGGACATTCATGCATCTACAGTGGTTGTTATGGTGGACATTCATTCATCTACAGTGGTTAAAATGGTGGACATTCATTCATCTACAGTGGTTGGTATGGTGGACATTCATGCATCTACAGTGGTTGGTATGGTGTACACTCATTCATCTACAGTGCTTGATATGACGGACATTCATTCATCTACAGTGGTTGGTATGGTGGACATTCATGCATCTACAGTGCTTGGAATGGTGGACATTGATTCATCAACAGTGGTTGGTATGATGAACATTCATACATCTACAGTGTTTGGTATGGTGGACATTCATTCAGCCACAGTGGTTGGTATGGCGGACATTCATTCATCTACAGTGGTTGGTATTAAGGACATTCATTCATCTACAGTGGTTGGTATGGCGGACATTCATGCATCTACAGTGGTTGGTATGGTGGACATTCATTCATCTACAGTGGTTTTTATGGTGGACATTCTTGCATCTACAGTGGTTGGTATAGTGGACATTCATTCATCTAGAGTGGTTGGTATGACGGACATTCATTCATCTACAGTGGTTGGTATGGTGGACATTCATTCATCTACAGTGGTTGGTGTGACGGACATTCATTCATCCACAGTGGTTGGTATGACGGACATTCATTCATCTACTGTGGTTGGTATTAAGGACATTCATTCATCTACAGTGGTTGGTATGGCGGACATTCATGCATCTACAGTGCTTGATATGGTGGACATTGATTCATCTACAGTGGTTGGTATGATGAACATTCATACATCTACAGTGTTTGGTATGGTGGACATTCATTCATCCACAGTGGTTGGTATGGCGGACATTCATTCATCTACAGTGGTTGGTATTACGGACAATCATTCATCTACAGTGGTTGGTATGGCGGACATTCATTCATCTACAGTGGTTGGTGTGACGGACATTCATTCATCTACAGTGCTTGGTATGACGGACATTCATGCATCTACAGAGGTTGGTATGGTGGACATTCATTCATCTAGAGTGTTTGGTATGGCGGACATTTATTCATCTACAGTGTTTGGTATGGTGGACATTCATTCATCTACAGTGGTTGGTATGGTGGACATTCATTCATCTACAGTGGTTGGTGTGGTGGACATTCATTCATCTAGAGTGCTTGGTATGGTGGACATTCATGCATCTACAGTGGTTGATATGACGGACATTCATTCATCTACAGTGCTTGGTATTGTGGACATTCATTCATCTACAGTGCTTGGTATAATGGACATTCATTCATCTACAGTGGTTGGTATGACGGACATTCATTGATCTACAGTGGTTGGTATGGCGGACATTCATTCATCTACAGTGGTTGGTATTACGGATATTCATTCATCTACAGTGGTTGGTATGGCGGACATTCATTCATCTACAGTGGTTGGTATGGCGGACATTCATTCATCTACAGCGGTTTTTATGGTGGACATTCTTGCATCTACAGTGGTTGGTATGGTGGACATTCATTCATCTACAGTGGTTGGTATGACGGACATTCATTCATCTACAGTGTTTGGTATGGTGGACATTCATTCATCTACAGTGGTTGGTGTGACGGACATTCATTCATCTACAATGCTTGATATGAAGGACATTCATGCATCTACAGTGGTTGGTATGGCTAACATTCATTCATTTACAGTGGTTGGTATGGCGAAGATTCACACATCTACAGTGGTTGGTATGGCGGAAATTCATTGATCTACAGTGATTGGTATGGTGGACATTCATTCATCTACAGTGGTTGGTATGGTGGACATTCATGCATCTACAGTGGTTGGTATGGTGGACATTCATGCATCTACAGTGGTTGGCATGGCGGACATTCATTCATCTACAGTGGTTGGTATGGTGGACATTCATTCATCTACAGTGTTTGGGATGGTGGACATTCATTCATCTACAGTGGTTGGTATGGTGGACATTCATTCATCTAGAGTGGTTGGTATGGTGGACATTCATGCATCTACAGTGGTTGATATGACGGACATTCATTCATCTACAGTGCTTGGTATTGTGGACATTCATTCATCTACAGTGCTTGGTATAATGGACATTCATTCATCTACAGTGGTTGTAATGGCGGACATTCATTCATCTAAAGTGGTTGGTGTGACGGACATTCATTCATCTACAGTGCTTGGTATGACGGACATTCATGCATCTACAGAGGTTGGTATGGCGGACATTCATTCATCTAGAGTGGTTGGTATGGCGGACATTTATTCATCTACAGTGTTTGGTATGGTGGACATTCATTCATCTACAGTGGTTGGTATGGTGGACATTCATTCATCTACAGTGGTTGGTGTGGTGGACATTCATTCATCTACAGTGCTTGGTATAATGGACATTCATTCATCTACAGTGGTTGGTATGACGGACATTCATTGATCTGCAGTGGTTGGTATGGTGGACATTCATTCATCTACAGTGGTTGGTGTGACGGACATTCATTCATCTACAGTGCTTGGTATGACGGACATTCATGCATCTACTGTGGTTGGTATGGCGGACATTCATTCATCTACAGTGGTTGGTATGGCGAAGATTCATATATCTACAGTTGTTGGTATGGCGGAAATTAATTGATCTACAGTGGTTTGTATGGTGGACATTCATTCATCTACAGTGGTTGGTATGACGGACATTCATGCATCTACAGTGGTTGGTATGGCGGACATTCATGCATCTACAGTGGTTGTTATGGTGGACATTCATTCATCTACAGTGGTTAAAATGGTGGACATTCATTCATCTACAGTGGTTGGTATGGTGGACATTCATGCATCTACAGTGTTTGGTATGGTGTACACTCATTCATCTACAGTGCTTGATATGACGGACATTCATTCATCTACAGTGCTTGGTATTGTGGACATTCATTCATCTACAGTGGTTGGTGTGACGGACATTCATTCATCTACAGTGCTTGGTATTGTGGACATTCATTCATCTACAGTGGTTGGTATAGTGGACATTCATTCATCTAGAGTGGTTGGTGTGACGGACATTCATTCATCTACAGTGGTTGGTATGGTGGACATTCATTCATCTACAGTGCTTGGTGTGACGGACATTCATTCATCCACAGTGGTTGGTATAACGGACATTCATTCATCTACAGTGGTTGGTATTAAGGACATTCATTCATCTACAGTGGTTGGTATGGCGGACATTCATGCATCTACAGTGCTTGATATGGTGGACATTGATTCATCTACAGTGGTTGGTATGATGAACATTCATACATCTACAGTGTTTGGTATGGTGGACATTCATTCATCCACAGTGGTTGGTATGGCGGACATTCATTCATCTACAGTGGTTGGTATTACGGATATTCATTCATCTACAGTGGTTGGTATGGCGGACATTCATTCATCTACAGTGGTTGGTATGGCGGACATTCATTCATCTACAGCGGTTTTTATGGTGGACATTCTTGCATCTACAGTGGTTGGTATGGTGGACATTCATTCATCTACAGTGGTTGGTATGACGGACATTCATTCATCTACAGTGTTTGGTATGGTGGACATTCATTCATCTACAGTGGTTGGTGTGACGGACATTCATTCATCTACAATGCTTGATATGAAGGACATTCATGCATCTACAGTGGTTGGTATGGCTAACATTCATTCATTTACAGTGGTTGGTATGGCGAAGATTCACACATCTACAGTGGTTGGTATGGCGGAAATTCATTGATCTACAGTGATTGGTATGGTGGACATTCATTCATCTACAGTGGTTGGTATGGTGGACATTCATGCATCTACAGTGGTTGGTATGGTGGACATTCATGCATCTACAGTGGTTGGCATGGCGGACATTCATTCATCTACAGTGGTTGGTATGGTGGACATTCATTCATCTACAGTGTTTGGGATGGTGGACATTCATTCATCTACAGTGGTTGGTATGGTGGACATTCATTCATCTAGAGTGGTTGGTATGGTGGACATTCATGCATCTACAGTGGTTGATATGACGGACATTCATTCATCTACAGTGCTTGGTATTGTGGACATTCATTCATCTACAGTGCTTGGTATAATGGACATTCATTCATCTACAGTGGTTGTAATGGCGGACATTCATTCATCTAAAGTGGTTGGTGTGACGGACATTCATTCATCTACAGTGCTTGGTATGACGGACATTCATGCATCTACAGAGGTTGGTATGGCGGACATTCATTCATCTAGAGTGGTTGGTATGGCGGACATTTATTCATCTACAGTGTTTGGTATGGTGGACATTCATTCATTTACAGTGGTTGGTATGGTGGACATTCATTCATCTACAGTGGTTGGTGTGGTGGACATTCATTCATCTACAGTGCTTGGTATAATGGACATTCATTCATCTACAGTGGTTGGTATGACGGACATTCATTGATCTGCAGTGGTTGGTATGGTGGACATTCATTCATCTACAGTGGTTGGTGTGACGGACATTCATTCATCTACAGTGCTTGGTATGACGGACATTCATGCATCTACTGTGGTTGGTATGGCGGACATTCATTCATCTACAGTGGTTGGTATGGCGAAGATTCATATATCTACAGTTGTTGGTATGGCGGAAATTAATTGATCTACAGTGGTTTGTATGGTGGACATTCATTCATCTACAGTGGTTGGTATGACGGACATTCATGCATCTACAGTGGTTGGTATGGCGGACATTCATGCATCTACAGTGGTTGTTATGGTGGACATTCATTCATCTACAGTGGTTAAAATGGTGGACATTCATTCATCTACAGTGGTTGGTATGGTGGACATTCATGCATCTACAGTGTTTGGTATGGTGTACACTCATTCATCTACAGTGCTTGATATGACGGACATTCATTCATCTACAGTGGTTGGTATGGTGGACATTCATGTATCTACAGTGCTTGGAATGGTGGACATTGATTCATCAACAGTGGTTGGTATGATGAACATTCATACATCTACAGTGTTTGGTATGGTGGACATTCATTCAGCCACAGTGGTTGGTATGGCGGACATTCATTCATCTACAGTGGTTGGTATTAAGGACATTCATTCATCTACAGTGGTTGGTATGGCGGACATTCATGCATCTACAGTGGTTGGTATGGTGGACATTTATTCATCTACAGTGGTTGGTGTGACGGACATTCATCATCCACAGTGGTTGGTATGACGGACATTCATTCATCTACTGTGGTTGGTATTAAGGACATTCATTCATCTACAGTGGTTGGTATGGCGGACATTCATGCATCTACAGTGCTTGATATGGTGGACATTGATTCATCTACAGTGGTTGGTATGATGAACATTCATACATCTACAGTGTTTGGTATGGTGGACATTCATTCATCCACAGTGGTTGGTATGGCGGACATTCATTCATCTACAGTGGTTGGTATTACGGACAATCATTCATCTACAGTGGTTGGTATGGCGGACATTCATTCATCTACAGTGGTTGGTGTGACGGACATTCATTCATCTACAGTGCTTGGTATGACGGACATTCATGCATCTACAGAGGTTGGTATGGTGGACATTCATTCATCTAGAGTGTTTGGTATGGCGGACATTTATTCATCTACAGTGTTTGGTATGGTGGACATTCATTCATCTACAGTGGTTGGTATGGTGGACATTCATTCATCTACAGTGGTTGGTGTGGTGGACATTCATTCATCTAGAGTGCTTGGTATGGTGGACATTCATGCATCTACAGTGGTTGATATGACGGACATTCATTCATCTACAGTGCTTGGTATTGTGGACATTCATTCATCTACAGTGCTTGGTATAATGGACATTCATTCATCTACAGTGGTTGGTATGACGGACATTCATTGATCTACAGTGGTTGGTATGGTGGACATTCATTCATCTACAGTGGTTGGTGTGACGGACATTCATTCATCTACAGTGCTTGGTATTGTGGACATTCATTCATCTACAGTGGTTGGTATAGTGGACATTCATTCATCTAGAGTGGTTGGTGTGACGGACATTCATTCATCTACAGTGGTTGGTATGGTGGACATTCATTCATCTACAGTGCTTGGTGTGACGGACATTCATTCATCCACAGTGGTTGGTATAACGGACATTCATTCATCTACAGTGGTTGGTATTAAGGACATTCATTCATCTACAGTGGTTGGTATGGCGGACATTCATGCATCTACAGTGCTTGATATGGTGGACATTGATTCATCTACAGTGGTTGGTATGATGAACATTCATACATCTACAGTGTTTGGTATGGTGGACATTCATTCATCCACAGTGGTTGGTATGGCGGACATTCATTCATCTACAGTGGTTGGTATTACGGATATTCATTCATCTACAGTGGTTGGTATGGCGGACATTCATTCATCTACAGTGGTTGGTATGGCGGACATTCATTCATCTACAGCGGTTTTTATGGTGGACATTCTTGCATCTACAGTGGTTGGTATGGTGGACATTCATTCATCTACAGTGGTTGGTATGACGGACATTCATTCATCTACAGTGGTTGGTATGGTGGACATTCATTCATCTACAGTGGTTGGTGTGACGGACATTCATTCATCTACAATGCTTGATATGAAGGACATTCATGCATCTACAGTGGTTGGTATGGCTAACATTCATTCATTTACAGTGGTTGGTATGGCGAAGATTCACACATCTACAGTGGTTGGTATGGCGGAAATTCATTGATCTACAGTGATTGGTATGGTGGACATTCATTCATCTACAGTGGTTGGTATGGTGGACATTCATGCATCTACAGTGGTTGGTATGGTGGACATTCATGCATCTACAGTGGTTGGCATGGCGGACATTCATTCATCTACAGTGGTTGGTATGGTGGACATTCATTCATCTACAGTGTTTGGGATGGTGGACATTCATTCATCTACAGTGGTTGGTATGGTGGACATTCATTCATCTAGAGTGGTTGGTATGGTGGACATTCATGCATCTACAGTGGTTGATATGACGGACATTCATTCATCTACAGTGCTTGGTATTGTGGACATTCATTCATCTACAGTGCTTGGTATAATGGACATTCATTCATCTACAGTGGTTGTAATGGCGGACATTCATTCATCTAAAGTGGTTGGTGTGACGGACATTCATTCATCTACAGTGCTTGGTATGACGGACATTCATGCATCTACAGAGGTTGGTATGGCGGACATTCATTCATCTAGAGTGGTTGGTATGGCGGACATTTATTCATCTACAGTGTTTGGTATGGTGGACATTCATTCATCTACAGTGGTTGGTATGGTGGACATTCATTCATCTACAGTGGTTGGTGTGGTGGACATTCATTCATCTACAGTGCTTGGTATAATGGACATTCATTCATCTACAGTGGTTGGTATGACGGACATTCATTGATCTGCAGTGGTTGGTATGGTGGACATTCATTCATCTACAGTGGTTGGTGTGACGGACATTCATTCATCTACAGTGCTTGGTATGACGGACATTCATGCATCTACTGTGGTTGGTATGGCGGACATTCATTCATCTACAGTGGTTGGTATGGCGAAGATTCATATATCTACAGTGGTTGGTATGGCGGAAATTAATTGATCTACAGTGGTTTGTATGGTGGACATTCATTCATCTACAGTGGTTGGTATGACGGACATTCATGCATCTACAGTGGTTGGTATGGCGGACATTCATGCATCTACAGTGGTTGTTATGGTGGACATTCATTCATCTACAGTGGTTAAAATGGTGGACATTCATTCATCTACAGTGGTTGGTATGGTGGACATTCATGCATCTACAGTGTTTGGTATGGTGTACACTCATTCATCTACAGTGCTTGATATGACGGACATTCATTCATCTACAGTGGTTGGTATGGTGGACATTCATGTATCTACAGTGCTTGGAATGGTGGACATTGATTCATCAACAGTGGTTGGTATGATGAACATTCATACATCTACAGTGTTTGGTATGGTGGACATTCACTCAGCCACAGTGGTTGGTATGGCGGACATTCATTCATCTACAGTGGTTGGTATTAAGGACATTCATTCATCTACAGTGGTTGGTATGGCGGACATTCATGCATCTACAGTGGTTGGTATGGTGGACATTCATTCATCTACAGTGGTTTTTATGGTGGACATTCTTGCATCTACAGTGGTTGGTATAGTGGACATTCATTCATCTAGAGTGGTTGGTATGACGGACATTCATTCATCTACAGTGGTTGTTATGGTGGACATTCATTCATCTACAGTGCTTGGTGTGACGGACATTCATTCATCCACAGTGGTTGGTATGACGGACATTCATTCATCTACAGTGGTTGGTATTAATGACATTCATTCATCTACAGTGGTTGGTATGGCGGACATTCATTCATCTACAGTGGTTGGTATGGTGGACACTCATGCATCTACAGTGGTTTTTATGGCGGACATTCATTCATCTAGAGTGGTTGGCATGGCGAAGATTCATACATCTACAGTGGTTGGTATGGCGGAAATTCATTGATCTACAGTGGTTGGTATGGTGGACATTCATTCATCTACAGTGGTTGGTGTGACGGACATTCATTCATCTACAGTGCTTGGTATTGTGGACATTCATTCATCTACAGTGGTTGGTATAGTGGACATTCATTCATCTAGAGTGGTTGGTATGACGGACATTCATTCATCTACAGTGGTTGGTATGGTGGACATTCATTCATCTACAGTGCTTGGTGTGACGGACATTCATTCATCCACAGTGGTTGGTATAACGGACATTCATTCATCTACAGTGGTTGGTATTAAGGACATTCATTCATCTACAGTGGTTGGTATGGCGGACATTCATGCATCTACAGTGCTTGATATGGTGGACATTGATTCATCTACAGTGGTTGGTATGATGAACATTCATACATCTGCAGTGTTTGGTATGGTGGACATTCATTCATCCACAGTGGTTGGTATGGCGGACATTCATTCATCTACAGTGGTTGGTATTACGGACATTCATTCATCTACAGTGGTTGGTATGGCGGACATTCATTCATCTACAGTGGTTGGTATGGCGGACATTCATTCATCTACAGCGGTTTTTATGGTGGACATTCTTGCATCTACAGTGGTTGGTATGGTGGACATTCATTCATCTACAGTGGTTGGTATGACGGACATTCATTCATCTACAGTGGTTGGTATGGTGGACATTCATTCATCTACAGTGGTTGGTGTGACGGACATTCATTCATCTACAATGCTTGATATGAAGGAAATTCATGCATCTACAGTGGTTGGTATGGCGAAGATTCATACATCTACAGTGGCAGGTATGGCGGAAATTCATTGATCTACAGTGGTTGGTATGGTGGACATTCATTCATCTACAGTGGTTGGTATGGTGGACATTCATGCATCTACAGTGGTTGGTATGCTGGACATTCATGCATCTACAGTGGTTGGCATGGCGGACATTCATTCATCTACAGTGGTTGGTATGGTGGACATTCATTCATCTACAGTGTTTGGGATGGTGGACATTCATTCATCTACAGTGGTTGGTATGGTGGACATTCATTCATCTAGAGTGGTTGGTATGGTGGACATTCATGCATCTACAGTGGTTGATATGACGGACATTCATTCATCTACAGTGCTTGGTATTGTGGACATTCATTCATCTACAGTGCTTGGTATTATGGACATTCATTCATCTACAGTGGTTGGTATGGCGGACATTCATTCATCTAAAGTGGTTGGTGTGACGGACATTCATTCATCTACAGTGCTTGGTATGACGGACATTCATGCATCTACAGAGGTTGGTATGGCGGACATTCATTCATCTAGAGTGGTTGGTATGGCGGACATTTATTCATCTGCAGTGTTTGGTATGGTGGACATTCATTCATCTACAGTGGTTGGTATGGTGGACATTCATTCATCTACAGTGGTTGGTGTGGTGGACATTCATTCATCTAGAGTGCTTGGTATGGTTGACATTCATGCATCTACAGTGGTTGATATGACGGACATTCATTCATCTACAGTGCTTGGTATTGTGGACACTCATTCATCTACAGTGCTTGGTATAATGGACATTCATTCATCTACAGTGGTTGGTATGACGGACATTCATTGATCTACAGTGGTTGGTATGGTGGACATTCATTCATCTACAGTGGTTGGTGTGACGGACATTCATTCATCTACAGTGCTTGGTATGACGGACATTCATGCATCTACTGTGGTTGGTATGGCGGACATTCATTCATCTACAGTGGTTGGTATGGCGAAGATTCATATATCTACAGTTGTTGGTATGGCGGAAAGTAATTGATCTACAGTGGTTTGTATGGTGGACATTCATTCATCTACAGTGGTTGGTATGACGGACATTCATGCATCTACAGTGGTTGGTATGGCGGACATTCATGCATCTACAGTGGTTGTTATGGTGGACATTCATTCATCTACAGTGGTTAAAATGGTGGACATTCATTCATCTACAGTGGTTGGTATGGTGGACATTCATGCATCTACAGTGTTTGGTATGGTGTACACTCATTCATCTACAGTGCTTGACATGACGGACATTCATTCATGTACAGTGGTTGGTATGGGGGACATTCATGCATCTACAGTGCTTGGAATGGTGGACATTGATTCATCAACAGTGGTTGGTATGATGAACATTCATACATCTACAGTGTTTGGTATGGTGGACATTCATTCAGCCACAGTGGTTGGTATGGCGGACATTCATTCATCTACAGTGGTTGGTATTAAGGACATTCATTCATCTACAGTGGTTGGTATGGCGGACATTCATGCATCTACAGTGGTTGGTATGGTGGACATTCATTCATCTACAGTGGTTTTTATGGTGGACATTCTTGCATCTACAGTGGTTGGTATAGTGGACATTCATTCATCTAGAGTGGTTGGTATGACGGACATTCATTCATCTACAGTGGTTGGTATGGTGGACATTCATTCATCTACAGTGCTTGGTGTGACGGACATTCATTCATCCACAGTGGTTGGTATGACGGACATTCATTCATCTACAGTGGTTGGTATTAATGACATTCATTCATCTACAGTGGTTGGTATGGCGGACATTCATGCATCTACAGTGGTTGGTATGGTGGACACTCATGCATCTACAGTGGTTGGTATGGCGGACATTCATTCATCTAGAGTGGTTGGCATGGCGAAGATTCATATATCTACAGTGGTTGGTATGGCGGAAATTCATTGATCTACAGTGGTTGGTGTGGTGGACATTCATGCATCTACAGTGGTTGATATGACGGACATTCATTCATCTACAGTGCTTGGTATTGTGGACATTCATTCATCTACAGTGCTTGGTATAATGGACATTCATTCATCCACAGTGGTTGGTATGACGGACATTCATTGATCTACAGTGGTTGGTATGGTGGACATTCATTCATCTACAGTGGTTGGTGTGACGGACATTCATTCATCTACAGTGCTTGGTATGACGGACATTCATGTATCTACTGTGGTTGGTATGGCGGACATTCATTCTTCTACAGTGTTTGGTATGGTGGACATTGATTCATCTACAGTGGTTGGTATGACGGACATTCATGCATCTACAGTGGTTGGTATGGCGGACATTCATGCATCTACAGTGGTTGTTATGGTGGACATTGATTCATCTACAGTGGTTAAAATGGTGGACATTCATTCATCTACAGTGGTTGGTATGGTGGACATTCATGCATCTACAGTGGTTGGTATGGCGGACATTCATTCATCTACAGTGCTTGGTATGACGGACATTCATTCATCTACAGTGGTTGGTGTGACGGACATTCATTCATCTACAGTGCTTGGTATGACGGACATTCATGCATCTACAGAGGTTGGCATGGCGGACATTCATTCATCTAGAGTGGTTGGTATGGCGGACATTTATTCATCTACAGTGTTTGGTATGGTGGACATTCATTCATCTACAGTGGTTGGTATGGTGGACATTCATTCATCTACAGTGGTTGGTGTGGTGGACATTCATTCATCTAGAGTGCTTAGTATGGTGGACATTCATGCATCTACAGTGGTTGATATGACGGACATTCATTCATCTACAGTGCTTGGTATTGTGGACATTCATTCATCTACAGTGCTTGGTATAATGGACATTCATTCATCCACAGTGGTTGGTATGACGGACATTCATTGATCTACAGTGGTTGGTATGGTGGACATTCATTCATCTACAGTGGTTGGTGTGACGGACATTCATTCATCTACAGTGCTTGGTATGACGGACATTCATGCATCTACTGTGGTTGGTATGGCGGACATTCATTCATCTACAGTGGTTGGTATGGCGAAGATTCATATATCTACAGTTGTTGGTATGGCGGAAATTAATTGATCTACAGTGGTTTGTATGGTGGACATTCATTCATCTACAGTGGTTGGTATGACGGACATTCATGCATCTACAGTGGTTGGTATGGCGGACATTCATGCATCTACAGTGGTTGTTATGGTGGACATTCATTCATCTACAGTGGTTAAAATGGTGGACATTCATTCATCTACAGTGGTTGGTATGGTGGACATTCATGCATCTCCAGTGTTTGGTATGGTGTACACTCATTCATCTAGAGTGCTTGATATGACGGACATTCATTCATCTACAGTGGTTGGTATGGTGGACATTCATGCATCTACAGTGCTTGGAATGGTGGACATTGATTCATCAACAGTGGTTGGTATGATGAACATTCATACATCTACAGTGTTTGGTATGGTGGACATTCATTCAGCCACAGTGGTTGGTATGGCGGACATTCATTCATCTACAGTGGTTGGTATTAAGGACATTCATTCATCTACAGTGGTTGGTATGGCGGACATTCATGCATCTACAGTGGTTGGTATGGTGGACATTCATTCATCTACAGTGGTTTTTATGGTGGACATTCTTGCATCTACAGTGGTTGGTATAGTGGACATTCATTCATCTAGAGTGGTTGGTATGACGGACATTCATTCATCTACAGTGGTTGGTATGGTGGACATTCATTCATCTACAGTGCTTGGTGTGACGGACATTCATTCATCCACAGTGGTTGGTATGACGGACATTCATTCATCTACAGTGGTTGGTATTAATGACATTCATTCATCTACAGTGGTTGGTATGGCGGACATTCATGCATCTACAGTGGTTGGTATGGTGGACACTCATGCATCTACAGTGGTTGGTATGGCGGACATTCATTCATCTAGAGTGGTTGGCATGGCGAAGATTCATACATCTACAGTGGTTGGTATGGCGGAAATTCATTGATCTACAGTGGTTGGTGTGGTGGACATTCATTCATCTAGAGTGCTTGGTATGGTGGACATTCATGCATCTACAGTGGTTGATATGACGGACATTCATTCATCTACAGTGCTTGGTATTGTGGACATTCATTCATCTACAGTGCTTGGTATAATGGACATTCATTCATCTACAGTGGTTGGTATGACGGACATTCATTGATCTACAGTGGTTGGTATGGTGGACATTCATTCATGTACAGTGGTTGGTGTGACGGACATTCATTCATCTACAGTGCTTGGTATGACGGACATTCATGCATCTACTGTGGTTGGTATGGCGGACATTCATTCATCTACAGTGGTTGGTATGGCGAAGATTCATATATCTACAGTTGTTGGTATGGCGGAAATTAATTGATCTACAGTGGTTTGTATGGTGGACATTCATTCATCTACAGTGGTTGGTGTGACGGACATTCATGCATCTACAGTGGTTGGTATGGCGGACATTCATGCATCTACAGTGGTTGTTATGGTGGACATTCATTCATCTACAGTGGTTAAAATGGTGGACATTCATTCATCTACAGTGGTTGGTATGGTGGACATTCATGCATCTACAGTGGTTGGTATGGCGGACATTCATTCATCTACAGTGGTTGGTATGACGGACATTCATTCATCTACAGTGGTTGGTGTGACGGACATTCATTCATCTACAGTGCTTGGTATGACGGACATTCATGCATCTACAGAGGTTGGTATGGCGGACATTCATTCATCTAGAGTGGTTGGTATGGCGGACATTCATTCATCTACAGTGTTTGGTATGGTGGACATTCATTCATCTACAGTGGTTGGTATGGTGGACATTCATTCATCTACAGTGGTTGGTGTGGTGGACATTCATTCATCTAGAGTGCTTGGTATGATGGACATTCATGCATCTACAGTGGTTGATATGACGGACATTCATTCATCTACAGTGCTTGGTATTGTGGACATTCATTCATCTACAGTGCTTGGTATAATGGACATTCATTCATCCAAAGTGGTTGGTATGACGGACATTCATTGATCTACAGTGGTTGGTATGGTGGACATTCATTCATCTACAGTGGTTGGTGTGACGGGCATTCATTCATCTACAGTGCTTGGTATGGTGGACATTCATGCATCTACAGTGGTTGGTATGGCGGACATTCATGCATCTACAGTGGTTGGTATGGTGGACACTCATGCATCTACAGTGGTTGGTATGGCGGACATTCATTCATCTAGACTGGTTGGCATGGCGAAGATTCATACATCTACAGTGGTTGGTATGGCGGAAATTCATTGATCTACAGTGGTTGGTGTGGTGGACATTCATTCATCTAGAGTGCTTGGCATGGTGGACATTCATGCATCTACAGTGGTTGATATGACGGACATTCATTCATCTACAGTGTTTGGTATTGTGGACATTCATTCATCTACAGTGCTTGGTATAATGGACATTCATTCATCTACAGTGGTTGATATGACGGACATTCATTGATCTACAGTGGTTGGTATGGTGGACATTCATTCATCTACAGTGGTTGGTGTGACGGGCATTCATTCATCTACAGTGCTTGGTATGACGGACATTCATGCATCTACTGTGGTTGGTATGGCGGACATTCATTCATCTACAGTGGTTGGTATGGCGAAGATTCATATATCTACAGTTGTTGGTATGGCGGAAATTAATTGATCTACAGTGGTTTGTATGGTGGACATTCATTCATCTACAGTGGTTGGTATGACGGAAATTCATGCATCTACAGTGGTTGGTATGGCGGACATTCATACATCTACAGTGGTTGTTATGGTGGACATTCATTCATCTACAGTGGTTAAAATGGTGGGCATTCATTCATCTACAGTGGTTGGTATGGTGGACATTCATGCATCTACAGTGGTTGGTATGGTGTACACTCATTCATCTACAGTGCTTGATATGACGGACATTCATTCATCTACAGTGGTTGGTATGGTGGACATTCATGCATCTACAGTGCTCGGAATGGTGGACATTGATTCATCAACAGTGGTTGGTATGATGAACATTCATACATCTACAGTGTTTGGTATGGTGGACATTCATTCAGCCACAGTGGTTGGTATGGCGGACATTCATTCATCTACAGTGGTTGGTATTAAGGACATTCATTCATCTACAGTGGTTGGTATGGCGGACATTCATGCATCTACAGTGGTTGGTATGGTGGACATTCATTCATCTACAGTGGTTTTTATGGTGGACATTCTTGCATCTACAGTGGTTGGTATAGTGGACATTCATTCATCTAGAGTGGTTGGTATGACGGACATTCATTCATCTACAGTGGTTGGTATGGTGGACATTCATTCATCTACAGTGCTTGGTGTGACGGACATTCATTCATCCACAGTGGTTGGTATGACGGACATTCATACATCTACAGTGGTTGGTATTAATGACATTCATTCATCTACAGTGGTTGGTATGGCGGACATTCATGCATCTACAGTGGTTGGTATGGTGGACACTCATGCATCTACAGTGGTTGGTATGGCGGACATTCATTCATCTACAGTGGTTGGCATGGCGAAGATTCATACATCTACAGTGGTTGGTATGGCGGAAATTCATTGATCTACAGTGGCTTGTATGGTGGACATTCATTCATCTACAGTGGTTGGTATGGCGGACATTCATGTATCTACAGTGGTTGGTATGGTGGACATTCATGCATCTACAGTGGTTGGTATGGTGGACATTCATTCATCTACAGTGCTTGGTATGATGGAAATTCATACATCTACAGTGTTTGGTATGGTGGACATTCATTCATCTACAGTGGTTGGTATGGCGGATATTCATTCATCTACAGTGGTTGGTACTACGGACATTCATTAATCTACAGTGGTTGGTATGGCGGACATTCATTCATCTAAAGTGGTTGGTATGACTAACATTCATACATCTACAGTGGTTGGTATGGTGGACATTCACTCATATACAGTGGTTGGTATGGTGTACATTCATGCATCTACAGTGGTTGGTATTGTGAACATTCATACATCTACAGTGCTTGGTATGGTGGACATTCATTCATCTACAGTGGTTGGTATGGTGGACATTCATGCATCAACAGTGGTTGGTATGGCGTACATTCATGCATCTACAGTGGTTGGTATGACGTACATTTATGCATCTACAGTGCTTGGTATGGTGGACATTCATTCATCTACAGTGCTTGGTATGGTGGACATTCATGGATCTACAGTGGTTGGTATGGCGGACATTCATTCATCTACAGTGGTTGGTATGGTGGACATTCATTCATCTACAGTGCTTGGTATGGTGGACATTCATTCATCTATAGTGCTTGGTATGACGAACATTCATTCATCTACAGGGGTTTTTATGGTGGACATTCATTCATCTACAGTGGTTGGTGTGACTAACATTCACTCATCTACAGTGCTTGGTATGACGGACATTTATGCATCTACAGTGGTTGGAATGGCGGACATTCATTCATCTAGAGTGGTTGGTATGGCGAAGATTCATACATCTACAGTGGTTGGTATGGCGGAAATTCATTTATCTACAGTAGTTGGTATGGTGGACATTCATTCATCTACAGTGGTTGGTATGGCGGACATTGATGCATCTACAGTTGTTGGTATGTTGGACATTCATGCATATACAGTGTTTGGTATGGCGGACATTCATTCATCTAGAGTGGTTGGTATGGTGGACATTCATGCATCTACAGTGGTTGGTATGGCGGACATTCATTCATCTACAGTGGTTGATATGACGGACATTCATTCATCTACAGTAGTTGGTATGGCGGACATTCATGCATCTACAGTGGTTGGTATGGTGGACATTCATTCATCTACAGTGGCTGGTGTGACGGACATTCATTCATCTACAGTGCTTAAGCTTGGTATGACGGACATTCATACATCTACAGTGGTTGGTGTGGCGGACATTCATTCCTCTAGAGTGGTGGGCATGGCGGATGTTCATTCATCTAGAGTGTTTGGTATGGTGGACATTTATTCATCTACAGTGGTTGGTATGGTGGACATTCATTCATCTACAGTGGTTGGTATGGTGGATATTCATGCATCTACAGTGCTTGGTATGGTGGACATTCATGCATCTACAGTGGTTGGTATTCTAGACATTCATTGATCTACAGTGGTTGGTATGGCGGACATTCATGCATCTACAGTGGTTGGAATGGCGGACATTCATTCATCTACAGTGGTTGGTATGGTGGACATTCATTGATCTACAGTGCTTGGTATGGCGGACATTCATACATGAACAGTGGTTGGTATGGTGGACATTCATTCATCTACTTTGGTGTTCATGGTGGACATTCATGGATCTACAGTGGTTGGTATGACGGACATTCATTCATCTACAGTGGTTGGTGTGACGGACACTCATTCGTCTACAGTGCTTGTTATGACTGACATTCATGCATCTAAGGTGCTTGGTTTGGCAGACATTCAATTGTCTAGAGTGGTTGGTATGGCGAAGATTCATTCATCTACAGTGGTTGGTATGACGGACATTCATTCATGTACAGTGGTTTTTATGGTGGACATTCATGCATCTACAGTGGTTGGTATGGTGGACATTCATGCATCTACAGTGGTTGGTATGGTGGAGATTCATTCATCTACAGTGGTTGGTGTGACGGACATTCATTCATCTACAGTGGTTGGTATGGTGGACATTCATTCATCTACAGTGGTTGGTGTGACGGACATTCATTCATCTACAGTGCTTGGTATGATGGACATTCATGCATCTACAGTGGTTGGTATGGCGGACATTCATTCATCTAGAGTGGTTGGTATGGCGAACATTGATACATGAACAGTGGTTGGTATGGCGGAAATTCATTGATCTACAGTGGTTGGTATAGTGGACATTCACTCATCTACAGTGGTTGGTATTGCGGATATTCATGCATCTACAGTGGTTGGAATGGTGGACATTTATGCATCTACAGTGGTTGGTATGGTGGACACTCATTCATCTACAGTGGTTGGTATGGTGGATATTCATTGATCTACAGTGGTTGGTATGATGGACATTCATTCATCTACAGTGCTTGATATGACGGACATTCATTCATCTACAGTGGTTGGTATGGTGGACATTCATGCATCTACAGTGGTTGGAATGGCGGACATTCATTCATCTACAGTGGTTGGTATGACGGACATTCATGCATCTACAGTGGTTGGTATCATGGACATTCATTCATCTACAGTGCTTGATATGACGGACATTCATGCATCTACAGTGGTTGGTATGGTGGACATTCATGCATCTACAGTGGTTGGTATGGTGGACATTCACTCATCTACAGTGGTTGGTATGGTGTACATTCATGCATCTATAGTGGTTGGTACGGCGAACATTGATACATCTACGGTGCTTGGTATGGTGGACATTCATTCATCTACAGTGGTTGGTATGGTGGACATTGATGCATCTACAGTGGTTGGTATGGCGTACATTCATGCATCTACAGTGGTTGGTATGGCGGACATTTATGCATCTACAGTGCTTGGTATGGTGGACATTCATTCATCTACAGTGCTTGGTATGGTGGACATTCATGGATCTACAGTGGTTGGTATGGCCGACATTCATTCATCTACAGTGGTTGGTATGGTGGACATTCATTCATCTACAGTGCTTGGTATGGTGGACATTCATTCATCTATAGTGCTTGGTATGGTGGACATTCATTCATCTACAGTGGTTGGTATAATGGACTTTCATTCATCTACAGTGGTTGGTATGGCGGACATTCATTCATCTACAGTGGTTTTTATGGTGGACTTTCATTCATCTACAGTGGTTGGTGTGACTGACATTCACTCATCTACAGTGCTTGGTATGACGGACATTTATGCATCTATAGTGGTTGGAATGGCGGACATTCATTCATCTAGCGTGGTTGGTATGGCGAAGATTCATACATCTACAGTGGTTGGTATGGCGGAAATTCATTTATCTACAGTGGTTAGTATGGTGGACATTCATTCATCTACAGTGGTTGGTATGGCGGACATTGATGCATCTACAGTTGTTGGTATGGTGGACATTCATGCATCTACAGTGGTTGGTATGGCGGACATTCATTCATCTACAGTGGTTGGTATGGTGGACATTCATGCATCTACAGTGGTTGGTATGGTGGACATTCATTCATCTACAGTGCTTGATATGACATACATTCATTCATCTACAGTGGTTGGTATGGCGGACATTCATGCATCTACAGTGGTTGGTATGGTGGACATTCATTCATCTACAGTGGTTGGAATGGTGGACATTCGTTGATCTACAGTGGTTGGTATGGCGGACATTCATGCATCTACAGTTTTTGGTATGGTGGACATTCATTCATCTACAGTGGTTGGTGTGACGGACATCCATTCATCTACAGTGCTTAAGCTTGGTATGACTGACATTCATACATCTACAGTGGTTGGTGTTGCGGACATTCATTGCTCTAGAGTGGTGGGCATGGCGGATATTCATTCATCTAGAGTGTTTGGTATGGTCTACATTTATTCATCTACAGTGGTTGGTATGGTGGACATTCATTCATCTACAGTGGTTGGTATGGTGGACATTCATGTATCTACAGTGCTTGGTATGGTGGACATTCATGCATCTACAGTGGTTGGTATGGTAGACATTCATTGATCTACAGTGGTTGGTATGGCGGACATTCATGCATCTACAGTGGTTGGAATGGCGGACATTCATTCATCTACAGTGGTTGGTATGGTGGACATTCATTGATCTACAGTGCTTGGTATGGCGGACATTCATACATGAACAGTGGTTGGTATGGTGGACATTCATTCATCTACTTTGGTGTTTATGGTGGACATTCATGGATCTACAGTGGTTGGTATGACGGACATTCATTCATCTACAGAGGTTGGTTTGGTGGACATTCATGCATCTACAGTGGTTGGTATGATGGACATTCATTCATCTACAGTGCTTGATATGACGGACATTCATTCATCTACAGTGCTTGATATGACGGACATTCATTCATCTACAGTGGTTGGTATGATGGACATTCATTCATCTACAGTGCTTGATATGACGGACATTCATTCATCTACAGTGGTTGGTATGGTGGACATTCATGCATCTACAGTGCTTGGTATGGTGGACATTGATTCATCTACAGTGCTTGGTATGATGGACATTCATACATCTACAGTGTTTGGTATGGTGGACATTCATTCATCTACAGTGCTTGGTATGGCGGACATTCATTCATCTACAGTGGTTGGTATAACGGATATTCATCCATCTACAGTGGTTGGTATGGTGGACATTCATGCATCTACAGTGGTTGGTATGGCGGACATTCATGCATCTACAGTGGTTGGAATGGCGGACATTCATTCATCTACAGTGGTTGGTATGGCGGACATTCATGCATCTACAGTGGTTGGTATGGTGGACATTCATTGATCTACAGTGGTTGGTATGGCGGACATTTATGCATCCACAGTGGTTGGAATGGCGGACATTCATTGATCTACAGTGGTTGGTATGGTGGACATATATTGATCTACAGTGCTTGGTAATAACGGACATTCATACATGAACAGTGGTTGGTATGGTGGACATTCATTCATCTACAGTGGTGTTTATGGTGGACATTCATGGATCTACAGTGGTTGGTATGACGGACATTCATTCATCTACAGTGTTTGGTGTGACGGACATCCATTCGTCTACAGTGCTTGGTATGACGGAATATCATGCATCTACAGTGCTTGGTATGGCAGACATTCATTCATCTAGAGTGGTTGGTATGGCGAAGATTCATTCATCTACAGTGGTTGGTCTGACGGACATTCATTCATCTACAGTGGTTTTTATGGTGGACATTCATGCATCTACAGTGGTTGGTATGGTGGACATTCATGCATCTACAGTGGTTGGTATGGTGGACATTCATTCATCTACAGTGGTTGGTGTGACGGACATTCATTCATCTACAGTGGTTGGTATGGTGGACATTCATTCATCTACAGTGGTTGGTGTGACGGACAATCATTCATCTACAGTGCTTGGTATGATGGACATTCATGCATCTACAGTGGTTGGTATGGCGGACATTCATTCATCTAGAGTGGTTGGTATGGCGAACATTCATACATCTACAGTGGTTGGTATGGCGGAAATTCATTGATCTACAGTGGTTGGTATGGTGGACTTTCATTGATCTACTGTGGTTGGTATGGCGGACATTCATGCATCTACAGTGGTTGGTATGGCGGATATTCAAGCATCTACAGTGGTTGGAATGGCGGACATTCATTGATCTACAGTGGTTGGTATGGTGGATATTCATGCATCTACAGTGGTTGGTATGGTGGACATTGATTGATCTACAGTGGTTGGTATGATGGACATTCATTCATCTACAGTGCTTGATATGACGGACATTCATTCATCTACAGTGGTTGGTATGGCGGACATTCATGCATCTACAGTGGTTGGAATGGCGGACATTCATTCATCTACAGAGGTTGGTATGGTGGACATTCTTGCATCTACAGTGGTTGGTATGATGGACATTCATTCATCTACAGTGCTTGATATGACGGACATTCATTCATCTACAGTGGTTGGTGTGGTGGACATTCATGCATCTACAGTGCTTGGTATGATGGACATTCATTCATCTACAGTGCTTGGTGTGGCGGACATTCATTCATCTACAGTGGTTGGTATTACGGATATTCATCCATCTACAGTGGTTGGTATGGCGGACATTCATTCATCTACAGTGGTTGGTATGGCTAACATTGATACATGAACAGTGGTTGGTATGGTGGACATTCATTCATCTACAGTGGTGTTTATGGTGGACATTCATTCATCTACAGTGGTTGGTATGACGGAAATTCATTGATGTACAGTGGTTGGTATGGTGGACATTCATTCATCTACAGTGGTTGGTGTGACGGACATTCATTCGTCTACAGTGCTTGAAATGACGGACATTCATTCATCTACAGTGGTTGGTATGGTGGACATTCATTCATCTACAGTGCTTGATATGACGGACATTGATTCATCTACAGTGGTTGGTATGGCGGACATTCATTCATCTACAGTGGTTGGTATGGCGGATATTCATCCATCTACAGTGGTTGGTATGGCGGACATTCATTGATCTACAGTGGTTGGTATGGCTAACATTCATACATGAACAGTGGTTGGTATGGTGGACATTCATTCATCTAGAGTGGTGTTTATGGTGGACATTCATTCATCTACAGTGGTTGGTATGACGGAAATTCATTGATCTACAGTGGTTGGTATGGTGGATATTCATTCATCTACAGTGGCTGGTGTGACGGACATTCATTCGTCTACAGTGGTTGGTATGACGGACATTCATTCATCTACAGTGGTTGGTATGGCGGACATTCATTCATCTACAGTGGTTGGTATGGCGAAGTTTCATACATCTACAATGGTTGGTATAGCGGACATTCATTGATCTACAGTGGTTGGTATGGTGGACATTCATTCATCTACAGTGGTTGGTATGGCGGACATTGATGTATCTACAGTGGTTGGTATGGTGGACATTCATGCATCTACAGTGGTTGGTATGGCGGACATTCATTCATCTACAGTGGTTGGTATGGTGGACATTCATTCATCTACAGTGGTTGGTATGGCGAAGATTCATACATCTACAATGGTTGGTATGGCGGAAATTCATTGATCTACAGTGGTTGGTACGGTGGACATTCATTCATCTACAGTGGTTGGTATGGCGGACATTCATGCATCTACAGTGGTTGGTATGGTGGACATTCATGCATCTACAGTGGTTGGTATGGCGGACATTCATTCATCTACAGTGGTTGGTATGGTGGACATTCATGCATCTACAGTGGTTTGTATGCCGGGCATTCATTCATCTGCAGTGCTTGATAAGACGGACATTCATTCATCTACAGTGCTTGATATGGTGAACATTCATGCATCTACAGTGGTTGGTATGGTGGATATTCATGCATCTACAGTGCTTGCTATGATGGACATTCATTCATCTACAGTGTTTGGTATGGCGAAGTTTCATACATCTACAATGGTTGGTATGGCGGAAATTCATTGATCTACAGTGGTTGGTATGGTGGACATTCATTCATCTACAGTGGTTGGTATGGCAGACATTCATGTATCTACAGTGGTTGGTATGGTGGACATTCATGCATCTACAGTGGTTGGTATGGCGGACATTCATTCATCTACAGTGCTTGGTATGGTGGACATTCATTCATCTACAGTGGTTGGTATGGCGAAGATTCATACATCTACAATGGTTGGTACGGTGGACATTCATTCATCTACAGTGGTTGGTATGGCGGACATTCATGCATCTACAGTGGTTGGTATGGTGGACATTCATGCATCTACAGTGGTTGGTATGGTGGACATTCATGCATCTACAGTGGTTGGTATGGCGGACATTCATTCATCTACAGTGGTTGGTATGGTGGACATTCATGCATCTACAGTGGTTTGTATGCCGGGCATTCATTCATCTGCAGTGCTTGATAAGACGGACATTCATGGATCTACAGTGGTTGGTATGACGGAAATTCATTGATCTACAGTGGTTGGTATGGTGGACATTCATTCATCTAGAGGGGTGTTTATGGTGGACATTCATTCATCTACAGTGGTTGGTATGACGGAAATTCATTAATCTACAGTGGTTGGTATGGCGGACATTCATTCATCTACAGTGGTTGGTATGGCGGACATTCATTCATCTACAGCGGTTGGTATGGTGGACATTCATTCATCTACAGTGGTTGGTATGGTGGATATTCATGCATCTACAGTGGTTGGTATGGTGGACATTGATTCATCTACAGTGGTTGGTATGATGGACATTCATACATCTGCAGTGTTTGGTATGGTGGACATTCATTCATCTAGAGTGCTTGGTATGGTGGACATTCATTCATCTACAGTGGTTGGTATGGTGGACATTCATGCATCTACAGTGGTTGGTATGGCGGACATTCATGTATCTACAGTGGTTGGTATGGTGGACATTCATGCATCTACAGTGGTTGGTATGGCGGACATTCATTCATCTACAGTGGTTGGTATGGTGGACATTCATTCATCTACAGTGGTTGGTATGGTGGACATTCATGCATCTACAGTGGTTTGTATGCCTGGCATTCATTCATCTACAGTGGTTGGTATGGCTAACATTCATACATGAACAGTGGTTGGTATGGTGGACATTCATTCATCTAGAGTGGTGTTTATGGTGGACATTCATTCATCTACAGTGGTTGGTATGACGGAAATTCATTGATCTACAGTGGTTGGTATGGTGGACATTCATTCATCTACAGTGGTTGGTGTGACGGACATTCATTCGTCTACAGTGCTTGGTATGACGGACATTCATTCATCTACAGTGGTTGGTATGGCGGACATTCATTCATCTACAGTGGTTGGTATGGAAAAAATTCATACATCTACAATGGTTGGTATGGCGGAAATTCATTGATCTACAGTGGTTGGTATGGTGGACATTCATTCATCTACAGTGGTTGGTATGGCGGACATTCATGCGTCTACAGTGGTTGGTATGGTGGACATTCATGCATCTACAGTGGTTGGTATGGCGGACATTCATTCATCTACAGTGGTTGGTATGGTGGATATTCATTCATCTACAGTGGTTGGTATGGTGGACATTCATGCATCTACAGTGGTTTGTATGCCGGGCATTCATTCATCTACAGTGCTTGATAAGACGGACATTCATTCATCTACAGTGCTTGATATGGTGAACATTCATGCATCTACAGTGGTTGGTATGGTGGATATTCATGCATCTACAGTGCTTGCTATGATGGACATTCATACATCTACAGTGTTTGGTATGATGGACATTCATTAATCTACAGTGGTTGGTATGGCGGACATTCATTCATCTACAGTGGTTGGTATGGCTGACATTCATTCATCTACAGCGGTTGGTATGGTGGACATTCATTCATCTACAGTGGTTGGTATGGTGGATATTCATGCATCTACAGTGCTTGGTATGGTGGACATTGATTCATCTACAGTGGTTGGTATGATGGACATTCATACATCTACAGTGTTTGGTATGGTGGACATTCATTCATCTAGAGTGCTTGGTATGGCGGACATTCATTCATCTACAGTGGTTGGTACTACGGATACTCATGCATCTACAGTGGTTGGTATGGCGGACATTCATTCATTTACAGTGGTTGGTATGGCTAACAATCATACATGAACAGTGGTTGGCATGGTGGACATTCATTCATGTACAGTGGTGTTTATGGTGGACATTCATGGATCTACAGTGGTTGGTATGACGGAAATTCATTGATCTACAGTGGTTGGTATGGTGGACATTCATTCATCTAGAGTGGTGTTTATGGTGGACATTCATTCATCTACAGTGGTTGGTATGACGGAAATTCATTGATCTACAGTGGTTGGTATGGTGGACATTCATTCATCTACAGTGGTTGGTGTGACGGACATTCATTCGTCTACAGTGGTTGGTATGACGGACATTCATTCATCTACAGTGGTTGGTATGGCGGACATTCATTCATCTACAGTGGTTGGTATGGCGAAGTTTCATACATCTACAATGGTTGGTATGGCGGAAATTCATTGATCTACAGTGGTTGGTATGGCGGACATTCATTCATCTACAGTGGTTGCTATGGCGGACATTCATTCATCTACAGTGGTTGGTATGGCGGACATTCATTCATCTACAGTGGTTGGTATGGCTAACATTCATGCATCTACAGTGGTTGGTATGGCTAACATTCATTCATCTACAGTGGTTGGTATGGTGGACATTCATGCATCTACAGTGGTTGGTATGGTGGATATTCATTCATCTACAGTGGTTGGTATGGTGGATGTTCATGCATCTACAGTGCTTGGTATGGTGGACATTCATACATCTACAGTGCTTGGTATGATGGACATTCATACATCTACAGTGGTTGGTATGGTGGACATTCATTCATCTACAGTGGTTGGTATGGTGGACATTCATGCATCTACAGTGCTTGGTATGGTGGACATTGATTCATCTACAGTGCTTGGTATGATGGACATTCATACATCTACAGTGGTTGGTATGGTGGATATTCATGCATCTACAGTGCTTGGTATGGTGGACATTCATTCATCTACAGTGTTTGGTATGGTGGACATTCATTCATCTACAGTGCTTGGTATGATGGACATTCATGCATCTACAGTGGTTGGTATGGTGGACATTCATTCATCTACAGTGGTTGGGATGGTGGACATTGATTCATCTACAGTGCTTGGTATGATGGACATTCATACATCTACAGTGTTTGGTATGGTGGACATTCATTCATCTACAGTGCTTGGTATGGCGGACATTCATTCATCTACAGTGGTTGGTATTACGGATATTCATCCATCTACAGTGGTTGGTATGGCGGACATTCATTCATCTACAGTGGTTGGTGTGGCTAACATTCATACATGAACAGTGGTTGGTATGGTGGACATTCATTCATCTACAGTGGTGTTCATGGTGGACATTCATGGATCTACAGTGGTTGGTATAACGGAAATTCATTGATCTACAGTGGTTTGTATGGTGGACATTCATTCATCTACAGTGGTTGGTGTGACGGACATTCATTCGTCTACAGTGCTTGATATGACGGACATTCATTCATCTAGAGTGGTTGGTATGGTGGACATTCATTCATCTACACTGCTTGATATGACGGACATTGATTCATCTACAGTGGTTGGTATGGCGGACATTCATTCATCTACAGTGGTTGGTATGGCGGATATTCATCCATCTACAGTGGCTGGTATGGCGGACATTCATTGATCTACAGTGGTTGGTATGGCTAACATTCATACATGAACAGTGGTTGGTATGGTGGACATTCATTCATCTAGAGTGGTGTTTATGGTGGACATTCATTCATCTACAGTGGTTGGTGTGACGGAAATTCATTGATCTACAGTGGTTGGTATGGTGGATATTCATTCATCTACCGTGGCTGGTGTGACGGACATTCATTCGTCTACAGTGGTTGGTATGACGGACATTCATTCATCTACAGTGGTTGGTATGGCGGACATTCATTCATCTACAGTGGTTGGTATGGCGAAGTTTCATACATCTACAATGGTTGGTATAGCGGACATTCATTGATCTACAGTGGTTGGTATGGTGGACATTCATTCATCTACAGTGGTTGGTATGGCGGACATTGATGTATCTACAGTGGTTGGTATGGTGGACATTCATGCATCTACAGTGGTTGGTATGGCGGACATTCATTCATCTACAGTGGTTGGTATGGTGGACATTCATTCATCTACAGTGGTTGGTATGGCGAAGATTCATACATCTACAATGGTTGGTATGGCGGAAATTCATTGATCTACAGTGGTTGGTACGGTGGACATTCATTCATCTACAGTGGTTGGTATGGCGGACATTCATGCATCTACAGTGGTTGGTATGGTGGACATTCATGCATCTACAGTGGTTGGTATGGCGGACATTCATTCATCTACAGTGGTTGGTATGGTGGACATTCATGCATCTACAGTGGTTTGTATGCCGGGCATTCATTCATCTGCAGTGCTTGATAAGACGGACATTCATTCATCTACAGTGCTTGATATGGTGAACATTCATGCATCTACAGTGGTTGGTATGGTGGATATTCATGCATCTACAGTGCTTGCTATGATGGACATTCATTCATCTACAGTGTTTGGTATGGCGAAGTTTCATACATCTACAATGGTTGGTATGGCGGAAATTCATTGATCTACAGTGGTTGGTATGGTGGACATTCATTCATCTACAGTGGTTGGTATGGCAGACATTCATGTATCTACAGTGGTTTGTATGGTGGACATTCATGCATCTACAGTGGTTGGTATGGCGGACATTCATTCATCTACAGTGCTTGGTATGGTGGACATTCATTCATCTATAGTGGTTGGTATGGCGAAGATTGATACATCTACAATGGTTGGTACGGTGGACATTCATTCATCTACAGTGGTTGGTATGGCGGACATTCATGCATCTACAGTGGTTGGTATGGTGGACATTCATGCATCTACAGTGGTTGGTATGGTGGACATTCATGCATCTACAGTGGTTGGTATGGCGGACATTCATTCATCTACAGTGGTTGGTATGGTGGACATTCATGCATCTACAGTGGTTTGTATGCCGGGCATTCATTCATCTGCAGTGCTTGATAAGACGGACATTCATGGATCTACAGTGGTTGGTATGACGGAAATTCATTGATCTACAGTGGTTGGTATGGTGGACATTCATTCATCTAGAGGGGTGTTTATGGTGGACATTCATTCATCTACAGTGGTTGGTATGACGGAAATTCATTAATCTACAGTGGTTGGTATGGCGGACATTCATTCATCTACAGTGGTTGGTATGGCGGACATTCATTCATCTACAGCGGTTGGTATGGTGGACATTCATTCATCTACAGTGGTTGGTATGGTGGATATTCATGCATCTACAGTGGTTGGTATGGTGGACATTGATTCATCTACAGTGGTTGGTATGATGGACATTCATACATCTGCAGTGTTTGGTATGGTGGACATTCATTCATCTAGAGTGCTTGGTATGGTGGACATTCATTCATCTACAGTGGTTGGTATGGTGGACATTCATGCATCTACAGTGGTTGGTATGGCGGACATTCATGTATCTACAGTGGTTGGTATGGTGGACATTCATGCATCTACAGTGGTTGGTATGGCGGACATTCATTCATCTACAGTGGTTGGTATGGTGGACATTCATTGATCTACAGTGGTTGGTATGGTGGACATTCATTCATCTACAGTGGTTGGTATGGCGGACATTGATGTATCTACAGTGGTTGGTATGCCTGGCATTCATTCATCTACAGTGGTTGGTATGGCTAACATTCATACATGAACAGTGGTTGGTATGGTGGACATTCATTCATCTAGAGTGGTGTTTATGGTGGACATTCATTCATCTACAGTGGTTGGTATGACGGAAATTCATTGATCTACAGTGGTTGGTATGGTGGACATTCATTCATCTACAGTGGTTGGTGTGACGGACATTCATTCGTCTACAGTGCTTGGTATGACGGACATTCATTCATCTACAGTGGTTGGTATGGCGGACATTCATTCATCTACAGTGGTTGGTATGGAAAAAATTCATACATCTACAATGGTTGGTATGGCGGAAATTCATTGATCTACAGTGGTTGGTATGGTGGACATTCATTCATCTACAGTGGTTGGTATGGCGGACATTCATGCATCTACAGTGGTTGGTATGGTGGACATTCATGCATCTACAGTGGTTGGTATGGCGGACATTCATTCATCTACAGTGGTTGGTATGGTGGATATTCATTCATCTACAGTGGTTGGTATGGTGGACATTCATGCATCTACAGTGGTTTGTATGCCGGGCATTCATTCATCTACAGTGCTTGATAAGACGGACATTCATTCATCTACAGTGCTTGATATGGTGAACATTCATGCATCTACAGTGGTTGGTATGGTGGATATTCATGCATCTACAGTGCTTGCTATGATGGACATTCATACATCTACAGTGTTTGGTATGATGGACATTCATTAATCTACAGTGGTTGGTATGGCGGACATTCATTCATCTACAGTGGTTGGTATGGCTGACATTCATTCATCTACAGCGGTTGGTATGGTGGACATTCATTCATCTACAGTGGTTGGTATGGTGGATATTCATGCATCTACAGTGCTTGGTATGGTGGACATTGATTCATCTACAGTGGTTGGTATGATGGACATTCATACATCTACAGTGTTTGGTGTGGTGGACATTCATTCATCTAGAGTGCTTGGTATGGCGGACATTCATTCATCTACAGTGGTTGGTACTACGGATACTCATGCATCTACAGTGGTTGGTATGGCGGACATTCATTCATTTACAGTGGTTGGTATGGCTAACAATCATACATGAACAGTGGTTGGCATGGTGGACATTCATTCATGTACAGTGGTGTTTATGGTGGACATTCATGGATCTACAGTGGTTGGTATGACGGAAATTCATTGATCTACAGTGGTTGGTATGGTGGACATTCATTCATCTAGAGTGGTGTTTATGGTGGACATTCATTCATCTACAGTGGTTGGTATGACGGAAATTCATTGATCTACAGTGGTTGGTATGGTGGACATTCATTCATCTACAGTGGTTGGTGTGACGGACATTCATTCGTCTACAGTGCTTGGTATGACGGACATTCATTCATCTACAGTGGTTGGTATGGCGGACATTCATTCATCTACAGTGGTTGGTATGGCGAAGTTTCATACATCTACAATGGTTGGTATGGCGGAAATTCATTGATCTACAGTGGTTGGTATGGTGGACATTCATTCATCTACAGTGGTTGGTATGGCGGACATTCATGTATCTACAGTGGTTGGTATGGTGGACATTCATGCATCTACAGTGGTTGGTATGGCGGACATTCATTCATCTACAGTGGTTGGTATGGTGGACATTCATTCATCTACAGTGGTTGGTATGGCGAAGATTCATACATCTACAATGGTTGGTATGGCGGAAATTCATTGATCTACAGTGGTTGGTACGGTGGACATTCATTCATCTACAGTGGTTGGTATGGCGGACATTCATGCATCTACAGTGGTTGGTATGGTGGACATTCATGCATCTACAGTGGTTGGTATGGCGGACATTCATTCATCTACAGTGGTTGGTATGGTGGACATTCATGCATCTACAGTGGTTTGTATGCCGGGCATTCATTCATCTGCAGTGCTTGATAAGACGGACATTCATTCATCTACAGTGCTTGATATGGTGAACATTCATGCATCTACAGTGGTTGGTATGGTGGATATTCATACATCTACAATGTTTGGTATCATGGACATTCATTAATCTACAGTGGTTGGTATGGCGGACATTCATTCATCTACAGTGGTTGGTATGGTGGACATTCATTCATCTACAGCGGTTGGTATGGTGGACATTCATTCATCTACAGTGGTTGGTATGGTGGATATTCATGCATCTACAGTGGTTGGTATGGTGGACATTGATTCATCTACAGTGGTTGGTATGATGGACATTCATTCATCTACAGTGTTTGGTATGGTGGACATTCATTCATCTAGAGTGCTTGGTATGGTGGACATTCATTCATCTACAGTGGTTGGTATGGTGGACATTCATGCATCTACAGTGGTTGGTATGGCGGACATTCATGTATCTACAGTGGTTGGTATGGTGGACATTCATGCATCTACAGTGGTTGGTATGGCGGACATTCATTCATCTACAGTGGTTGGTATGGTGGACATTCATTCATCTACAGTGGTTGGTATGGTGGACATTCATGCATCTACAGTGGTTTGTATGCCTGGCATTCATTCATCTACAGTGGTTGGTATGGCTAACATTCATACATGAACAGTGGTTGGTATGGTGGACATTCATTCATCTAGAGTGGTGTTTATGGTGGACATTCATTCATCTACAGTGGTTGGTATGACGGAAATTCATTGATCTACAGTGGTTGGTATGGTGGACATTCATTCATCTACAGTGGTTGGTGTGACGGACATTCATTCGTCTACAGTGGTTGGTATGACGGACATTCATTCATCTACAGTGGTTGGTATGGCGGACATTCACTCATCTACAGTGGTTGGTATGGCGAAGATTCATACATCTACAATGGTTGGTATGGCGGAAATTCATTGATCTACAGTGGTTGGTATGGTGGACATTCATTCATCTACAGTGGTTGGTATGGCGGACATTCATGCATCTACAGTGGTTGGTATGGTGGACATTCATGCATCTACAGTGGTTGGTATGGCGGACATTCATTCATCTACAGTGGTTGGTATGGTGGATATTCATTCATCTACAGTGGTTGGTATGGTGGACATTCATGCATCTACAGTGGTTTGTATGCCGGGCATTCATTCATCTACAGTGCTTGATAAGACGGACATTCATTCATCTACAGTGCTTGATATGGTGAACATTCATGCATCTACAGTGGTTGGTATGGTGGATATTCATGCATCTACAGTGCTTGCTATGATGGACATTCATACATCTACAGTGTTTGGTATGATGGACATTCATTAATCTACAGTGGTTGGTATGGCGGACATTCATTCATCTACAGTGGTTGGTATGGCTGACATTCATTCATCTACAGCGGTTGGTATGGTGGACATTCATTCATCTACAGTGGTTGGTATGGTGGATATTCATGCATCTACAGTGCTTGGTATGGTGGACATTGATTCATCTACAGTGGTTGGTATGATGGACATTCATACATCTACAGTGTTTGGTATGGTGGACATTCATTCATCTAGAGTGCTTGGTATGGCGGACATTCATTCATCTACAGTGGTTGGTACTACGGATACTCATGCATCTACAGTGGTTGGTATGGCGGACATTCATTCATCTACAGTGGTTGGTATGGCTAACAATCATACATGTACAGTGGTTGGCATGGTAGACATTCATTCATGTACAGTGGTGTTTATGGTGGACATTCATGGATCTACAGTGGTTGGTATGACGGAAATTCATTGATCTACAGTGGTTGGTATGGTGGACATTCATTCATCTAGAGTGGTTGGTGTGACGGACATTCATTCGTCTACAGTGGTTGGTATGACGGACATTCATTCATCTACAGTGGTTGGTATGGCGGACATTCATTCATCTACAGTGGTTGGTATGGCGAAGTTTCATACATCTACAATGGTTGGCATGGCGGAAATTCATTGATCTACAGTGGTTGGTATGGTGGACATTCATTCATCTACAGTGGTTGGTATGGCGGACATTCATATATCTACAGTGGTTGGTATGGTGGACATTCATGCATCTACAGTGGTTGGTATGGCGGACATTCATTCATCTACAGTGGTTGGTATGGTGGACATTCATTCATCTACAGTGGTTGGTATGGCGAAGATTCATACATCTACAATGGTTGGTATGGCGGAAATTCATTGATCTACAGTGGTTGGTACGGTGGACATTCATTCATCTACAGTGGTTGGTATGGCGGACATTCATGCATCTACAGTGGTTGGAATGGTGGACATTCATGCATCTACAGTGGTTGGTATGGCGGACATTCATTCATCTACAGTGGTTGGTATGGTGGACATTCATGCATCTACAGTGGTTTGTATGCCGGGCATTCATTCATCTGCAGTGCTTGATAAGACGGACATTCATTCATCTACAGTGCTTGATATGGTGAACATTCATGCATCTACAGTGGTTGGTATGGTGGATATTCATACATCTACAATGTTTGGTATCATGGACATTCATTAATCTACAGTGGTTGGTATGGCGGACATTCATTCATCTACAGTGGTTGGTATGGCGGACATTCATTCATCTACAGCGGTTGGTATGGTGGACATTCATTCATCTACAGTGGTTGGTATGGTGGATATTCATGCATCTACAGTGGTTGGTATGGTGGTCATTGATTCATCTACAGTGGTTGGTATGATGGACGTTCATACATCTACAGTGTTTGGTATGGTGGACATTCATTCATCTAGAGTGCTTGGTATGGCGGAAATTCATTCATCTACTGTGGTTGGTATGGTGGACATTCATGCATCTACAGTGGTTGGTATGGCGGACATTCATGTATCTACAGTGGTTGGTATGGTGGACATTCATGCATCTACAGTGGTTGGTATGGCGGACATTCATTCATCTACAGTGGTTGGTATGGTGGACATTCATTCATCTACAGTGGTTGGTATGGTGGACATTCATGCATCTACAGTGGTTTGTATGCCTGGCATTCATTCATCTACAGTGGTTGGTATGGCTAACATTCATACATGAACAGTGGTTGGTATGGTGGACATTCATTCATCTAGAGTGGTGTTTATGGTGGACATTCATTCATCTACAGTGGTTGGTATGACGAAAATTCATTGATCTACAGTGGTTGGTATGGTGGACATTCATTCATCTACAGTGGTTGGTGTGACGGACATTCATTCGTCTACAGTGCTTGGTATGACGGACATTCATTCATCTACAGTGGTTGGTATGGCGGACATTCATTCATCTACAGTGGTTGGTATGGCGAAGATTCATACATCTACAATGGTTGGTATGGCGGAAATTCATTGATCTACAGTGGTTGGTATGGTGGACATTCATTCATCTACAGTGGTTGGTATGGCGGACATTCATGCATCTACAGTGGTTGGTATGGTGGACATTTATGCATCTACAGTGGTTGGTATGGCGGACATTCATTCATCTACAGTGGTTGGTATGGTGGATATTCATTCATCTACAGTGGTTGGTATGGTGGACATTCATGCATCTACAGTGGTTTGTATGCCGGGCTTTCATTAATCTACAGTGCTTGATAAGACGGACATTCATTCATCTACAGTGCTTGATATGGTGAACATTCATGCATCTACAGTGGTTGGTATGGTGGATATTCATGCATCTACAGTGCTTGCTATGATGGACATTCATACATCTACAGTGTTTGGTATCATGGACATTCATGCATCTACAGTGGTTGGTATGGCGGACATTCATGTATCTACAGTGGTTGGTATAGTGGACATTCATGCATCTACAGTGGTTGGTATGGCGGACATTCATTCATCTACAGTGGTTGGTATGGTGGACATTCATTCATCTACAGTGGTTGGTATGGTGGACATTCATGCATCTACAGTGGTTTGTATGCCTGGCATTCATTCATCTACAGTGGTTGGTATGGCTAACATTCATACATGAACAGTGGTTGGTATGGTGGACATTCATTCATCTAGAGTGGTGTTTATGGTGGACATTCATTCATCTACAGTGGTTGGTATGACGAAAATTCATTGATCTACAGTGGTTGGTATGGTGGACATTCATTCATCTACAGTGGTTGGTGTGACGGACATTCATTCGTCTACAGTGCTTGGTATGACGGACATTCATTCATCTACAGTGGTTGGTATGGCGGACATTCATTCATCTACAGTGGTTGGTATGGCGAAGATTCATACATCTACAATGGTTGGTATGGCGGAAATTCATTGATCTACAGTGGTTGGTATGGTGGACATTCATTCATCTACAGTGGTTGGTATGGTGGACATTCATGCATCTACAGTGGTTGGTATGGTGGACATTTATGCATCTAGAGTGGTTGGTATGGCGGACATTCATTCATCTACAGTGCTTGGTATGGTGGATATTCATTCATCTACAGTGGTTGGTATGGTGGACATTCATGCATCTACAGTGGTTTGTATGCCGGGCATTCATTCATCTACAGTGCTTGATAAGACGGACATTCATTCATCTACAGTGCTTGATATGGTGAACATTCATGCATCTACAGTGGTTGGTATGGTGGATATTCATGCATCTACAGTGCTTGCTATGATGGACATTCATACATCTACAGTGTTTGGTATCATGGACATTCATTAATCTACAGTGGTTGGTATGGCGGACATTTATTCATCTACAGTGGTTGGTATGGCGGACATTCATTCATCTACAGCGGTTGGTATGTTGGACATTCATTCATCTACAGTGGTTGGTATGGTGGATATTCATGCATCTACAGTGCTTGGTATGGTGGACATTGATTCATCTACAGTGGTTGGTATGATGGACATTCATACATCTACAGTGTTTGGTGTGGTGGACATTCATTCATCTAGAGTGCTTGGTATGGCGGACATTCATTCATCTACAGTGGTTGGTACTACGGATACTCATGCATCTACAATGGATGGTATGGCGGACATTCATTCATCTACAGTGGTTGGTATGGCTAACAATCATACATGAACAGTGGTTGGTATGGTGGACATTCATTCATGTACAGTGGTGTTTATGGTGGACATTCATGGATCTACAGTGGTTGGTATGACGGAAATTCATTGATCTACAGTGGTTGGTATGGTGGACATTCATTCATCTAGAGTGGTGTTTATGGTGGACATTCATTCATCTACAGTGGTTGGTATGACGGAAATTCATTGATCTACAGTGGTTGGTATGGTGGACATTCATTCATCTACAGTGGTTGGTGTGACGGACATTCATTCGTCTACAGTGGTTGGTATGACGGACATTCATTCATCTACAGTGGTTGGTATGGCTAACATTCATACATGAACAGTGGGTGGTGTGGTGGACATTCATTCATCTACAGTGGTGTTTATGGTGGACATTCATGGATCTGCAGTGGTTGGTATGACGGACATTCATTCTTCTACAGTGGTTGGTGTGGTGGACATTCTTTCATCTACAGTGGTTGGTATGACGAACATTCATTCGTCTACAGTGCTTGGTATGACGGACATTAATGCATCTACAGTGGTTGGTATGGCGGACATTCATTCATCTAGAGTGGTTGGTATGGCGAAGATTCATACATCTACAGTGGTTGGTATGGCGGAAATTCATTAATCTACAGTGGTTGGTATGGTGGACATTCATTCATCTACAGTGGTTGTTATGGCGGACATTCATGCATCTACAGTTTTTGGTATGGCGGACATTCATGCATCTACAGTGGTTGGCATGGCGGACATTCATGCATCTACAGTGGTTGGAATGGTGGACATTCATTCATCTACATTGCTTAGTATGGTGGATGTTCATTCATCTATAGTGCTTGGTGTGGTGGACATTCATTCATCTACAGTAGTTGGTATAATGGACATTCATTCATCTACAGTGCTTGATATGGTGGACATTCATGCATCTATAGTGGTTGGTATGGTGGACATTGATTCATCTACAGTGCTTGGTATGATGGAGATTCATACATCTACAGTGTTTGGTATGGCGGACATTCATGCATCTACAGTGGTTGGTATGGTGGACATTCATTCATCTACATTGCTTGGTATGGCGGATAGTTATGCATCTACAGTGGTTGGTGTGGTGGACATTTATTCATCTACAGTGCTTGGTATGGTGGACATTCATGCATCTACAGTGGTTGGTATGGTGGACATTCATGCATCTACAGTGGTTTGTATGCCGGGCATTCATTCATCTACAGTGCTTGATAAGACGGACATTCATTCATCTACAGTGCTTGATATGGTGAACATTCATGCATCTACAGTGGTTGGTATGGTGGATATTCATGCATCTACAGTGCTTGCTATGATGGACATTCATACATCTACAGTGTTTGGTATCATGGACATTCATTAATCTACAGTGGTTGGTATGGCGGACATTTATTCATCTACAGTGGTTGGTATGGCGGACATTCATTCATCTACAGCGGTTGGTATGGTGGACATTCATTCATCTACAGTGGTTGGTATGGTGGATATTCATGCATCTACAGTGCTTGGTATGGTGGACATTGATTCATCTACAGTGGTTGGTATGATGGACATTCATACATCTACAGTGTTTGGTGTGGTGGACATTCATTCATCTAGAGTGCTTGGTATGGCGGACATTCATTCATCTACAGTGGTTGGTACTACGGATACTCATGCATCTACAGTGGATGGTATGGCGGACATTCTTTCATCTACAGTGGTTGGTATGGCTAACAATCGTACATGAACAGTGGTTGGTATGGTGGACATTCATTCATGTACAGTGGTGTTCATGGTGGACATTCATGGATCTACAGTGGTTGGTATGACGGAAATTCATTGATCTACAGTGGTTGGTATGGTGGACATTCATTCATCTAGAGTGGTGTTTATGGTGGACATTCATTCATCTACAGTGGTTGGTATGACGGAAATTCATTGATCTACAGTGGTTGGTATGGTGGACATTCATTCATCTACAGTGGTTGGTGTGACGGACATTCATTCGTCTACAGTGGTTGGTATGACGGACATTCATTCATCTACAGTGGTTGGTATGGCGGACATTCATTCATCTACAGTGGTTGGTATGGCGAAGTTTCATACATCTACAATGGTTGGTATGGCGGAAATTCATTGATCTACAGTGGTTGGTATGGTGGACATTCATTCATCTACAGTGGTTGGTATGGCGGACATTCATGTATCTACAGTGGTTGGTATGGTGGACATTCATGCATCTACAGTGGTTGGTGTGGCGGACATTCATTCATCTACAGTGGTTGGCATGGTGGACATTCATTCATCTACAGTGGTTGGTATGGCGAAGATTCATACATCTACAATGGTTGGTATGGCGGAAATTCATTGATCTACAGTGGTTGGTACGGTGGACATTCATTCATCTACAGTGGTTGGTATGGCGGACATTCATGCATCTACAGTGGTTGGTATGGTGGACATTCATGCATCTACAGTGGTTGGTATGGCGGACATTCATTCATCTACAGTGGTTGGTATGGTGGACATTCATGCATCTACAGTGGTTTGTATGCCGGGCATTCATTCATCTGCAGTGCTTGATAAGACGGACATTCATTCATCTACAGTGCTTGATATGGTGAACATTCATGCATCTACAGTGGTTGGTATGGTGGATATTCATACATCTACAATGTTTGGTATCATGGACATTCATTAATCTACAGTGGTTGGTATGGCGGACATTCATTCATCTACAGTGGTTGGTATGGCGGACATTCATTCATCTACAGCGGTTGGTATGGTGGACATTCATTCATCTACAGTGGTTGGTATGGTGGATATTCATGCATCTACAGTGGTTGGTATGGTGGACATTGATTCATCTACAGTGGTTGGTATGATGGACATTCATACATCTACAGTGTTTGGTATGGTGGACATTCATTCATCTAGAGTGCTTGGTATGGCGGACATTCATTCATCTACTGTGATTGGTATGGTGGACATTCATGCATCTACAGTGGTTGGTATGGCGGACATTCATGTATCTACAGTGGTTGGTATGGTGGACATTCATGCATCTACAGTGGTTGGTATGGCGGACATTGATTCATCTACAGTGGTTGGTATGGTGGACATTCATTCATCTACAGTGGTTGGTATGGTGGACATTCATGCATCTACAGTGGTTGGTATGGCTAACATTCATACATGAACAGTGGTTGGTATGGTGGACATTCAATCATCTAGAGTGGTGTTTATGGTGGACATTCATTCATCTACAGTGGTTGGTATGACGGAAATTCATTGATCTACAGTGGTTGGTATGGTGGACATTCATTCATCTACAGTGGTTGGTGTGACGGACATTCATTCGTCTACAGTGCTTGGTATGACGGACATTCATTCATCTACAGTGGTTGGTATGGCGGACATTCATTCATCTACAGTGGTTGGTATGGCGAAGATTCATACATCTACAATGGTTGGTATGGCGGAAATTCATTGATCTACAGTGGTTGGTATGGTGGACATTCATTCATCTACAGTGGTTGGTATGGCGGACATTCATGCATCTACAGTGGTTGGTATGGTGGACATTCATGCATCTACAGTGGTTGGTATGGCGGACATTCATTCATCTACAGTGGTTGGTATGGTGGATATTCATTCATCTACAGTGGTTGGTATGGTGGACATTCATGCATCTACAGTGGTTTGTATGGTGGATATTCATTCATCTACAGTGGTTGGTATGGTGGACATTCATGCATCTACAGTGGTTTGTATGCCGGGCATTCATTCATCTACAGTGCTTGATAAGACGGACATTCATTCATCTACAGTGCTTGATATGGTGAACATTCATGCATCTACAGTGGTTGGTATGGTGGATATTCATGCATCTACAGTGCTTGCTATGATGGACATTCATACATCTACAGTGTTTGGTATCATGGACATTCATTAATCTACAGTGGTTGGTATGGCGGACATTTATTCATCTACAGTGGTTGGTATGGCGGACATTCATTCATCTACAGCGGTTGGTATGGTGGACATTCATTCATCTACAGTGGTTGGTATGGTGGATATTCATGCATCTACAGTGCTTGGTATGGTGGACATTGATTCATCTACAGTGGTTGGTATGATTGACATTCATACATCTACAGTGTTTGGTGTAGTGGACATTCATTCATCTAGAGTGCTTGGTATGGCGGACATTCATTCATCTTCAGTGGTTGGTACTAAGGATACTCATGCATCTACAGTGGATGGTATGGCGGACATTCATTCATCTACAGTGGTTGGTATGGCTAACAATCATACATGAACAGTGGTTGGTATGGTGGACATTCATTCATGTACAGTGGTGTTTATGGTGGACATTCATGGATCTACAGTGGTTGGTATGACGGAAATTCATTGATCTACAGTGGTTGGTATGCTGGACATTCATTCATCTACAGTGGTTGGTGTGACGGACATTCATTCGTCCACAGTGCTTGGTATGACGGACATTCATGCGTCTACAGTGGTTGGTATGGCGGGCATTCATTCATCTACAGTGGTTGGTATGGCGAAGATTCATACATATACAATGGTTGGTATGGCGGTAATTCATTGATCTACAGTGGTTGGTATGGTGGACATTCATTCATCTACAGTGGTTGGTATGGCGGACATTCATGCATCTACAGTGGTTGGTATGGCGGACATTCATGCATCTACAGTGGTTGGTATGGCTAACATTCATACATGAACAGTGGTTGGTATGGTGGACATTCATTCATCTAGAGTGGTGTTTATGGTGGACATTCATTCATCTACAGTGGTTGGTATGACGGAAATTCATTGATCTACAGTGGTTGGTATGGTGGACATTCATTCATCTACAGTGGTTGGTGTGACGGACATTCATTCGTCTACAGTGCTTGGTATGACGGACATTCATTCATCTACAGTGGTTGGTATGGCGGACATTCATTCATCTACAGTGGTTGGTATGGCGAAGATTCATACATCTACAATGGTTGGTATGGCGGAAATTCATTGATCTACAGTGGTTGGTATGGTGGACATTCATTCATCTACAGTGGTTGGTATGGCGGACATTCATGCATCTACAGTGGTTGGTATGGTGGACATTCATGCATCTACAGTGGTTGGTATGGCGGACATTCATTCATCTACAGTGGTTGGTATGGTGGATATTCATTCATCTACAGTGGTTGGTATGGTGGACATTCATGCATCTACAGTGGTTTGTATGCCGGGCATTCATTCATCTACAGTGCTTGATAAGACGGACATTCATTCATCTACAGTGCTTGATATGGTGAACATTCATGCATCTACAGTGGTTGGTATGGTGGATATTCATGCATCTACAGTGCTTGCTATGATGGACATTCATACATCTACAGTGTTTGGTATCATGGACATTCATTAATCTACAGTGGTTGGTATGGCGGACATTTATTTATCTACAGTGGTTGGTATGGCGGACATTCATTCATCTACAGCGGTTGGTATGGTGGACATTCATTCATCTACAGTGGTTGGTATGGTGGATATTCATGCATCTACAGTGCTTGGTATGGTGGACATTGATTCATCTACAGTGGTTGGTATGATTGACATTCATACATCTACAGTGTTTGGTGTAGTGGACATTCATTCATCTAGAGTGCTTGGTATGGCGGACATTCATTCATCTTCAGTGGTTGGTACTAAGGATACTCATGCATCTACAGTGGATGGTATGGCGGACATTCATTCATCTACAGTGGTTGGTATGGCTAACAATCATACATGAACAGTGGTTGGTATGGTGGACATTCATTCATGTACAGTGGTGTTTATGGTGGACATTCATGGATCTACAGTGGTTGGTATGACGGAAATTCATTGATCTACAGTGGTTGGTATGCTGGACATTCATTCATCTACAGTGGTTGGTGTGACGGACATTCATTCGTCCACAGTGCTTGGTATGACGGACATTCATGCGTCTACAGTGGTTGGTATGGCGGGCATTCATTCATCTACAGTGGTTGGTATGGCGAAGATTCATACATATACAATGGTTGGTATGGCGGTAATTCATTGATCTACAGTGGTTGGTATGGTGGACATTCATTCATCTACAGTGGTTGGTATGGCGGACATTCATGCATCTACAGTGGTTGGTATGGCGGACATTCATGCATCTACAGTGGTTGGTATGGCGGACATTCATTCATCTACAGTGATTGGTATGGAGGACATTCATTCATCTACAGTGGTTGGTATGGTGGACATTCATGCATCTACAGTGGTTGGTATGCCGGACATTCATTCATCTACAGTGCTTGATAAGACGGACATTCATTCATCTACAGTGCTTGATATGGTGAACATTCATGCATCTACAGTGGTTGGTATGGTGGATATTCATGCATCTACAGTGCATGGTATGATGGACATTCATACATCTACAGTGTTTGGTATGATGGACATTCATTAATCTACAGTGGTTGGTATGGCGGACATTCATTCATCTACAGTGGTTGGTATGGCGGACATTGATTCATCTACAGTGGTTGGTATGGCGGACATTCATTCATCTACAGTGGTTGGTATGGCTAACATTCATACATCTACAGTGTTTGGTATGGTGGACATTCATTCATCTACAGTGGTTGGTATGGTGGACATTCATGCATCTACAGTGGTTGGTACGGCGAACATTCAAACATCTACAGTGGTTGGTATAGTGGACATTCATTCATCTACAGTGGTTGGTATGGTGGACATTCATGCATCTACAGTGGTTGGTATGGCGGACATTCATGCATCTACAGTGTTTGGTATCATGGACATTTATGCATCTACAGTGGTTGGTATGGTGGACATTCATTCATCTACAGTGGTTGGTATGGTGGACATTCATGCATCTACAGTGGTTGGTATGGCGGACATTCATGCATCTACAGTGGTTGGTATGGTGGACATTCATTCATCTACAGTGCTTGGTATGGTGGATATTCATTCATCTACTGTGCTTGGTGTGGTGGACATTCATTCATCTACAGTAGTTGGTATAATGGACATTCATTCATCTACAGTGGTTGGTATGACGGACATTCATGGATCTACAGTGGTTGGTATGGTGGACATTCATTCATCTACAGTGGATGGTGTGACGGACATTCATTCACCTGCATTGCTTGGTATGACGGACATTCATGCATCTACAGTGGTTGGTATGGCGGACATTCATTCATCTAGAGAGGTTGGTTTGGCGAAGATTCGTACATCTACAGTGGTTGGTATGGCGGAAATTCATTGATCTACAGTGGTTGGCATGGCGGACATTCATTCATCTACAGTGGTTGGTATGGTGGACATTCATTCATCTACAGTGGTTGGTATGGCTAACATTCATACATCTACAGTGTTTGGTATGGTGGACATTCATTCATCTACAGTGGTTGGTATGGTGGACATTCATGCATCTACAGTGGTTGGTACGGCGAACATTCAAACATCTACAGTGGTTGGTATAGTGGACATTCATTCATCTACAGTGGTTGGTATGGTGGACATTCATGCATCTACAGTTGTTGGTATGGCGGACATTCATGCATCTACAGTGTTTGGTATCATGGACATTTATGCATCTACAGTGGTTGGTATGGTGGACATTCATTCATCTACAGTGGTTGGTATGGTGGACATTCATGCATCTACAGTGGTTGGTATGGCGGACATTCATGCATCTACAGTGGTTGGTATGGTGGACATTCATTCATCTACAGTGCTTGGTATGGTGGATATTCATTCATCTACTGTGCTTGGTGTGGTGGACATTCATTCATCTACAGTAGTTGGTATAATGGACATTCATTCATCTACAGTGGTTGGTATGACGGACATTCATGGATCTACAGTGGTTGGTATGGTGGACATTCATTCATCTACAGTGGATGGTGTGACGGAAATTCATTGATCTACAGTGGTTGGTATGCTGGACATTCATTCATCTACAGTGGTTGGTGTGACGGACATTCATTCGTCTACAGTGCTTGGTATGACGGACATTCATGCGTCTACAGTGGTTGGTATGGCGGGCATTCATTCATCTACAGTGGTTGGTATGGCGAAGATTCATACATATACAATGGTTGGTATGGCGGTAATTCATTGATCTACAGTGGTTGGTATGGTGGACATTCATTCATCTACAGTGGTTGGTATGGCGGACATTCATGCATCTACAGTGGTTGGTATGGCGGACATTCATGCATCTACAGTGGTTGGTATGGCGGACATTCATTCATCTACAGTGATTGGTATGGAGGACATTCATTCATCTACAGTGGTTGGTATGGTGGACATTCATGCATCTACAGTGGTTGGTATGCCGGACATTCATTCATCTACAGTGCTTGATAAGACGGACATTCATTCATCTACAGTGCTTGATATGGTGAACATTCATGCATCTACAGTGGTTGGTATGGTGGATATTCATGCATCTACAGTGCTTGGTATGATGGACATTCATACATCTACAGTGTTTGGTATGATGGACATTCATTAATCTACAGTGGTTGGTGTGGCGGACATTCATTCATCTACAGTTGTTGGTATGGCGGACATTGATTCATCTACAGTGGTTGGTATGGCGGACATTCATTCATCTACAGTGGTTGGTATGGCTAACATTCATACATCTACAGTGTTTGGTATGGTGGACATTCATTCATCTACAGTGGTTGGTATGGTGGACATTCATGCATCTACAGTGGTTGGTACGGAGAACATTCAAACATCTACAGTGGTTGGTATAGTGGACATTCATTCATCTACAGTGGTTGGTATGGTGGACATTCATGCATCTACAGTGGTTGGTATGGCGGACATTCATGCATCTACAGTGTTTGGTATCATGGACATTTATGCATCTACAGTGGTTGGTATGGTGGACATTCATTCATCTACAGTGGTTGGTATGGTGGACATTCATGCATCTACAGTGGTTGGTATGGCGGACATTCATGCATCTACAGTGGTTGGTATGGTGGACATTCATTCATCTACAGTGCTTGGTATGGTGGATATTCATTCATCTACTGTGCTTGGTGTGGTGGACATTCATTCATCTACAGTAGTTGGTATAATGGACATTCATTCATCTACAGTGGTTGGTATGACGGACATTCATGGATCTACAGTGGTTGGTATGGTGGACATTCATTCATCTACAGTGGATGGTGTGACGGACATTCATTCACCTGCAGTGCTTGGTATGACGGACATTCATGCATCTACAGTGGTTGGTATGGCGGACATTCATTCATCTAGAGAGGTTGGTTTGGCGAAGATTCGTACATCTACAGTGGTTGGTATGGCGGAAATTCATTGATCTACAGTGGTTGGCATGGCGGACATTCATTCATCTACAGTGGTTGGTGTGGTGGACATTCATTCATCTACAGTGGTTGGTATGGCTAACATTCATACATCTACAGTGTTTGGTATGGTGGACATTCATTCATCTACAGTGGTTGGTATGGTGGACATTCATGCATCTACAGTGGTTGGTACGGCGAACATTCAAACATCTACAGTGGTTGGTATAGTGGACATTCATTCATCTACAGTGGTTGGTATGGTGGACATTCATGCATCTACAGTTGTTGGTATGGCGGACATTCATGCATCTACAGTGTTTGGTATCATGGACATTTATGCATCTACAGTGGTTGGTATGGTGGACATTCATTCATCTACAGTGGTTGGTATGGTGGACATTCATGCATCTACAGTGGTTGGTATGGCGGACATTCATGCATCTACAGTGGTTGGTATGGTGGACATTCATTCATCTACAGTGCTTGGTATGGTGGATATTCATTCATCTACTGTGCTTGGTGTGGTGGACATTCATTCATCTACAGTAGTTGGTATAATGGACATTCATTCATCTACAGTGGTTGGTATGACGGACATTCATGGATCTACAGTGGTTGGTATGGTGGACATTCATTCATCTACAGTGGATGGTGTGACGGACATTCATTCACCTGCAGTGCTTGGTATGACGGACATTCATGCATCTACACTGGTTGGTATGGCGGACATTCATTCATCTAGAGAGGTTGGCATGGCGAAGATTCGTACATCTACAGTGGTTGGTATGGCGGAAATTCATTGATCTACAGTGGTTGGCATGGCGGACATTCATTCATCTACAGTGGTTGGTATGGTGGACATTGATGCATCTACAGTGGTTGGTATGGAGGACATTCATGCATCTACAGTGGTTGGAATGGAGGACATTCATTGATCTACAGTGGTTTCTATGGTGGACATTCATTCATCTACAGTAGTGTTTATGGTGGACATTCATGGATCTACAGTGGTTGTTTTGACGGACATTGATTTATCTACAGTGATTGGTATGGTGGACATTCATCCATCTACAGTGGTTGGTGTGACGGACATTCATTCGTCTACTGTGGTCTGTATGACGGACATTCATGCATCTACAGTGGTTGGTATGGCGGACATTCATTCATCTAGAGTGGTTGGTATGGCGAAGATTCATACATCTACAGTGGTTGGTATGACGGACATTCATTCATCTACAGTGGTTGGTATGGTGGACATTCATGCATCTACAGTGGTTGGTATGGTGGATATTCATGCATCTACAGTGCTTGCTATGATGGACATTCATACATCTACAATGTTTGGTATCATGGACATTCATTAATCTACAGTGGTTGGTATGGCGGACATTCATTCATCTACAGTGGTTGGTATGGCGGACATTCATTCATCTACAGCGGTTGGTATGGTGGACATTCATTCATCTACAGTGGTTGGTATGGTGGATATTCATGCATCTACAGTGGTTGTTGTGGTGGACATTGATTCATCTACAGTGGTTGGTATGATGGACATTCATACATCTACAGTGTTTGGTATGGTGGACATTCATTCATCTACAGTGGTTGGTATGGTGGACATTCATGCATCTACAGTGCTTGGTTTGGTGGACATTTATGCATCTACAGTGGTTGGTATGGTGGACATTCATTCATCTATAGTGGTTGGTATGGCAGACATTCATTCATCTAGAGAGCTTGGTATGGAGGACATTCATACATCTACAGTGGTTGGTATGACGGACATTCATTCATCTACAGTGCTTGGTATTGTGGACATTCATTCATCTACAGTAGTTGGTATAATGGACATTCATTCATCTACAGTGGTTGGTATGACGGACGTTCATTCATCTACAGTGGTTGGTATGGTGGACATTCTTTCATCCACAGTGTTTGGTATGGTGGAATTTGATTCATCTACAGTGCTTGGTATGGTGGACATTTATACATCTACAGTGTTTGGTATGGTGGACATTCATTCATCTAGAGTGGTTGGTATGGCGAAGATTCATACATCTACAGTGGTTGGTATGGCGGAAATTCATTGATCTACAGTGGTTGGTATGGCGGACATTCATTGATCTACAGTGATTGGTATGGTGGACATTCATGCATCTACAGTGGTTGGTATGGAGGACATTCATGCATCTACAGTGGTTGGTATGGCGGACATTCATTCATCTACAGTGGTTGGTATCTTGGATATTTATTCATCTACAGTGGTTGGTATGGTGGACATTCATGCATCTACAGTGGTTGGTATGGCGGACATTCATTCTTCTACAGTGCTTGATGTGACGGACATTCATTCATCTACAGTGGTTGGTATGGTGGACATTCATTCATCTACAGTGGTTGGTATGGTGGACATTGATTCATCTACAGTGCTTGGTATGATGGACATTCATACATCTACAGTGTTTGGTATGGTGGACATTCATTCATCTACAGTGGTTGGTATGGTGGACATTCATTCATCTAGAGTGGTTGGTATTACGGACATTCATTTATCTACAGTGGTTGGTATGGCGGACATTCATTCATCTACAGTGGTTGGTATCTTGGATGTTTATTCATCTACAGTGGTTGGTATGGTGGACATTCATGCATCTACAGTGGTTGGTATGGCGGACATTCATTCTTCTACAGTGCTTGATGTGACGGACATTCATTCATCTACAGTGGTTGGTATGGTGGACATTCATGCATCTACAGTGGTTGGTATGGCGGACATTCATTCATCTACAGCGGTTGGTATGGTGGACATTCATTCATCTACAGTGGTTGGTATGGTGGATATTCATGCATCTACAGTGGTTGTTGTGGTGGACATTGATTCATCTACAGTGGTTGGTATGATGGACATTCATACATCTACAGTGTTTGGTATGGTGGACATTCATTCATCTACAGTGGTTGGTATGGTGGACATTCATGCATCTACAGTGCTTGGTTTGGTGGACATTTATGCATCTACAGTGGTTGGTATGGTGGACATTCATTCATCTATAGTGGTTGGTATGGCAGACATTCATTCATCTAGAGAGCTTGGTATGGAGGACATTCATACATCTACAGTGGTTGGTATGACGGACATTCATTCATCTACAGTGCTTGGTATTGTGGACATTCATTCATCTACAGTAGTTGGTATAATGGACATTCATTCATCTACAGTGGTTGGTATGACGGACGTTCATTCATCTACAGTGGTTGGTATGGTGGACATTCTTTCATCCACAGTGTTTGGTATGGTGGAATTTGATTCATCTACAGTGCTTGGTATGGTGGACATTTATACATCTACAGTGTTTGGTATGGTGGACATTCATTCATCTAGAGTGGTTGGTATGGCGAAGATTCATACATCTACAGTGGTTGGTATGGCGGAAATTCATTGATCTACAGTGGTTGGTATGGCGGACATTCATTGATCTACAGTGATTGGTATGGTGGACATTCATGCATCTACAGTGGTTGGTATGGAGGACATTCATGCATCTACAGTGGTTGGTATGGCGGACATTCATTCATCTACAGTGGTTGGTATCTTGGATATTTATTCATCTACAGTGGTTGGTATGGTGGACATTCATGCATCTACAGTGGTTGGTATGGCGGACATTCATTCTTCTACAGTGCTTGATGTGACGGACATTCATTCATCTACAGTGGTTGGTATGGTGGACATTCATTCATCTACAGTGGTTGGTATGGTGGACATTGATTCATCTACAGTGCTTGGTATGATGGACATTCATACATCTACAGTGTTTGGTATGGTGGACATTCATTCATCTACAGTGGTTGGTATGGTGGACATTCATTCATCTAGAGTGGTTGGTATTACGGACATTCATTTATCTACAGTGGTTGGTATGGCGGACATTCATTCATCTACAGTGGTTGGTATCTTGGATGTTTATTCATCTACAGTGGTTGGTATGGTGGACATTCATGCATCTACAGTGGTTGGTATGGCGGACATTCATTCTTCTACAGTGCTTGATGTGACGGACATTCATTCATCTACAGTGGTTGGTATGGTGGACATTCATGCATCTACAGTGGTTGGGATGGTGGACATTGATTCATCTACAGTGCTTGGTATGATGGACATTCATACATCTACAGTGTTTGGTATGGTGGACATTGATTCATCTACAGTGCTTGGTATGGTGGACATTCATTCATCTACAATGCTTGGTATGGTGGATATTCATGCATCTACAGTGGTTGGTATGGTGGACATTAATGCATCTACAGTGCTTAGTATGGCGGACATTCATTCATCTAGAGTGGTTGGTATGGCGAAGATTCATACATCTACAGTGGTTGGTGTGGCGAACATTCACTGATCTACAGTGGTTGGTATGGTGGACATTCATTCATCTACAGTGGTTGGTTTGGCGGACATTCATGCATCTACAGTTTTTGGTATGGCGGACATTCATGCATCTACAGTGGTTGGTATGGCGGACATTCATTCATCTACAGTGTTTGGTGTGACGGACATTCATTCATCTACAGTGTTTGGTATGATGGACATTCATGCATCTACAGTGGTTGGTATGGCGGACATTCATTCATCTAGAGTGGTTGGTATGGCGAAGATTCATACATCTACAGTGGTTGGTATGGCGGAAATTGATTGATCTACAGTGGTTTGTATGGTGGACATTGATTCATCTACAGTGGTTGGTATGGCGGACATTCATGCTTCTACAGTGGTTGGTATGGCGGACATTCATGCATCTACAGTGGTTGGAATGGCGGACATTCATTGATCTACAGTGGTTGGTATCGTGGACATTCAATCATCTACAGTGGTTCGTATGATGGACATTCATTCATCTACAGTGCTTGATATAACGGACGTTCATTCATCTACAGTGGTTGGTATGGTGGACATTCATTCATCTACAGTGGTTGGTATGGTGGACATTCATGCATCTACAGTGGTTAGTATGCTGGACATTCATTCATCTACAGTGCTTGATAAGACGGACATTCATTCATCTACAGTTCTTGATATGGTGGACATTCATGCATCTATAGTCGTTGGTATGGTGGACATTGACTCATCTACAGTGCTTGGTATGATGGACATTCATACATGTACAGTGTTTGCTATGGTGGACATTCATTCATCTACAGCGGTTGGTATGGCGGACATTCATTCATCTACAGTGGTTGGTATTACGGACATTCATTCATCTACAGCGGTTGGTATGGCGGACATTCATTCATATACAGTGGTTGGTATGGTGTACATTCACATATCTACAGTGGTTGGTATGGTGGACATTCATTCATCTACAGTGGTTGGTATGGTGGACATTGATGCATCTACAGTGCTTGGTATGGCGGACATTCATGCATCTACAGTGGTTGGTATGGCGGATATTTATTCATCTACAGTGGTTGGTGTGTTGAACATTCATTCATCTACAGTGGTTGGTATGGCGGACATTGATGCATCTACAGTGGTTGGTATGGTGGACATTGATTCATCTACAGTGCTTGGTATGGTGGATATTCATTCATCTATAGTGCTTGGTGTGGTGGACATTCATTCATCTACAGTAGTTGGTATAATGGACATTCATTCATCTACAGTGGTTGGTATGACGGACATTCATTCATCTACAGTGGTTGGTATGGCGGACATTCATTCATCTACAGTGGTTGGTGTGACGGACATTCCTTCATCTACAGTGCTTGGTATGACGGACATTCATGCATCTACAGTGGCTGGTATGGCGAACATCCATTCATCTAGAGTGGTTGGTATGGCGAAGATTCATACATCTACAGTGGTTGGTATGGCGGAAATTCATTGATCTACAGTGGTTGGTATGGCGGACATTCATTCATCTACAGTGATTGGTATGGCGGACATTGATTTATCTACAGTGGTTGGTATGGAGGACATTCATGCATCTACAGTGGTTGGTATGGCGGACATTCATTCATCTACAGTGGTTGGTATCTTGGATATTTATTCATCTACAGTGGTTGGTATGGTGGACATTCATGCATCTACAGTGGTTGGTATGGCGGACATTCATTCTTCTACAGTGCTTGATGTGACGGACATTCATTCATCTACAGTGGTTGGTATGGTGGACATTCATTCATCTACAGTGGTTGGTATGGTGGACATTCATTCATCTACATTGCTTGGTATGGTGGACATTGATTCGTCTACAGTGGTTGGTATGATGGACATTCATACATCTACAGTGCTTGGTATGGTGGACATTCATTCATCTACAGTGCTTGGTATGGTGGACATTCATTCATCTACAGCGCTTGGTATGGTGGATATTCATGCATCTACAGTGGTTGGTATGGTGGACATTCATGCATCTACAGTTGTTGGTATGGCGGACATTCATTCATCTACAGTGCTTGATGTGACGGACATTCATTCATCTACAGTGGTTGGTATGGTGGACATTCATTCATCTATAGTGGTTGGTATGGTGGACATTGATTCATCTACAGTGCTTGGTATGATGGACATTCATACATCTACAGTGTTTGGTATGGTGGACATTCATTCATCTACAGTGCTTGGTATGGTGGACATTCATGCATCTACAGTGGTTGGTATGCCGGACATTCATTCATCTACAGTGCTTGATGTGACGGACATTCATTCATCTACAGTGGTTGGTATGGTGGACATTCATTCATCTATAGTGGTTGGTATGGTGGACATTGATTCATCTACAGTGCTTGGTATGATGGACATTCATACATCTACAGTGTTTGGTATGGTGGACATTCATTCATCTACAGTGCTTGGTATGCTGGACATTCATTCATCTACAGCGCTTGGTATGGTGGATATTCATGCATCTACAGTGGTTGGTATGGTGGACATTCATGCATCTACAGTGGTTGGTATGGCGGACATTCATTCATCTACAGTGCTTGATGTGACGGACATTCATTCATCTACAGTGCTTGATGTGACGGACATTCATTCATCTACAGTGGTTGGTATGGTGGACATTCATTCATCTATAGTGGTTGGTATGGTGGACATTGATTCATCTACAGTGCTTGGTATGATGGACATTCATACATCTACAGTGTTTGGTATGGTGGACATTCATTCATCTACAGTGCTTGGTATGGTGGACATTCATTCATCTACAGCGCTTGGTATGGTGGATATTCATGCATCTACAGTGGTTGGTATGGTGGACATTCATGCATCTACAGTGGTTGGTATGGCGGACATTCATTCATCTACAGTGCTTGATGTGACGGACATTCATTCATCTACAGTGGTTGGTATGGTGGACATTCATTCATCTATAGTGGTTGGTATGGTGGACATTGATTCATCTACAGTGCTTGGTATGATGGACATTCATACATCTACAGTGTTTGGTATGGTGGACATTCATTCATCTACTGTGCTTGGTATGGTGGACATTCATTCATCTACAGCGCTTGGTATGGTGGATATTCATGCATCTACAGTGGTTGGTATGGTGGACATTCATGCATCTACAGTGGTTGGTATGGCGGACATTCATTCATCTACAGTGCTTGATGTGACGGACATTCATTCATCTACAGTGGTTGGTATGGTGGACATTCATTCATCTATAGTGGTTGGTATGGTGGACATTGATTCATCTACAGTGCTTGGTATGATGGACATTCATACATCTACAGTGTTTGGTATGGTGGACATTCATTCATTTACAGTGCTTGGTATGGTGGACATTCATTCTTCTACAGTGCTTGGTATGGTGGACATTCATTCATCTACAGTGCTTGGTATGGTGGATGTTCATGCATCTACAGTGGTTGGTATGGTGGACATTCATTCATCTACAGTGGTTGGTATGGCATATGTTCATGCATCTACAGTGCTTAGTATGACGGACATTCATTCATCTACAGTGGTTGGTATGGTGGACATTCATTCATCTACAGTGCTTGGTATGGCAAACATTCTTAGACCTACAGTGCTTGGTATGACGGACATTCATAGGCCTACTGTTGTCTGGTTTTCTGTCTGGAAGACATTCGTGGACCTACTACCTTGTAGAGCTCAGTCTGGAAGGCATTCGTGGACCTACGGCTCTATTGTGTTTAGTCTGGGAGAGTTAGTGAGTTTAGTTTTACTCCGCAGTCAGCAATATTCCAGCTAAATGGCGGCGGTCTCTAAATAGTCGATTCTATATAATCCAGTGATGAACAGCATGGACATGATCTGCGCTGGGAACCGATGACATGTGTCAATCACGTCAGAGAGCTTGACCACCCGATCCCGTTAGTCGCCGCTTACGACATTCATAGTCGCCTTTTATGGATTATGAATTTATGGATTGCTGAAGGCCTATTCTACCCCGGACCTACATGGGTATAGTCTGGAAGACGTTCGTGGACCTACTGTGCTGTAGAGCCTAATCTGGAAGACATTTTGGTAAAAAAAAATAATGCTGATGTGAACTGAGCCCTGATTATTGTAAGTACTGGTTCCCCGTCTAGTCTTTGACTGGTTAGTTACCAAGACTACATAGCAATGCGGTCTATGTTCGCTGATTTTAACAACACATAAATGTATCATACAGTTAAAGTGTTAAACATACACATCCATCTCCTCTTCTGGAAAACCAGTATTGTACAATTAAATCATATTTGAACATACAAGGGGTAAGTGTTGCCTGACAGCGGCCAGTAGAAATCACTATTCATGCATGTTCTAGTGTTTACATTCCGTAGTCAGATGGATACTCGATGGATTCGGCCATCACGGGGTTAAAGGTCATATTTCTTTTGACAGATGACTTTAAGAAAAGCTTTGTTAAATGTGTGTAAGAAGCATCTTGAATCTCACCATGATATGTACCACAGACTCCAGCCTACGAGGTGACACTGTTCAGACGGTCATCAGTGATCGGGGAGGACCGATCTCACGTCGCACCAGAGGGCCCATATCTCTCCTGATGTGTTTCCCAGTCGACTAGCCGTCGACACGTAGCAGACCACTCGCCAGTCCTGGCAATGAGGCAATACCATCGGGATGAAGGCTATTTGATAAGCACAACTTAATACCATACCAAGTATACACCGTTGCCTTTGCCCTTTAGAAACAGAGTCCTTTTGCCGACATCAGTGGGAGATGAGGGAATGGTAGGAGTTGAAGGGCAGGGAAATGGGAGGTTGGTTGGATAACGTAAATGTTACCACCTTGAATACCCTTGTCCTGTTTGATAGCGTGAGTTAAGTTGAATGATCTCGAATATAGATGACGGTCTCACGGAGATAATGTCCAATCGTAATTGACCCACTCTGTTCGTGAATACGTTAAACCTTAAACACAATCCTTATTTCAAACAAGTGAAGTAAATGAACATTTACTGTATAACTAACGGCTGGTGTCGTGGGAGAGTAGCATCTGATTCCGAGATCTCAGCGTCATGTTCACTTGTAATAAGAGCTTCGCCTCGCCTTCCATGCCACCGGAAGTAGAGACCACACGCTACACCATCGGCGCATTCCCTCAACCAAGCCTTTCCCACCTTTCCAGTGTAACATCTAAAAGTAACGTCTGTGCAACAGACTGGTGTAGGAAGACAGGGGAAATGTTGTGCGAGTTATACCCGGTGGGGACACCAGACTGCAACCTGGTAATTGGCAGCAGGCAGACCACAGTAATTGCCATTGTTCTGTTGTAGTGCCCCCATAATGGGAATTGTGTTGTTAGCAGGGCTTGGCATTCCCGTCTTAAAACCTTCCGTGAACAACTTAGGGCTCATGCTGTGATTGTACATAGGGAATGTTCAACTGATGTTACTGATGCTAATTGTTTAGCAGGCGTGTGTTGTACTGACCTTCCACAAGCTGGCATTGTAGCAGGCGTGTGTTGTACTGACCTTCCACAAGCTGACATTGTAGCAGGCGTGTGTTGTACTGACCTTCCACAAGCTGGCATTGTAGCAGGCGTGTGTTGTACTGACCTTCCACAAGCTGGCATTGTAGCAGGCGTGTGTTGTACTGACCTTCCACAAGCTTTTATTGCAGCAGGCGTGTGTTGTACTGACCTTCCACAAGCTGAGATTGTAGCGGGCATCTGTTGGTTGCGTTAATGGTGCAAGGGACGTCTGTTGTCCTGATGTTGGATGTGGTGATGTTGTAGACAGCATGTGCTGTCCTGATGTTTTTTGTGATATATTATAGAGGATGTTTGTTGTCCTGATGTTTGTTGTGTTGATGGTGTAGAGGACGTCTGTTGTCCTGATGTGGGTTCTGTTGATGGTGTAGAGGACGTCTGTTGTCCTGATATTGGTTGTGTTGATGGTGTAGAGGACGTCTGTTGTCCTGATATTGGTTCTGTTGATGGTGTAGAGGACGTCTGTTGTCCTGATATTGGTTGTGGTGATGGTGTAGAGGACGTCTGTTGTCCTGATATTGGTTGTGGTGATGGTGTAGAGGACGTCTGTTGTCCTGATATTGGTTGTGGTGATGGTGTAGAGGACGTCTGTTGTCCTGATATTGGTTGTGGTGATGGTGTAGAGGACGTCTGTTGTCCTGATATTGGTTGTGGTGATGGTGTAGAGGACGTCTGTTGTCCTGATATTGGTTGTGGTGATGGTGTAGAGGACGTCTGTTGTCCTGATGTGGGTTCTGTTGATGGTGTAGAGGACGTCTGTTGTCCTGATATTGGTTCTGTTGATGGTGTAGAGGACGTCTGTTGTCCTGATGTGGGTTCTGTTGATGGTGTAGAGGACGTCTGTTGTCCTGATATTGGTTCTGTTGATGGTGTAGAGGACGTCTGTTGTCCTGATATTGGTTGTGGTGATGGTGTAGAGGACGTCTGTTGTCCTGATATTGGTTGTGGTGATGGTGTAGAGGACGTCTGTTGTCCTGATATTGGTTGTGGTGATGGTGTAGAGGACGTCTGTTGTCCTGATATTGGTTGTGGTGATGGTGTAGAGGACGTCTGTTGTCCTGATATTGGTTGTGGTGATGGTGTAGAGGACGTCTGTTGTCCTGATATTGGTTGTGGTGATGGTGTAGAGGACGTCTGTTGTCCTGATATTGGTTGTGGTGATGGTGTAGAGGACGTCTGTTGTCCTGATGTTGGTTGTGGTGAGATTGCGAAGGACGCGTGTTGTACTGATGCTAGTTGTGTTGATGTTGTAGAGGGCGTGTGTTGTATTAGATATGTCGAGCCCCTCCATTAGCTGCAGCATTCAGTGCTGGCTGTGTGTATAATCATAGCTATGTTTTCTATAAGGGGTTTAAGCGTCTTTTTGCTCCTCGTCCAGGAGATTAGAAGACAAAAGAAAGGCAAAATAGAATGCCATTGAACAGAAATAGTCCCATTTAATCAGCATCAGTTATTTTGCAGTGGTACCTTTAATATAGCGTCATCAGTGAATTAATTTAAAACAAACTCACGTTTAGGCTCCGCTCGCCACTCGAGCACAAACGAAAACACACACATGAAATGTTGTAAGATTTTAACTGCATTTTAAGTTAGCTATGCAAATCGGTTAAGACAAAGGAATATCAAAACGACGTCAGTAGAAACTCGAGTGGCTGTACAAGTATAATATGAAACAAACAACCAGTAGTACAATGGACAGAGTCTGTGATAATGATAAACACCTGGTGGCTGTGGAGGGTGGACTCAGGGTGGACGTATAACCGCACATCGATGGTCTAGACGTGAAGTGAAAAAGGGTGGAGGTAGAGTTACATGAGGTGGTCGATCTACCAGAGAGAAGAACTGTGTTAACTCTTTGCAGAAGTATAAGCAATAACCTTAACAAATAACATAAGTAAAAGCTTATACTCAACATCCATGTCATAGGGCCCCGGTCTTCCATACATCCATGTCATACTGCTCAGGCCTCCTGTCCCGGTCTTCCATACATTAATTGTCATACTGTCCCGGGCCTTCTGTCCCGGTCCTACATACATCCATGTTATACTGTAACGGGCCTTCTATCCCGGTCTTCCATACATCCACGTTATACTGTCCCGGGCCTTCTGTCCCGGTCTTCCATACATCCATGTTATACTGTCCCAGGCCTTCTGTCCCGGTCTTCCATACATCCACGTCATACTGTCCCGCGCCTTCTGTTCCAGTCTTCCATACATCCATGTTATACTGTCCCGGGCCTTCTGTCCCGGTCTTCCATACATCCATGTTATACTGTCCCGGGCCTTCTGTCCCGGTCTTCCATACATCCACGCCATACTGTCCCGGGCCTTCAGTCCCGGTCTTCCATACATTCATGTCATACTGCTCAGGCCCTCTGTCCCGGTCTTCCATACATCCATGTCATACTGTCCCGGTCTTCCATACATTAATGTCATACTGCTCAGGCCCTCTGTCCCGGTCTTCCATGCATCCATGTCATACTGCTCAGGCCCTCTGTCCCGGTCTTCCATACATCCATGTCATACTGTCCCGGTCTTCCATACATTCATGCCATACTGTCCAGGCCCTCTGTCCCGGTCTTCCATACATCCATGTTATACTGCTCAGGCCCTCTGTCCCGGTCTTCCATACATCCATGTTATACTGCTCAGGCCCTCTGTCCCGGTCTTCCATACATCCATGTTATACTGTCCCAGGCCTTCTGTCCCGGTCTTCCATACATCCACGTCATACTGTCCCGGTCTTCCATACATCCATGTCATACTGTCCCGGTCTTCCATGCATCCATGTTATACTGTCCAGGCCTTCTGTCCCGGTCTTCCATACATCCATGTTATACTGTCCCGGGCCTTCTGTTGCAGTCTTCCATACATCCATGTCATACTGTCCCGGTCTTCCATACATCCATGTCATCCTGTCCCGGTCTTCCATACATCCACGTCATACTGTCCCGGTCTTCCATACGTCCATGTCATACTGTCCAGGCCTTCTGTCCCGGTCTTCCATACATCCATGTTAAACTGCCCCGTCCTTCCATACATCCACGTCATACTGTCTCTGCTTTCCATACATCCTCGTCATACTGTCCAGGTCGCCCATACATCCATGTCATCCTGTCCCGGCCTTCCATACATCCACGCCGCACAGGAAAAAGTGAACAATTTCATACTGGTATTTTTCAAAAGACCAATGATATCTAGAACAAAGCGGCAACTACGTTAAATGGAAACACACGTACGTCCTTGCTGGACAGATACGTCGTCTCCCTGGACCGTACACCAAAATACTCTCAGATAACAGGGCAAGTCCACCTTCACACATGTTATCGTCAAGTTCAAACCTCCAATATACACGGTTATTTTCAACTGTAATTGCATTCCACCTTTGCGAATGGATGTGGAATCGATGCCAAATCATCGGTTGTAGTCCCCCATCAATGTAGCCGCCTCATCTGAAGGGGATCGTGGACACAGATTCAGATGAATGGCATCTGCTCATTGTCTTCGTGGCAACCCCTCGTCTCCGAACCTGTTCACTGTACCCCTCTCCGCACCACTAATGGCTGGCTGTCCCACAAAATAACGTTTGGAATTGTAATTAATTGGTCCCTTGTTATGCCTTGTTGATATCCGGCTGTGTGCGACTGGGTCGATATGAGGACATCTGGTAGAGTCCAACATTGTGGTGTGTCTGTCTCCTCCCTCACAATGACCACGAACTGTGGAACACCATGAACAGAGGAACACCACGAAGAGAGGAACACCACGAAAAGAGAGGAAGACGGAACAACACCTGACCTGATCCTAACGCATTCAGTACTTGATTTAGTGAAAAGTGATTGTGTATACATGTATTGTTACTTTGTGGAACCTGGACTGTCAGCCATTACTTATGTTCATGCCATTCTGGCCAATACGGATTAAATATTACCGTAAACCCGAATCTGTTTTTAAAGAAAATTATTTTATTTCAAAGAGACCTTTGATGTAAAGATTCCCTATACAGGTTGTGTTAGGACACGTCTCTTGACAGATACAATTACTTTATGTACGTCATCCCTACTCTAAGCCGACAAGGGTTCAATGGATATGCTTCTATGCTTCTACATATCGGCTCACTGGAGTCCTGGAGGTTCAAGCAATGAAAGGTGTCCTCCAATTGACACCTTTGGCATGTCAGTTTCATACCTAATTACGTGGGTTTCACCTCACCGGAAACGTCTTTCACCATTGACTTTCCTCCCAAATTAAACCAGCACACCATTATATAATTAAATGTATTCACAGCAACCCTAAACTAAACTCACTCACTCACCCAGTATTACCCCACCACCACCACACCCCCTCCAAGCTGCTTTCTACTTAGTATGAATGCCTATGTATTAATATTCCACTCACATGTCGATGTAATCTCTTATATATCACTGCTTGACTACTGTGTGTAATCCCCGCCTATACATCACAAGCCAAACACCACATAGAGCCGTCCATCAAGATATGTACAGTAATAGAGTAGTGGAGATGACGGTTAACGGACTCAACGAGAATGGCCGCCTGATCCTCGAGTCTCTATATATCACTTGTGTATGAAGTATTCGAGAAGATGGTATGGCCGTGAACGCGGAGCAATTACTGCTACACAATGAAGCATGTGTGATGTAGCAGTCGGCAGCGCTCCATGCCTCTAGTCGCTCACTCTTCACTGGAGGGGGCGATATCATCTGCCATAAAGCCGAAACAGGGCTAACCACAATAAAAACTGGCGTGATTTTGATTGCTGCTGAACAAGCGGTCGTGTTAATGTAGTCCAGTAGCAGTCGGAATAGTCCTGTTTTCGCGATCAAATTGTCACATTTGATGAGCAGATATGCGCTGCATCTCTTAATTCACGAAAATCACCAATTCTGTGACATTAGTAGGGTCCTTTTGGCGGGGAGAGTGGAGAAGATAAGCGGTAATAATGACACAAAGCCAAGGGAGACATCATGGGCAGGATTGTGGGGAATGAACTGGATGATGTTGTTGGCAGGGGAGAGGAATGTACAGAAGGATATCCCTGAGAATGAATTGGATGACACCTGGTCGGGATAGAGGTTGAAGAACTGAGGGATACCCGGAGCCGGATAACACGTGGACGGGGTAGATTTTCAAGAACCGAGGGAGACCCAAGCAGGTCGAATAAATCACGAATCAATTCTGCAAATGTGGAAAGGCCATCCTTGCTGGAAACTGTATAAGGAACTGACGATGAACGAGCCCTGGCATCGACGTGGAGTTTGGACGTGATTTGTTATTACTTCATATCAGGCTGGAACATCATATAACAGATCATATCACATACCCGATAAGAGATAACTGGGGTACATTTATGGCGATATAAATGCAATGTACTACAGAAACCCATTTCACATCAAATAAGCAACAAACGCTCTGAAATTCATCACATTAAAGGTGATTCTGACGATCAGATGAAACAGTGTTTACACGTCAGTTAGCATTGAGGTAAGCACTTCACAGAGACTTGATGTAGCTGAAAACACATTTATTGTCTACCTCATTCATGTTTCTTCTCAACCACTAGCTTTCATTTGACGAATTGAGGGTTCATAATATGAACACACGTTGATATATTGAACCGACTGCAAATAAAACCCTTATACAGATTATTGACATGCATGAGCCTGTGATATTATTGAAATACCGCTTTACACTTGAACTATATACGACTGGCATTTATGTGCGAGACTCACAGATGTGTACATGGAGGCTGTATATCGCAGAGGCTTCAGACAGTGCTCATGGAACAATGGAGCATTTACACACATAAGGCACAAAGCAAATGTAATACATCGGATTTGATAATCGATTGTAAATAACCACGTCTCCCACATTTACCCGAAGTAGCATCATTTGAGAATAATTCCAATCCCTGAAGCATCACAAGTCAGTTGAAGCTACGCAACGTTCAGCTTGGACAGTCCTTGGATGAGTGACCGTGTCTGGCAGCTTGACTCCTCAGAGTTTCTAGGACTTCACACCTGACACAAAATGAAGCACGTGTGATACATGTGGCCTCACCTTAGGCAAGTGAGTTTGTTAAAAATTGACTCTGTTCAGCGAAAAATGGGTACCCGGTTGGATATGTCATGTGACTATAACCTTCTAGCGCCTAACAGGCAGGTAATAATAAGCCTACTTTAACTGTTAGCGCCATGAAAATGCACAAATTATAATTATAAAGTAAATGTTTCATCTGTTTATAAAAGTCTTAAATAAGACAGTGAAAGAATTATTTTTTAACTTACACTACAGAAAATACGGTCTTATTGCCTTTCTGAACAAGTATTATGCTTTAGGCCAACATTATCTAACAGAAAATCATGATAATCATAGTCCGTTGATATCTTAATCTCATCACTTTCAAATATCCATTTTTCTGTCCCCTTTAGATTACAGATCATTTCTTATGTAAATTAACATTTAATCCCCAGTGATACTGCTTAAGCACACCAACACTGTCATCAAACACGTACATGTCTTCTTCACATGTAGGAATATATCCATAAATTCTTGACCTACAAAAGTGTCCCAAACATTGGAATCATACAACACATTTTCAAAATGAAAATCGACTGAAAAAACATCAATGTTTCACACAACTCAATGTATCAAAATAACATTCAGACACACGAGGAACAATGGTGGTTGAATCCCCCACTGTATATCATGCAGTGTTAAGACATACGAGCAACAATAGTGGTTAAATCCCCCACTGTATATCATACAGCGTTAAGACACAGGAGGAACAATAGTGGTTGAATCCCCCACTGTATATCATACAACGTTAAAACACAAGAGGAAGAGTGGTCATGTGTGACGTGCCTACAAATAATGGACTAGGTAACGACAACGTATGATCGGTAAATATCAATTCATAACTGGCTGCTTAGTTGTTGACGAAGCTACTTTAAAGCTGTTTCTACATATAGCCTGGGCTTTCACTGATGTCAACTCCATGTTGCATTTTGCGCTCGATAGGATATGCTTCGTCAGATGATCATGACACATTACTTGTAAATGATAAAAGTGTATGTTCATACTCTTCCATTCAGTGGCAGATTATGTTCTAACTGGATGTTTACAGTCGTGGAACAATGACATTAGAGGCTGGGACATACATCTTACTTGACACTGGACAGTAATACATCAAAACAGATACGAAATATTGAGTCGTATCGTCCTCGATATGAAACATGTTGCATCTACTGGAACCCTCATTTTAATGGAGGGTAGGATTTCTGCATGGTTACTTTGGATCTTATCAAATATACAAGTCTGATACTTTCTATGTATTGACAACAATTTAATGTAATAAAGCGTATGTACAATGTTTTCGTATAGTATGAAGATTTTGTGATATACAAACTGTCTATGAATGCAGGTACAAAGTCGAGAGTAGACGAATCAACTCTCTTGGCAAAGGTACCAATGCGTACCACCTTGACCAGCCCGCACAACACGAGACCTTAGTAAATACACCTCGTGTCTATTAGTCAGCCACAGACTGATCATATATAATTTGTCTGTTTACAATGAATACAGTCAGATTATGTAGCACGTTACAAGAAAATACAGATCCATTGGAACAGTAATGAACAGTAACAGTAATGAACACAAGATACATTGGGCACGACAAATACCAAAGCACAGTCAAAATCATAAGCAACAGTTTACATATGGCTGAATAAAGAAAACCCGACGGCGCTACCTAACACATCCCCCGCGCGGGCAGTCACAATAGCTACACAGTGTCCACATATAATCAAGATACATAGTTAAGGTGAACGGCGTAAACGAGTTAAAGAGAATTCTACACCTATTGTAGCTAGCACAGAGGCGTTATCTGGAGAGAGTTATATATTATATGGTTTCAAGCTTTGATGATCAATATGCATTGAAGCTGATCAGTTGCGAGCAGGTGACGAATGTACACGTGACAGGCGCGTGACAGACGATATAACCACAGCTGTAAGTACACATGAATGCACTGCACCCTGGATCTGTCGGCCCGAGACGAAGTCTTCGAGTATATCCGGGTTCCTGTGTATCACGTCAGATTCAAGATAGCGGAATGGGGCTGGTTAGGCTGTAATATCCATAATTTTCCCAATTTCGGAAACATTGTTCATTTTGCTTAAGATAGGGCATTATAAACTAATGCGCCGGCGGATTTAGACCACCCGCTACAACTTGGGATGTACGGGACGGGGCCCAGTTTACTTCCGGTATCAGATTTCTGTTGACAAGCGTGTCTTAAAAACAACAGTTCTGATTCCAAATAGCGCGACCGCCAAATATGACGTTACTAGACTGTACCAAGTGTAAAACCATGCTTAGCTGACTCAACAGTTGCCAGTCGTGAAGGTGGGCTTATTTGGGGAAAGTTAGGTAGGAAATGTGTTATTCCTGAAAGCACTATCTGCTCATTACTGTCAACCGACAACCATGAGACCGTTCGAAAATGTATGAAACACAAATCTGTCACCGGAAGTACTAAGTCTCTGGAAGTGCCCTGATCTCCTTGCGGGCCCCATATGTTTCTTTGGAAATGCTTCACTAATAAATCATTCAAATCCTGCAAGGTATCACATCTGTATGTTTATATTACGCTTTGTAAAGATAATACAATGAAATGAAATAAGAAGAAATATGCAACGCCACAGATGAGCCAGCCTCGATTATCCGGTTTGAAACCACTGTTGCAACAGAAAGCAAAGGAAGCCAGGAACATCAGCGGTGACACCATTATAGAACAGTTACTTAAGTCTAGATACACTCAGATGTAGGTATTATATTGGGTTCCATTTGGACTGTCCTTATTTTGCTGACATATATTTTGACGTTTGTCGTATCTGTGTGCATAGTCCAGATGAAGATGGGTTAAGTAAACTATTTTGTATCCAAGTCGCGCCAAGGATGCAGATGTAAGAGTTGATAACGGTAATGGGTTCTGCGTACTCATTACACAGGAGCAGAAATTGTCGGCCATTACAACCAGACGACAACTGAAGGGAGGATGTGCTGAAAGTATGTTGTTACAAAATTGCAACGTCACGTTAGGCAGCGCCCACAACAATATCAGTGCTGTGAAGTGTAAGTCCTGTTTGTTGGCTTCTTTTGTCAAACAGACACACAAGTTTACTTCTCAACCTGCCTTGTCAAGTGATAACTTACAGTGATTAGGTGTTAATCATTTCATTAAAAATTTAATAATTTATCAACTGTTTCAAACTATTATATCAATATACTTTTAGTGCTAATATTCCCCAGAAAATTATGTTAAAATATGTTAACCGTGCAAAACGAATTTCCTCCTGGATAATAAATCCTCTCTTATGTTATCTCATGGGTGGCTAACTTGGTTAGAGGTTAACAATTAACCTCAGCACAGCATACATGTCTGACGTCAGGCACTGTGGGATTGTCTCCATATGATATTAAACAACTCTGTCAACCTTTGTTATCTGGTTGATTGGTCCGGAAGTGATGAATCTTCCAGCGTGATGGCTGATGTATAGGTAAAGCAGTAAAATTGTGCCTGTATCAGTCGTTGACCAAGTGTTGGGTGTATAAGGATGGCAGATTCCTGAACGCTCCACCAAAAGCTGCAAGACGTTGTATCCTGACTGCTGTCGGGCAAATTAGACTAACCTAGATTTATAAGCACTATATTGTGTAAACTCACTGTGTGTGATGGGCGGTAAAGTGGTTCGACGTCCCTGTTAGCGTATCGAGAATCGCTGGCGGTGACCTGTGCACGCTGATTGGGGTGTCAATGCCAACAGTTTCAAACTGCACCGTAGGATTTACGTTCATTTCCGTCGATCCGTTCGCGTTATCAGAAAATCTAAAACAAAACCACGGTAATTACCTTTGAAATAGGAGAGGCCACGATAAATAATTGATTTCCATTGACCATACCCCCTTTAATCTGTAAAGCCCAAATGACCATGGCTAAACATGGTTACATATGGTTAAAAAATCAGCGTTAGCTGAACGTTGTAGTCAACAAAAACATGAGCAACCCCAGGGGGGCGAGGTGCGAGATTAGCTTCGCTGCAAATTAGAGGGAAGAACAGCTTAGCAAGGGACCGCAGATGCCCTACACTACGAGGAAATTGCTTTAGCAGGAGCATAAAATGGATTTGTCGCCAAACTGCTGTTGACAGGACACTTAAATAAATGTAAGGTTTCCACAGAAAAACTCAATGATGCAGCTTTGAAGGCGACAAACTGCCCAGTAATGTAGTATGTTATAAAATGTTGAATGACTCCGATTACTGAGAGCAGATATAGACTTGAGTGGGTAATCATTATACTGGAGAAGAGCGGACAAGGGGGTACGGGTAAGACGGATGTAGTGGAGTGTTTCTGAACCTACTGGTCAGTGGGTTAAATCAGCCTCTGTCACGTTGCCTCGGACATGCTCTAAACATGCAGTACGATGTGTTTGTCAGGTCCTGCCTCCCACCCACGTGAGGGTTTGTCCATTTTGGCCAGTATGTCAGTCTATGCGTCATTGTATAGCGATTTGTATATGTTTGGTGCATTGTTTCTCTGTTCACAATTAGGAAGCATAACAAACATGAGACTGTTTGTCTGTTCACAGTCAGGAAGATAACACATATGACACTGTTTCTCTGTTCACAAGTAGGAAGCAAAAAAAAAATGACGCGGTTTCTCTGTTTACAGTCAGGAAGAATAACAAACATGACGCGGTTTCTCTGTTTACAGTCAGGAAGAATAACAAACATGACGCGGTTTCTCTGTTTACAGTCAGGAAGAATAACAAACATGATTACCTGATTACAGATTATGGTTAGTATATGTATTCATGTTAAAATGTTCAGGGAGGACACCGATCTTGGTGCCCCGCTTGACACCTCCGCCGACTGACATCGATTGACGTGTGTTGCAGGAAGCTGGTATTCGGTGGAGTGTCCAGCATGTGAACAATGGCATGTGTCCTGTCAATGAAATAAATAGTACAATCGCGTAGGTGATGTGCATACTCAGATCACTGTCTGCAGGCACAGTGTCATGCACGCCTACCTAATGCCGTATGTTTGGAAACACAATGTAAACATATGTAAGTTTCACGTTTCCATCCGATGCACGTGTTAAGGCTATGCCAAGATCCGGTCATTTACTGGGACTATCAAAACCTAGTGCGTGGGCATCTAAATCATCTAAACTGTATGCTTGTGTAAGATCCATACTCACAATATGATAAAAAAATTCCAAGTCCAAGACTTGAACTCGTGGAATATCTTTAAGAATCATCCGTTTATAAACCAGAGGGTTTATGTAACAGGTATGATCTATTATGTAACCCGAACACAAGTATGGTCTGTTATGTAACCGAAACACAGGTATGGTCTATTATGTAACCGAAACACAGGTATGGTCTATTATGTACCCAAACATAGGTATCATCCATTATGTAACCGAAACACAGGTATGATACATTATGTACCCAAACACAGGTATGATCTATTATGTACCCAAACACAGGTATGATCTATAGCCGCATTTTGAACAAGTATGTGGCCAAATTGGGATATTGATCTTGATTCGTTCATGCGCAATAGAAATTTTCTACATTAAACGTAATAATATTGTATAGTACTTGTTTTGACATCAGTTCTCTGAGTAAGGTAGTGAATGTCATCCTATAGAAGGTTACTGGACTATCGTGTCTTTGCAGATAAATGCGGATTTTATTGTTGTAACTGTGTTTTGTCCATTAGGACTATTAGCAACTGTCGTGCTCTTTTCTTTGTAGCTGAAAGTTTTTTTTCAAGAATGTTAATTACATATTCGTTGTGACATATTTGAGAATGTTTTGTAGATTGAGATGTAAGTGTTAAACTGCACTCTCCCCTTGGTACTCAACGACCACATTAACACGGTCACACATTCATGGTTGTCATAGATTTCACTTGACATGAGTCTTGATGTGACTGCAAGCTCGCTGTAACAAGCGTGTTCAAACTACAGATTCACCGCGCTGCTGCTGTCGTGCTTCAGTGACAGAGCTATAAGTACTTTCTACACACTACTTCATAGCTTGACATTCGTCTTCTGTTTTGAAAGGCCATCTCGGTGGAATTATACAGATACTGGCTCCACACACAAACTCGGGCTCTTTTTTGCCGCAATGACGTCATGAGCCAGGGGAAATAATCTATAGTTGATTTTTTGAAAGGGGTCTGTAGTGATAAATTCTGCAGCAAACCAGGTTTATGGCATAAAAGGATAAAATATTTTTATGTGTTTGCGTCCGATGGAACCTGTTTGGACAGATAATCGAGACAGATTTTTCTCTAACATCGGCGTTTTATATAATTAGAAAGCGTCCATCAGAATCCCCGGAACGAGGCTGTTGGAGAGTATATGCGTGCACCGTCTCCACACAGGTTGTGTTACGTGAAAGACTAACAGAAACTATTGACAATTATAAGTAAATTTAACATTTAACAACATATTCGTAATGCCAAACTGTCTGTAGAAGACCACTGTAACCGATTGCATTTCTATAAGGCAATATTGCCGTGTAAAGCGTAAATATGTCTGTTTTGTGTTGATTAGAACAGAAACAGTTATGACTTCCTTGTAGACCAGTCATATGCAGTTTGAATGGTTGATGGTGAGCGCTTCGCAAAGCTCGCCACTACCTCCTTTAACTAATATAGGATTCAGTTTATATCTCTTAATTCTGAACATCACTCTGTCCTTGGTACATACGTCATCCAGCTAAAGAAAGCAGTTCATGTATAGCACAGACTTAAATGCAGTCGTCCATATGTACAGTGAGCAACGTTGAAAATGGGTACAACAAAACCATACATCTGCAACGCCGTTATTGAACTTTAATTGGTTTTAGCTTTCAACCATCTGATTTCTGGAATCCAAATGACTCAGCCGTAGCCATGGTAACAGGAAAGGGCGAAGGACTCATGACACCACTGATTTGGAATATTTGTTGCCTCTTTTTCTGAAACCATTGGGATTGCACAAAGTACGAAGTAGACTATACCCTCTGTGGTTGAAAGAAATCAAATGACTCCAGCACCTTTTGTTGATGGATTGGTCTACAAACAGTAAAGGAAACCGTATTGACCACAGAGTGCAGTTATTGATATTCCATTGAAAAGTTTCACCAAACCAGAGAGAGACTCCCCTAAATCAGAAAAGACTACATCTTCGTGTTAAATTTGCTTACAAGAGAATTTCTCCTTTAAAATCAAAATAATCTTGCGAGTGTAATTGTACAGTATAACTTACATGATTTAGTTATTACACGTCTCTGGTGACTGATAAACACATCTGTTGTTGGGAGCTTATATTCCGAAAAGGTAGTAGGCAAGGAGAAACTATATACATAACATACAAACTGAAATCTTTATTTAATTTTGACATTAACATAAAACACCCACTCCCTCAAAACAACAACAAACAAACAAAAACCAACAACAAAACACCAACGTTAACAGCAAACAAAATGACCTGTGGAATAAGTGTTATACATTGTGCTTTATTATGGCCCTATTAAAAGTTTATTAAACCTAACACTACATACTTTTCTTCTCCCAATATCGCCCCTCGTTTCATTACCTCGAGCAGCTGTTGTTAAGAAGCTAACATAACCTCCATAAGAGCGCAGACCACCGGATACATTTACTGGCAAAGAAACGACTGCTTGGAATGACTGATGCATGTAGAACACTGGGATACGATACACGAGAAACATAAGCTAGTGAGACTCATGTCAGCCATTTTCGTTTCCCGTGGAGAAGGTCTCTTTGGTTTACTTTTATAAAGGACTTTCATTACGATAATCTACGTGTACATGTATATTCTCACACAAACTCTAAATTTATCATCAACACAATTTCAGGCACATACTCAATTGCATTATGTACTTTTGTTCAAAGGGGTTTCCGTGAAGGTCCCGGGGTACAATAGGTCTTAAGGAACCCATGCTTGCCATAAACAAGCGACTGTGCGTGTCGTATGAGGCGACTGAGAAAGTGCTCTTTCTCACCACTAAGAACCCTTAAAACATAATAAAATAATAGTTAAAGATGAGGAGTCGCTGATGTAGTTTCCACAGTTTATTCTGGAAGTGTGACATAGGTTGCACACAGACCCGACTTTTATAGGTCTTCGCAGCTAAGGAAACTACGTCAGCAGACTCAATTAAGTTATTTATAATTTAGACTTTAACAATTTAACAATTAAACCTAACTACATGATTTTGTTAAACAATGGCATGGAGATCTATGAAATAATACTAATTAATTGAATTGGCGGTTGACAAGGTGAGCTATATTAATTACAAGCTCGCTTACTTGGCAACTAGATGTTGTTATAAGAGATTAACGGATTAGCGTCTGCCAAGCTTGAAACTTATGACAATGGCATGGAGAACTGTGAAACGATACTAATTAAATGAACTGGCGGTTGACTAGGTGAGCTATATTTATTACAAGTTGTTTACCTGGCAACTAGATGTTGTTACATGAATAATAACCTGCCAAGCTTGAAACTTATGTTACAATAAAAGTGGACAATATAAATATATACATAATTATGTTAAATTATGTTAAAATATTACAGTAAAAATACTCTAAAATACTTGATATTAAAATAAGAAAAAGGTACATGTTTTGTCACTGGGACACGACTAACGGGCTCGGGTGGTCGACTTGATTTACACGTGTCATCGCTTCCCAGTTGTGCAGATCGACATCAAGTTGTTGATCACTGGACTGTCTGGTCCAGACGCCATTATTTACAGACCGCCACCATATAGCTGAATGTGGCGTAAAACAAAACTCATTCACTCCCTCAGTGTTTACAGATTTCATGATCATCCCATTGCCGAGCATATCGTTTTTCAAAACGGCCGCTACCTTTGATACGATACCACCCTTTATTCACAATTAGGAACTATTTTGTTTTAGCTTCACTATATGCGTGAATAATAAATGCTGTTGAATATCATCAGCGTAAAGCTCGGAAATTGGTTTTGTAGAACACTTATCATACCAGCTTTTTCTGACTAATATCTCTACTCTGAGACTGCTTGATTATATTATAATACTTAATACTTATTTTGCTGTACGAAACAAGAATATTACGAATGGTATGATAGCAACAGTGGTTGTTAAGAATAGATTTGTCCTGAAACTGACCCAGTAAGTGGCTGGCTGTAACAGTGGCAGAGTGTCCACCATGTGTAGTTACTTCCTCAGGCATCACCTGTACCAGGGACAAAACACCATTTACAATGTGATAACAGTGTTCAAAATTGATGTCGCTTTTATTTCAGGTGCCTACCTGATCTTATTATGAAAGCATCATCGTCTGATTATATTCCGATCTATGCCGAAAGATGTAGAGTGACAAAACTACTCACAAGACTGGAAAACAACAGTAATCTGCTTCTTCTTCACTGGTTCCACGTGTCAGAGCTCATGATGTGACACTGAGTAATCTGGTTCCCTGATGATATCAAACAGTATCATGCGGGGTTTTCTCAAAAGTTATTTGACAACATTCAAGGCCTCAGTGAAGTTTTGAAGACGTTTGATGATAGACATATGGAATACATTCCCAAATCTGACGCACGAGTGACAAGAAATGCTGGATAAAAGTCCTTAGTTTCTTTGAAGAAATATCTGGACTTTGCTGTCAGCGGTGACTGCTTGTGATTATGCAAAAAGGTTTCTCGATATTGATTCCCAAAGCAGCTGAGGGTTTTCCTATCGTTATTTACCCGAAAGTCTTTACGGTTGTGGTTCTGTGTTGATATGTTCTGGTGCAGTTTGTAATATGTGTGATGGCAACGGTTCGTGAGGACTGTTGTGCTACAATATGCACTGGTCGAGCTCTCTGTTTGCAAGGAGTGAGAGCTTTCCTCTTGAACTGATGTAAACGACGGACCAATATCTCTCGGTGTGGTTGCCGACTGAACGCGCTGCGATATTCTATAGTCATGAGGTGTGGGGCTTACACACATCCGCAGATGTTGGTACGGTTTATGGCAAGTTTTGTAAATTAGAAATGAGGGGCGATTGGGAGATTCTCTAGCAGCGAGAGGAGAGGTTTGGAGATTCCTTCTATAAAGGGTTTCTATTGCAATAAAGTGATTATACATTGGTTGCGAATGTTGAGCCAAAATTCAAATATTTTTCTGAAGTAGCGTGCCACTTCAAATGGAAGGAGAGTTCTTGGAATAGTATGTTAGAAACGTGTTATATAGGTATGAGTATGATAAAGTTTGACTCCATCAAGATGTTAGCTGTGCTGATGTATTTATTGGCAGTTCGTAAATAGCTGTCAAGATATTGATTGCAACATATGTCATATTTGGGATTTCACTTTATTAGTGACATA